>NC_132805.1:1199500-1518000 GCF_048594095.1 Paramormyrops kingsleyae
AGGAAAACTCAAAATGGAAAACAGAAAAGGCTAGGGAATAAAACAATAAATACAAAGTAACAGGTGAATCTGGCCTAAGCCAGCCTTGAACCCAGGACCACAGGCCCCATGACCCCTAAGCCATACACTCAACCCCATAAGCTATGCAGTGGCCCAGGAAAGAAGGCAAACACATGAGGGGGACGGACAGAGAGGGGGAAAGGCAGTATGACCAGCAGGGCCTGGTGGTCTTAGGAGAAGGAGCCAGGAGGTGGGATCAGAGGGCAGCAGGGGAAACCTACTGCTGCACCACCGAGTGACAATTTCAAGACCCACATTGCAGCCAGTGATTTTCTAACAGGGACGATATTCACATCCAGAAAAATGACAGACTTAATGTTGTTGCCAAGTGCAGAATCCTGGGGAAATGGGGCCCAGACCACAGCAGCCCCCCCTGTTCATGGAGCAGGGCAATCTGTGGAAGCCCCGGTATCCAACCTAATGAATAAGAAAAGCCCCCTTAAAAAAGGGGAACTGGCCTGTGGCTACGTGGGCCGATTCATTCAACCTTCGAAACGAGCTGAAGTGATTGATAAAGCGCGGCCTGCCTGGGCCCCCCTCCGAGCCGGTGACCCCAGAGTCACCGTATACAATGCATCTCACCGTAACGTTCCAGAAAAACAGAGCGAGCGAATTTGTGGTCATTATGGCAGCTTTGACGTGCATTTAACAGGGGTGTTATAACGAGCTAGAGGCCCAGCAGGCTACTGGCCGCTAACTGTGCTTGTAAAAAAGTTTTTATTCTCCCATTGACCTACCCCCCCCCTCCCACACACACACCCACCATGCATCAACAGGCTGTGCGGCATCAAAACACTTCTGGGTCGCCACTTGTTGTGCCGCTTATATCCCCGCTTCATGCCACTGGCCAATGGAAGCGTCTCTCAGCGCACTGTTCACCAATAACCACAGACCATACCGCCGTGTCTCCGCCCCTCTGCCCTTATTTATTATAAGGCCCTGTTTGTTGTGTCTTTGTAACTCTGCAATTCATTAAGAAAAAGGAAAGGGGAGGGGGGATGGGGGGAGCAAGGGAGGAGGATAACGTGGCTCGGGGGAGGGGGGATGGGGGGAGCAGGGGAGGAGGATAACGTGGCTCGGGGGAGGGGGGATGGGGGGGTGCAGGATGACTTTTAAAGACATTTTCTTCCTTTTGCTGCAATTAAACAAAGTAGGGCTGTGATTAGTGCAGTGTGGGGGGAAAAAGGAGAGAAAAAGACACCCTTGAATTCAAATGGGGGGGCCTGACTGACCATTATTGCCTGACAATGGCAGAGTTTATTGCTAAGACCTGCTTACTCTCCTGCACGGCACACCATGGGAACTGCACTCAGGTGGAAACGTCTCTCTTTCTCTCTCACTTGCTGCCTCCCTGCCTCCTGTGACGGTGGAAGCCCCCGAGCAGAGGGGGGGGGGCGGCTGAATCCGGCCGAGATCCCCCCCCGTAACTGAGACGTTTCACATCATCTTCCCAGGTTTTTCTTCCTCTTTTTTGCTTTACTTGTGCTCGTCTGCCGTTGTTAAAACACAGTTAATGATGAGCTTCCTCTGCTTTTTTCCCCTTCCGCCTTACCTCCTCCTCCTCCTCCTGCACTCCTCTCTTTTATCTTTCTCATTTTAAGCCGAGCGCCTGGTTAAGTGGAGTGCACCTCCTATCTCCAGGCCTTGGGAGAACATCCAAGGGGATTCTGCTTGGCTCTGTGTTCATGACACATAATGAAAACAATTTTATGCTGCTGAGGGAAGAACGGGGCAATTACGGATGTGATAGCCACCTGCAGAAGCCACCCCACAATACCCCCCCTCCCCCGCCCCCTCCGCCTGACGGGCGGCTTCATGAATATTTGGTGGTGGGATGTTATTATGAATAGACGGGGCAGGTGATTTTGGAGGGGCAATAAATCGCTCAGCTGGAGGCTGTGTTACAGCCCTGTCACCCTGTGGCAGTCCTTACAGCCACCCCCGCTGGGAACAGTGACCCCGGAGCGGCACGCGGGGGGGTGGGGGGGGTTATGTCACAAGGGCTCTCTGGGTGCCAGCCCAGATCTCTTGTTGGCCAATTTTACACATCACGCCTGGCCCAAAAGCTGAGTGGCGGACCTGTCACTCCACTGGTTTCATTTGATATCCTGTGTATTCAAAAGGAATTAAAAGAGTATTTCACTTACAAATGGCCCCCCTTCCCCCAGCTACTGAAAATACCCAGTCCTGTGTTTTGGTAAAATAGTCCTGTTCCACTAGCAACAATTTACCGATTATTAAAATGTGCAGTCCATAAAACAAATTAATGTTAACTTATAATAGCAAACAAATTGTTACCATTAAGTGCTAAAGGGCTGGTATTATTAATACTTAAAGTAATTTTTTTTCAGTGTTATTAATTGTCATGAGTGATGAAGCCCTTTGCAGTGAAATGTTGTGTGAGTGGTTTCAGTAAGCAGTGCTGCAGGATTGTGCTCTAAGTTTACAGCTGAGATCTGCAGCTGACCTGCTTTCACTGGGGGTGATCTTCCCAGCAAAACCAGAATACAGTCAGAAAACACCCGCTGATGCTCTGAAACACAGGCCACCCAAGAAAAGCATTTTGTGAACTATTAGTATTAGTATAGAAGTATTTTAATTATGGATACATTCCTGGAGACTGCTGCAGAAACACTAATTTCATTACCAGAGTCATCACTTTGGCAATAAATTCTCATCGATATTCTATAATTAAATTTGCCATTGATTTCCAAAGAAAGATTATATAAACCTGCAAATTTATTGTGGGTTTAAGGAGACACAGACAGAGAACATTTGAAGTGCATGTCCAAGCAGATTGGATACAGATGAAAATATTATTCCGTAGTGTGATTCATAACATCGCTGTTGAACCACTAAAGCATGCACAAAAACAAAAGTGCCAATTAAAAGCCATGTGACTAGTTACATAATATAAATGATTTAATTAAGCTGAAAACAATAAATTGCTGGAATCTTAGTGTGTCTGTGTGTGTGTCTGTGTGTATTTGTCTGTGTGTGTGTCTGTGTGTATGTGCGTGTATGTGTCTGTGTGTATTTGTCTGTGTGTGTGTGTGTCTGTGTGTATGTGCGTGTGTGTGTATTTGTCTGTGTGTGTGTCTGTGTGTATGTACGTGTATGTGTCTGTGTGTATTTGTCTGTGTGTGTGTCTGTGTGTATTTGTCTGTGTGTGTGTCTGTGTGTATGTACGTGTATGTGTCTGTGTGTATTTGTCTGTGTGTGTCTGTGTCTGTGTCTGTGTGTATGTGCGTGTATGTGTCTGTGTGTATGTGTGTGTGTGTGTATTTGTCTGTGTGTGTCTGTGTGTGTGTGTGTATGTGTCTGTGTGTGTCTGTGTGTATTTGTCTGTGTGTGTGTCTGTGTGTGTGTCTGTGTGTATGTGTGTGTGTGTGTGTGTGTGCGTCATATGGAAAATGGATGGATGGACCCTGTATTAATTAGTAGGGATTTATTGAAGCTGTTGTCTAGTATCATGGCTTGGGAAGACTATGATCAAAATTTATATTTTAACATTTATATTTTAAAGGCTGGTTTAATAATAACTACTCGTTAAATCATAAGAGTACCTTGTGGCTCTGTAGCAGCTAAATGGCTGGGAGATGGATGATCATAGAAATATTGTGTTGAATGACTAATCTTCCGTAGTGGTGACCCCTGTACTGCAGTACTCTCACAGCAGGTGTGTTCTATTACAGCGACGGCACTGATGTGTTGTGACACCTGGCTCTGCTTGCTGTAAGTCCCCTATGGGTGCTGCTCTGGCTCCTACACGTTACTTGGCCAGAGAGCTTCTTTGATCTTCGGGGACAGACATAAAGCAAAAGTCCTGCTCGTGTTTCCCGTGACCTGACCTGACCTCAGGTATATAAAACCTGCAGTCTGAATGGGACATCTGTACCAGCCCACGGACTGTGTGTGAAGGGCTCTCTCGAATGCCGGTCCTGACGTATCCCCCAGCTTTGCGAATCACCTCGGGAAGCAGCGAGACAGGGCAAGGTTTGGACAGACTCGGGATTTGCTCACAGCCAAACCACCTAATGACCGCCATTGAGATAACAATCACCCAGCTTCCCCTTGGTGGCTTGAGGCAAAAAGGAATAAGTCAATTTCCAAGGAAAGGCTCTAAGAGCTTCCTTCAGAGAGCCCTGATGTCACCCGAATGACGGTGGAGGTCATTAAGGCTGAATGCAGGCCGACATGAACCTGTAGACATGCACCTGTGTGTGAACCTCACACCTCATTATGGCTGGATATCAAATGATGAAGAATCAGCCAATAAATTGCTGCCACTTCACGTTACGATCACATGGTGTACAACCATCCAATGGAGTGATGATTGTTACATCAAATTCCTATATGCCCATCCAATATAGCACAGGGGGCAGGTTTTGCTCTTTTCATAAGCAGAGCAATCCATGATGTATGAAAACTACAAGGCTAAATGGGAATGTTTAACTGGGAAAACAATACATTCAAGGAAGAGAAATAGACACGGAAGGAGAATGAAGGGGAATGAATCCTAGTGTAATATCTCACTGAGGGCAAAAGCATGCCAGTCTCTAACAACTCGGGGCAAATGAGAACAGTTGCTTTATTATGAGACAACGTCTGCTCATAAGCCATCAGTGTGACATATTTCTGCAAACGATGAAACGGATCCGTCAGGAATGAAGACTGCAGATGGCACACGTGCCGTAACACAAACCGGCCGCGAGTCCATCAGAGATCCTGCGCCGCACCGAACTAACGCCCCCCCTCGCCTGACCGCCTGGTCCAGGGACTCTCATTTTATTCGCCTTGCATGGCTCATCCTTTAGTAAAATGACAGCGCTCCCTTATCGATTTCACGCGCAGAGGTCAATCAGACCCAGGGCCCTGACTCAGGCCACGGATGGCTCTGGTAGCGCAGGAACTAAGGGGCTAATGTGCGGAACTCAGGCACCAATTCACCCACAAGCAAAGATAAGCTAATCTGTCGGGATTCAATGGCGGTCATTCAATTCATCCAGTATGGTATATGGAGACCCTTGTCTTCTTTGTGATGCATTTCCCTTCCAGGGTGCTCAGTTAACCCCTGGTTGTAAAAGCATGGAGGCCGGAACTGTTTCGCCTCCTAGAAGCAGGTCATCTTGCCTCGTCTCCAGATTCACATGTCAGCCAGTCGAGGACAGTGGATGGGATCAGGACTAATGAAAAAGTTTGTCTCAGGGACGCTGCACAGGCCATGTGCCGAAACAGTGATCACTGCGATGATTACAGCTCATATGACGTCACACATCTAAAACAACGTAGATTCTGTCAATATCATCCGAAAATATACGGCCACCTTTAGTCAGTCATAGGAAATGAGGGGGGTAGTTGGGTTTACGATTGGCCCAACAGAACCGATATCAATATCTAGAGTTGCTACAAACATGACACACCTGGCACATAACACAAATTTGTACCACAAGTAACTGAAAGTAGTGGATGGCATATTCCTTATTTTATATCACTTTAGTTTTAATTATAGTGTTGTTATCCTAAGCAACACCTTCTTTTTACTTCCTGCACGGCTAGTCCGCACAGGTATAGGCCTGAATCACCCCAGGCCATAGATGATGACGTACCAAGCCCTACACTATACAAAGCCACAAGTCAGCCACGCCCACTTTCAGACAGAACCAAACCAGACTCGGTTCGCTTTAATGCACGGGAAAGGCCTCATTAAGAGGTACACTCCCTTAACGAAGACCCATCCTTGAATGCGGTCGCAGATCACAGTTAGTCTGGAACCTATCCCAGGAAACATAGCCCATGACACAAGGGAACACCCTGGATTCTCTGAGCCCCGCTGTGTAGTAACGATGTGGTGCATTTACGTGCTAAGATAATGACTTACATGAGGCGTCTCTGAAAGCCACGAGGAGGAGCACACAGTACACATGCTACCGGAGCCCCCTGTCAGAAGTACCCAGGTGATGAACAAGGGCGGAGATCTGTATTCCTGTACAGCCACAGCAAGGCATCGTGGGCCGGCTTGTGTCGCCCAGGAAGTGTTGGGGCCATGCTGCCCTCAGATCCTCCCCCCAGGCGAGGGATGTCAGGGCATGGGGGGGCTACCTGGCAGCATTCAGGCACATTATCCCACACCATTACCTTGTGCCCAGGCCGTCTGCCCTAATTATGGGTTTGTTCCGTTAGGGGCTACTGCGGCTGCTTACATCCGTGATGCTGGAGGAGGAGGACGGTGATGGGAAAGCTTTTCGTTTGGTATTTCGAGCCTGGTTTCGGAATCAGGTGCCGCATCAGAGTGTCCCTAAGTAAAGAGGGAATAATTAGCATTTATTCAGTGTGGTTTTGGACCATTTTCATATTCAGGCTACCATTGTAATACAGGTGTGTTGATTGTATTACAATCATCTCTCTCTACCATTTTCATTTAATTTCATTTCATTCATTTTATTTCATTAGACAAGACAGCATTTTGCATGCGGAGAATTAAGCTGCATATTATTCATCTTCCGTAGTCAGTAATGGGCATATCCCTGCACTTGCAAACACACCGACAGATAAACACACACGGCCCCATGGATGTGGGACCACATTGCCACCCTCCAAGGCACTGTGGCACCCAGCCACATCTGAGCATTTTCAATTCACTTCATTTTTGGTGGAAAAGGAACAGAAAGTTCAGGATAAGACTGGTGATTCATTTTTGTGAAGTCTGCAACAAGAACAAAGTCTTTTGTATCTTCTCTAGTAATCCGTTATTGATTATTGGTATATTAATATATAATTAGCTTTTGTCTAAGATAAACTGAACCCAATGGATTCTTGCATCCAGCATGTTTGACAAGCTATTCAATACACTGTCAAACCTGACAACAGATACTATTTAAGTTTAAACTAGCAATGATTATGGGCTTGTTGTTGGTTTTATCAAGTCATTTTTTATCTGAACACCGAACACTGACACATTTTTCATCATATACCATCGGTTATTTTCCGTAATATAACTATCCATACAATTTTAGGTCACTTTTTTGCACTGATTGTTAACAAAATTGCTTTTACTCTTATGGACTTATAGAGTTTGTTCCCATAAAAAAGCATTGTAACAACCAACAATGAGTCGATGGGTCTTCTACAAGGACATTCTAATAATAATGATTGAATATTATTGTCAATATTGATACCTCTGGTTCTTTGGTACTGACCAGGTGACAAAATATTTTCCCATTCCGTCCCTAATTGGTCACTCACATGAAACAGACGCTAAGGCGAACACTGACAGGTACAGAATGGCCTTTCTGACAACCTAATACAACACTTAACATCATACTAGATATGTACACTTTTTTTAATCTGTTGTTTTCTTTTTTAAATCATTAAAATCAGAAAGCTCATTTACAAAGGACTTGCCTTTGCAATCACAGCAATAATGTAGCGGTGGGTAAAAAGGGGGTAATTGGTTTGGTAAGGATCGCTTTCCATCACACCATAAAGCTCTAAACAAAAGAAAAGGTCGCCAATTAAGGCATCGTGAATACCAAGTACCGCGGCTGATGAAAACAGGCCAGTGGTTTAAATAGATTTGCAAGCAATTTACCTTTTCACAATGTTGGCAATCTGATGCAATTTGCTCGCAATTTTGCCGGCTTTCAGTAGCACACCGAGCTGACACTATACCGACCAAATGGCACCAAGGACCACATAGAAAATGTAAAACTATCTTGGCTGCATCAAGGTACCAGAATGGCGCTTCATCAGGAAAATTACAACAATTAGCATAAGTGCTGAAAAAAAAACACAACACTAAATGTCAGCGGCAAAGGTTCAGCCAGCGATGGATGCGGACGCGAAATGTCCTCGCGGACGGACTCCTTGCGAAACCCGAGGCAATCACCCTCCATCCGCAGTGGCTGATGGGTCCACAATTGCTGTGACATTCTCTAAGTCGCAGACCTGTCATTCTCTCCCGCAAAAGTATTTTTTCCTCCTCCTGCTCGCGATTTTCTCTCCGTAGAATCATGACATTCCCTACAATCAAGAAATACGTTTTACTTTCATGTCTCTGGTCTGTCTAAAGCGGGCACCAGATGTGGTCATGCCGCGGCATCAGGCGCCTCTGCAGTAAATCGAATGGCGGGCGGAGAGGGGGGTGATCTTTGTCACAAATTAAATGCATTTAGTACATTGACCGTGACATCAAAATATCAAGATACCTATGTCCATTCCTTCTCCGCTAATTTTCCTACATGGACGTGAAATTATCTAATTGTACGCTAAGAACCATGAATTTATAATTTTGGTGCTTAAAAATTACACCGAACAAAGTTCGTGAAATTGGCACAGCCATACAAACTCCCACTCAACTTCAGTGGGAGTTTGTATGGCTGTGCCAATTTCATAATATCCCAAAACAAAAAAGAGTTTAACAAAAAAAGTAAAGATGCATGCAAACAATGTTAAAACATGTTTCTATATAAGACATTATCACTTTTGAATCAAACTGCATGCAAAAGACGCAGTTTTGGCCTCGGCAATAGCTGATAACGGAGTAGCGATCCGCAGCGCTTCACCTCGAGCGAGCAGCAGCATGGTTAGCGGAGGGAATGAGAACAAGCTGACAGTGCCAACTAGCAGATCTGTCGTGAAGACTTTGTGTCATATGTTTGCTTCTGATGCTATATGCACCATGTGGCTGCTGCCTAAGAGTTCTCAGTGCTAACTGCTAATTCATCTAACTGCTAATTCATCTAACTGCTAATTTGTTGCAAGACTTGCGAATTAGGGTGACCATACGTCCTCTTTTTCCCGGACGTGTCCTCACTTTTGGGACCTAAAATTGCCTGAAATGTCCAGGATTTCACGTTGTTTCATGTTGACATTTGCTTTCTACAGTCAGAATACTTTCCGGGTGCATATTTGCGCTGCTTTGATGCCTCTCTTTTTTCGTCCTGCCCTCGCTCCTCTCTTTTTGCAAACCAAAATATGGTCACCCTCTGGGAATATAAAGTGGAGAGTCACTTTCACTCACTGCATTTCGTCAGTTTAATTTAGATTTATGTAACCTGTTTAAAAAAAGAGTGTTCATGCTGCATAGACAATTTCCTGCCTAAAAATTACTAATGATGAACAGTAATTTATCTCACTGTATCACAGCTCATTATACTTCCTTTGTAACACATTTTAACCCTGACGGAGATTCACTGAACAAAACAGTAAACAAACAACCACACATACCATACAAGTACATCAGAAAATAGTAGCTTCTGACATTCCATCTATCCATTCATCTTCCAACATCCATATTTCTGAAGGATATCACGGGGGGGGGGGGGGGGGGGGCATCCCAGGCCGAATATGACACAAGGCAGTAGTACACCCTGGGCAGGACGGTTTTTGAGAGTCCTTCTTGTGGGAAAAGCACAGTAAATTATACTTATGGAAGGCAGGTTTATTTGGGGAGTGTAAGGTATCAAGGACATTCTCCCTTTCTTACAAGGGAGGGGGTGTTTGGGGTTTGAATATTATACCAGGTATGGGTGAAGGGGCACATGGTGGCAGTGCTGAGCAATTTCGGGGCCCTTTCAGGGAGCAGCCGGTGTCCCAGGGTAATACAGATGGGCGCAGTGATGACACCAGCCTTCCACATGCAGCCTGGCCTTTAATTACAACTGATTGCTGGGAGAGGGAGATTTGGGGGGGGGGGGGGACAGACAGGTGACGGGACGGGGAGAGGAACCTGTGGCAGATCGCGGTGCCATCAGGCAGGACGCGCCTCAGCCTGACAGCTAATTAGGAGAGACACGGATTCCTCCCAGTGTAACAGATGTTCCCTAATCAGTGCAGCCTGGGAGGACGCAGTGCCAGCAACATTTCATGCACAATTTAACTATCTAAAAGGAGCAAATACTTAATGCATTGTCAGGCCCCCGCAGCTGTTTCCCTCAGCTGAGACGCTCGCCGTCTGAAATGTGACGTTTTATGTAACGCTAACAGAGTGTTTATAATACATTAATAGCTGTAAAAAAAAAAAAAAAAAAAAGGTCACGCATTTGCAAGGATAGATGTGGACACACGGTTCTTAGACAGGAACGAAACACCCGGCACTCTGGTGTTTCGAAACATACAGCAAAGAAATAAATAAATAAACACCCTCAGTGCTTGTCATTTGGGTAAAATGCCATTTCCTTAATGTTTAAGCTTTCAATTTGTGATCTTTACTGCAGCTAGTATATGAATTTTGCTTTTTTATGATTTATACAGTAATTTGGCACAACAGATGTTTTAAATGTGTTATACACACACAAAAACACGCAACACGCAGGTTTGTTATTATATCTTTGTGGGGACTCTCCATTCATTTCTATGGGTAAAACTCTAATCCCAACATCACTACTTTAATCTCTACCCAGCCCTAACCTTTACCATAAGTAACCAAATAAAATATGAGACTTTTGACATTTTTAGTTTTTTGACTGCATTCACAGATCTTTGTGGGGACCTGAAAAATGCCCTCACAATATCAAAATAACAGGTTTTAATTGCATTGTGGGGGACATCTGGTACCCACAATGTAATATAAACCGAATCCACACACACACTCATTGACCACTTTATTAGGTACACCTTGCTAGTACAGCGTTAAAACCCCTTTTGCCCTCAGAACTGCCTCAATTCTTCATGGCGTAGATTCAGCAAGGTACTTGAAGTACCTTGGATTCCTCAGAGACTCTGGCCCATGCTGACCTGATAGCATAACGCAGGTGCTGCAGATTTGTCAGCTGCACCTTCATGACGTGAATCTCCCATCCACCACATCCCACGGCTGTTCTATTGGATTGAGATCTAGTGACTGTGGAGACCATTTGAGTACCAAGAAATGTGCCAAGAAAATACCCCCCACACCATTGCACCACCAGCAGCCTGAATGGCTGATACAAGGCAGGATGGATCCATGCTTTCATGTTGTTTATGCCAAATTGTGACCCTACCACCTGAACGCTGCAGCAGGAAATGAGAGTCATGTGACCAGGCAACATTTTTCCAATCTTCCATTGTCCAATTTTTTTGGAGCCGGTGCCCACTGTGTCCTGTTTGACGTGTTGTACGTTCAGAGATGCTCTCCTGCATACCTTGGTTGTAACAATAATGAGGTGGCCAGTGAGCACGTGTGTGTGTGTTTGTGTGTATACAGTATGTACAGTGTAGTTTTACTTACCAGAATCAATACAGTCATGCGTTGCATAACGATAATGATGTATTCTGAGAAATGTGTTGTTTGGTGATTCTGCCGTTATGAGAACAGCATAGTCTGCTTCCCTACAAGTACCTACAGCATAGTGTGCTTCCCTACAAGTACCTACAGCATACTGTGCTTCCCTACAAGTACCTACAGCATAGTGTGCTTCCCTACAAGTACCTACAGCATAGTGTGCTTCCCTACAAGTACCCACAGCATAGTGTGCTTCCCTACAAGTACCTACAGCATAGTGTGCTTCCCTACAAGTACCTACAGCATAGTCTGCTTCCCTACAAGTACCTACAGCATAGTCTGCTTCCCTACAAGTACCTACAGCATAGTGTGCTTCCCTACAAGTACCTACAGCATAGTCTGCTTCCCTACAAGTACCTACAGCATAGTCTGCTTCCCTACAAGTACCTACAGCATAGTCTGCTTCCCTACAAGTACCTACAGCATACTGTGCTTCCCTACAAGTACCTACAGCATAGTGTGCTTCCCTACAAGTACCTACAGCATAGTGTGCTTCCCTACAAGTACCTACAGCATAGTCTGCTTCCCTACAAGTACCTACAGCATAGTGTGCTTCCCTACAAGTACATACAGCATAGTCTGCTTCCCTACAAGTACCTACAGCATAGTGTGCTACCCTACAAGTACATACAGCATAGTCTGCTTCCCTACAAGTACCTACAGCATAGTGTGCTTCCCTACAAGTACATACAGCATAGCCTGCTTCCCTACAAGTACCTACAGCATAGTGTGCTTCCCTACAAGTACCTACAGCATAGTCTGCTTCCCTACAAGTACCTACAGCATACTGTGCTTCCCTACAAGTACCTACAGCATAGTGTGCTTCCCTACAAGTACCTACAGCATAGTCTGCTTCCCTACAAGTACCTACAGCATAGTGTGCTTCCCTACAAGTACCCACAGCATAGTGTGCTTCCCTACAAGTACCTACAGCATAGTCTGCTTCCCTACAAGTACCTACAGCATAGTGTGCTTACACAAACCTACAGTAGAAGTTATAGCTGCTACACAACTAGGACACAGTAAACTATTTTTATAGAGTAGAAAGAGTACATTCTAAAATGACGATAAAAAGTACAGTATAGTAAATGCATAAACCAGTAACATGTTGATTATCATGTATTATGTACTGTACATAATTGTATGTACTATACTATACTGTATGTACGATCGGCAGCACAGTGGGTTTGTTTACACCAGCATCACCACAAAAACATGAGCAATGTGTAGTGCTGTGACGTTACGATGGCTACGATGTTGCTAGGCAGGAGTCCCATTATAATCTTATGGTACCACCGTCATCAGTTGTTGAACGAAACGTCGTTAGGTGGCACGTGACCATATATCCCATATGGACAAAAGTATTGGGACACCTGGCTGTTACACCTACAGGAAATTTTATGACATCACATTCTAAATCCATAGGCATCAGTATGGAGCTGGTCCCCCCTTTGCTGCCACTCTTCTGGGAAGGCGTTCCACAGGATTTTGGAGTGTGTTTGTGGGAATTTTTGCTTATTCATCCAGAAGAGCATTTGTGAGGTCAGGCATTGATGGTAGACATGAAGGCCTGGCTTGCAATCTCTATTCTAGTTCATCCTAAAGGTGTTTCATGGGGTTTTTGTGCTGGAGTCAATGCCAGAGGAAGTTTGGAACTCTGCAGTTATCGAGTCGGCAGAGCACTGCGCCTCAGCACGTGGGGACCCCACTCTTCACGTGGCCTGCCACTCTGTGGCTGAGTTTCTGTTGTTCATAAACACTTCCACTTGGCAATAATACCACTTACAGTTGACCGTGGGTCATTCCGTCTCTGGTGCATCTGGGGGGTTAAGAGCCCTACAGTGACATCAGTCTGTCAATCACAGGGTTTGAAGTGACACCGTTCCGCTCACAGGCCCAGCATCCAAACCTACACACATTGAAAAGCCTACTGTCACTATTATCATGTAATAATAATGATGGAAATGCTCATATTAGTATTGTATGAAATGCATAACTTGCCTTTTGCTCTAAATTACTTTTACAGGCACACATGAAATCCTTGGAGCAAGTGCACAGCTGCCAGGAGATTCCCGACAAGGACGGGTCAGCGTGAAAACATGTCTCATATGTTTGTGCTGCGCTGGTGTCCACTGGGGAGCGGCCTGCCGTCCCTGACAGTCCACATGCCAAAAGCTATACCGTCAATCATCTAGTGGCGCAATGAACCTGCATTTCCTTTGGACAAAATACATTCACATCCATTCATGTCAATGTTTTATGGAATGATTTTTGATCTATTTCAAGTAAACTGAAAAAGAACAAATAAAGTTAATCTGGAAGGTCTCACTGGGGTTAACAAAAGGAGCAGGCAGTGTACTGTTCATTTGCGTTTCATTTAATTTGATGCGATCGGCACCCACATGCATAAACATGGCCGAAGGGTGAAGACATTTCCCAGCAGTATCAGGCGAGATAAAAATCCGGCTCCCTATTTACCTCACGCGTTCCGAGTCCCTCTTCCGAGCCTTTTACTCTACATCACCACCGGGAGCACCAACGACTCTCCGGTTCTCCGCTTTTATCTGATGCTCTGGATGACAGGTAATCTGGCTGAAAGTTCTTTCAATTGCACCCGCAGATAAAAAAAAAAAAAAGTGCTGTCTGATGAAATCTGAGCAGTTATCACGCTAACCATTACCTGTCAAGTCGCCCGCTTCAATTTAAGGGTGCATCAATTTTCTGAAGAGGAAATCAAGGGCGAGGAAGAAAAGCTGGCCAGATAAGCAGTGACAAAGGCCCCCTTTCTCTTCTTTTTTATTTATGATAGGATGTTGCTGCATGGGGACCCGAGTGAGGGCTCTATCAGACAAACAGATACATCGCTGATAGCTGGGTAGTCTTCACCTTTCGTGACATGTCGCACTTTGCCGAGGAAGATTTTTCCACCCAATATGACTTTCCTCAAAACCCGCTCCGAGATCGGCAGTCCCTAGAAGTCTGTCCAGCCGTCGACGAAGTGGGACATAAAATTGAGAGGAAGGTGAATAAGCTGGGAAAGAGGGATGGTCAGAGCAGCAATTTAAATACCATCTTGCTGCTTCTCTTTTGAACATGTTCGTTCAGACGAATCCATATAGATTCACATCGTCTCTTCTGGGGCAAGGAATGAGAAACAGGCGGAAGAAAAGGCAAAACCAAAACCCAAATTAAAGCCATATGAACAAACATCATATAAATGTTTTATTTTGAAGTCTGTAGAAATCATGCATACTAAGACCTTGTCCTGTTTTTTGTTAGGACCAAATGCTTCTGGTAAGAAGCATCTCACAGCACGTGTGTAAAGGTTTAAATTTGAGCCTGACTGGCACAAACACCGCAATAAATCTTGTAAATCTCGAGTGCTGTCCTTGAAAAAAAAAAGAGAACGACCCGTCATTTATAATCATAACAGACATTACGGCAACATTTGTTTGAAAATTCTCAAAATGACAAGCTGCACTACAGGATGAAGATAATGACCCAGGATGTGCCCTGAATCCTGCAGAGCCTCAGGCACTGAGAAGTGACTGGCCTCTGCCAGGACCTTCCCCACTCTGTTATTAAGTTACTGCAAACTTTTCTTGTTTCGACGCAGAAATCCTTGGGGGCAATTTCTGTCTGTTCACCTTCCATCTCATTTACAGCTCGTTGGGATCTGTACTTCTGGAGTGTGTAGGTGTTACGAATAACTCACAGCTAGCTATACCGAATTCTGCATGAAATTCCGCTCTGGCCCAGCTCGAGTATGAAGATGGCTTGGGTTTGACAAGCTTCCCTCTTTCTGAACGTTAACAAGCTCTTATCTGAAGAGAGGCAGCGTCTGAGCACCACTTGACCAGCATTTATAAATATGAGAAAAGTCCTGGACAGAGGACTGTCTTTCATAATAGATTATTAATTTCCACTGCCACACCTAGCAACCAATGACTGACAACTAAGTTTAGGAAATCACCTTTCAAGACCTTGCCAAATGTAAATTCTGTGAAATATAAGTACAAATACAAGTCTTTGATTTTTTTTTCATTCATTTTTTTTCCACCAGGAAAACAGCATGCGGTCGTGCAGTGGTTAGCACTGCGGGGCGGCGTGGTGGTGCAGTGGTTAGCACTGTAACCTCACACCTCTGGGACCAGGATTTGAGTCTCTGCCAGAGCTCCATGTGTGTGGAGTCTGCAGGTTCTCCCTTTGTCATCGTGGGGTTTCCTCTGGGTACTTTGGTTTCCCCCCACAGTCCAAAACATGAACGGGAGTTACCAGTGTATGTGTGTGTGTGTGTGTGTGTAAAGGGTGTCTGTGTGCCCTGTGAAGGGTTGGAGCCCCATCCTGGGTTGTTCCCTGCCTTGTGCCCTGTGATGGGTTGGAGCCCCATCCTGGGTTGTTCCCTGCCTTGTGCCCATAGACTCCAGACCCCCTGCGACCCTGAAGAGAATAAGTGGCTGGCTGGCTGGATGGAAAGTAGCATGACATCACCTGCAGATTGTTCCCTCTCTGACTTACAGCTTGGCCCTCATCGTCACCTCCATTTTCTGTTCTTTGGTCCTGTGCAGAATCACTAATATTTTTCTTTGACATAATTGCTCCATTGACAATTCTCTCTTCAGGCTTGCATCGAGTCACCAACAAATGCTTCAAAAACTGCTCTCTGCAAACAAATTGTGAAATAGCATTTTTAACTTAAACCAAAGACCAGATCCTAAGTGCCAAATTTCATTTTAAATTTAGTCAAGACAATTTCATGCAATCATGTGGTATGATCCAGTTATAAAAAATAACCTATTTCATAAGCAATCCAGTGGTCATAATGATGAGGGTTGAGCTGGAAGTGCAATTTTGTTTTACAGTATTTTCCTTTTTTATTGAAGAGCTAAGCTGTGCACCGCTTCACTGTGTACTGCTTCACTGTGTACCGCTTCACTGTGCACTGCTCAACTAATTATCATGTCTTCTTTTATCAAAAGCCAACATAGATTTAAACCTCAATAAAACCTATTTTGAGTATTATTTACTGTTAGTGTGCATTTTTAAATTGGTTAGTTCAAGGTTAAAAGCAGTGGCTTCTGATTCAGAGACACCTACGGATTGTTCCGTCACTAAAATAGCCTTTTAATGCAGCTGCTCTTGTGAGGGCTGCCTTTCAGGGGAATGGCCCTTCGTGGCCACAGTCTGGGGGAGTGCGATGGTCTCTGTGGTGCTCCCTAATGGTCCATGGTTTCTGTGGTGCTCCCTAATGGTCCATGGTCTCTGTGGTGCTCCCTAATGGTCCATGGTTTCTGTGGTGCTCCCTAACGGTCCATGGTTTCTGTGGTGCTCCCTAATGGTCCATGGTCTCTGTGGTGCTCCCTAATGGTCCATGGTTTCTGTGGTGCTCCCTAATGGTCCATGGTCTCTGTGGTGCTCCCTAATGGTCCATGGTTTCTGTGGTGCTCCCTAATGGTCCATGGTTTCTGTGGTGCTCCCTAATGGTCCATGGTTTCTGTGGTGCTCCTTAATGGTCCATGGTTTCTGTGGTGCTCCCTAACGGTCCATGGTTTCTGTGGTGCTCCCTAACGGTCCATGGTTTCTGTGGTGTTCCCTGACGGTCCATGGTTTCTGTGGTGCTCCCTAATGGTCCATGGTTTCTGTGGTGCTCCTTAATGGTCCATGGTTTCTGTGGTGCTCCCTAATGGTCCATGGTTTCTGTGGTGCTCCCTAATGGTCCATGGTTTCTGTGGTGCTCCTTAACGGTCCATGGTTTCTGTGGTGCTCCCTAACGGTCCATGGTTTCTGTGGTGCTCCCTAACGGTCCATGGTTTCTGTGGTGCTCCTTAATGGTCCATGGTTTCTGTGGTGCTCCCTGACGGTCCATGGTCTCTGTGGTGCTCCCTGACGGTCCATGGTCTCTGTGGTGCTCCCTGACGGTCCATGGTCTCTGTGGTGCTCCCTAACGGTCCATGGTTTCTGTGGTGCTCCTTAATGGTCCATGGTTTCTGTGGTGCTCCCTGACGGTCCATGGTCTCTGTGGTGCTCCCTGACGGTCCATGGTCTCTGTGGTGCTCCCTGACGGTCCATGGTCTCTGTGGTGCTCCCTAACGGTCCATGTTTTCTGTGGTGCTCCCTAACGGTCCATGGTCTCTGTGGTGCTCCCTGACGGTCCATGGTTTCTGTGGTGCTCCCTAACGGTCCATGGTTTCTGTGGTGCTCCCTAACGGTCCATGTTTTCTGTGGTGCTCCCTAACGGTCCATGGTTTCTCTGGTGCTCCCTAACGGTCCATGGTTTCTCTGGTGCTCCCTAATGGTCCATGGTTTCTCTGGTGCTCCCTAACGGTCCATTCCTCGCACCAGCAAGGAAGCCAGCAGAGTCACGCTTAATGAGATTATCGCAGCAGGCCTCTGACATTCCTAACATCAGCCACCAGCCTGACCAGTACCATCCGCATTGGCATTACAGCGCCAACCTTCCTCCTCCGCGGCAGACATTCACTGATCAGCTGACTGACGTTAGTCTTGCACGCTGTGTAACTGGACAGATGCATACCCCGCCATACATTATATATTAAATTTGGGCCTTGAGAATTCTGGGGAAAAAATAACTCAAATATATGTCTGATATCAGGTCAAGTTCATGTCCAGGCAGAAAACTCCCCAATGCACACCGCCCAACCCGGTAACATTTATGACCACTATTTTAGCATGAAGTCTGAACTAATAATATCAACAAACAGAATTTAGTAAATACAATTCCTTTATTTTCAGTTTACTATGAAAAACATCCATCCATCCATCCATTGTCTAACCCGCTTATCCGACTGGGTCGGCGGGGGTCCGGAGCCTATCCCGGAAGCAATGGGCACGAGGCAGGGAACAAACCTGGATGGGGGGCCAGCCCATCGCAGGGCACTATGAAAAACAGAATACACAAATAAAGCAGATTTTGCTGTACTGTACTATGTAACTGGCCGCCCTCAGGGGCTCCTCCCAGCTATTGCCTGCCTTGTCCCTACACCTGTGTACACCTCCTGACATTCAGAGTGCAGTGCTGCGGCACCTACTGAGCATCACATGGATGAAGTGTGTTTACCTGCCTGCTGATGAACTGAGAATTCCTATAACAAATGAAACACTCATTTCAGTTAGTCATTTCAGTAGCGGCTTTAACATGTAGCACTGTCACAAGGCACCTGGGTTTATGGTGCCCAGAGAGAAAGCCCGAGGCTATGGCCACAAGGGAAAGTAGGAATATCCCCTGGGAGCAGTTACCTTCAGGGGAATCCTCCTCAGGACTGGGCAGTACAGGTTTACATAAAGTACTGAGGTAAATTCAGGCAAATGTTTGAACAGCACAGGTAGGTAGGCACACTTCATATCGGTGTTGTCAGCGTTCTGTGTTTGCCTGCCATTTTCTGTGCCATGTGTGCAGACTGAGAGGGAAGAGGGAGCTGGCTCACTGGGAAGGCCTAGAGCCCCTCGCCCGCATGCTCTACCCGGCCCCACGGATTACACATACAGGAGTTTCAGTGACATAAAAAAGGAAGTTCCCTGCTGGGCCTGTGAAGAGCAGAAAGGGGCCGGTGCTCTCACATCCCGAGCCGGGCTCTCAGCAGCATGTGAATGACAATGGATTAAAAAAAAAAAACATGAATGTCCTGCCTACACAGGATATAATATAGGTGGCCGTGACAATGCCTGAATGGGCTGACGGACCAGTCGAGGAGCAAACGCACAAAGGGCTGATGATAAAGGAGATTCCTGTGGGCAGCAGTGCATTGCATTCAGCGCGTTCCTCCAGCACTGACCTCGCAATCGGGGTAGCCCCGCAGGGAACCTGAAAAGCAGGCCGCAGAAGGTACAGCAGGTGGATACAATTTTGTAAATAGTGAGTCAGAGCTCTACTAAGCACCACGAGGATCATGAGAAACGGGGCCTTCGCTGTCGATCGGTAGCCGTCACGCTCTCCGTCGAGCCGTCTCCTCAGCTCCTTTGCGCAGCCTTAATTTACATGCGCATCTCGGTCTGGGGGAAGCATGGAGCATTGGAACATAAAACGTGAAAAGGGAACTCTCAGCAATGTTCTCCGTTTGGGTCGAAACTGAACACCAAAGCTACCTGCAGCTCTGCTGACAAATTCATTTCATCGTCAACAGGAAGAATTACGCAGGTGTAACTGCAGTGACACATTCCAGAGTAATGAATGGCAGATGTTCGTGCCTAGATTTGAGAAATGGCCAAGTCGACCGCTTTAGCTATTAGCTTCCCTTTCAGTCTGGACAAAATAGCATGAGCTTGGGAATACTTTGATCACTTTGGACCTTATTTACTGGAGGTATTTCCCAGAAGTGTCTGTGGAGGTTAGAAAATTAACCTGCGTTAAAACATGGCTATAGTTAATATATATATAAAAATAAGAAAAATCTAAATATACTAGCCTCCACACTCAACCTACTCATGCGGAGGTTTTCTGTGTGTAGCTGTGTGCTTTTTGTAAGGACTTTTCGTAAATTAAATTTCTTATCTAAATTGCGCGAAATTGAGCCCAGTGCTAAGTTTTGTTGAATGTTACATACACAAAAGAGGACATTCCTGCCACCTTACCTCCCTCAGACAATCTCTGCCTAGAACTGTTAATCTAATTAAAAAAAATAAATGTATACACACTGATCACCTTAGTGACAACACATAGCTGAGAAAGCTAATTTGCTTCCTTTCAGTTCCTCCCGGAACAGATAATAGTATTTTATTGCACAAAGGTCACTAGGGAAATTAACTTCTCGTCCAGCAAATAAAAAAAACTCACCACCCAGAATAACAAGTATATCCTGATTAAATTCAATCAAGAGACTCCCAGTAGGATAGGACACTGACCTTTCTCCCAACACAGAAAGAAATAACCTAGACAAAGGTTGGCTAACCCACAGCATCTGAAGCACTCGTGTTAGATTGTAATATTAATAGGCGAAGGCAGCCACTACAGGGCACATTCCTCAGGTTATCTGTCTGAAGGTGAAGTATTGCCTTAATGCGAGTACAGCTGGTGTCTTAAGTTTAAGATTAAAGTCCAACTCAGAATTCCAAATTGGGTGTGTGAACTTTTGCTGTAAGCACAAAAAAACAGGGAAGAGGAAATATGTTCTTTTTCCGGGTTGTATCACAGCTTAGGATACAGCATTTTAATTTGATTAGCAAGAATCATATCTTGATTTCTTTGAGTCAATGGTTTATAACTGAAAATACCAGGATAACATTAAAATATAATAAAATGAATTAGTCAACAAATGAAGCCATTTTTAGGGAACAGGTATTTTGAGCAAATCAAGGTAGGTTCCAAACTCACCGCTGCACTAGGTAAGGCGTCAGGGTTGGTAGGTAGATCCCTACCCAGCACCTGGCATGGAGTGGCCTTCAAGGCTACTTGTGGGTCACTGTTCCCAGTCCACACCTCCCCATGCCCACTTCAGTATTCACAAACAGTATTTTGCTTTTCTGATCATTTACCACTGATTTGTTCCATCTCAGGCACACACTATTCTGGATTTTTTTTCTTCCAATCGCAGCTTTAGCTACCCCTGGGTCGACACTTTAGTTTCGTTTTGTTATGCTAAACGGGAATCGCATTAGCCAAAGCATTGAACGTACTGAAGTGCGTTGCATTGAGCTAATGAAACTTTGTAACAAACTGACAAAAATGCCCTGAGTGATTGTTTGTTTCAATCAATGAAGAATCTAGTAAATAAAAACCAGTAGAGAAAACTCAAATGCATTGATCCCGTCCTGGCAGAAACCTACTCACAGTGGAAGGCTTGGTTCAACGATGCCCGACAATAAAATCAATAAAACTCATCCTTTCAATAGCATCCAATTATCAGTACAAAGTGAAGACAGCCTTCCATCATAAATCAGAAAACCTCACTCAAAACAGACATGAGAAAATAAATGTTGACTGAAATTATATGAAGGGCACTAGAACGGTCTCACTGACACAGGCCGATCAGAGGCACTCAACACCGAGATGAAGCTGAAGTTTTGTGGACCGTAAGACAAAATGTTTGAAACACAACATCGATTGTCTTTGTAAAGGTACCTATTACGGCAGCCAGTTTATGAGGACAAAACTCAGACGAGTTCTTTTACCGTGAACTGAGTAATCAGGCAGTCTGAGCATTTAATGTTTTTGTCCTTATTTAATCCCATGTGAATCTATCCATTTTCCAGAAAGGGTTAGGGTTAGGGTTAGGGTTAGGAAATTATTAAGTGGCCGATCTCAGGAAGCGCATGGCACAAGGACAAAGAAGGGATGCTGTCTTCACAGGGCACGTACTCTTACACTACACCTGTCTTTGGACTATGGAACGAAACCCAAATGGAAAGCCAGACAGCTCCTCTTTGGCTATCCCATGTAAATGTAGCAACATCTGAAAATCAGCTGGCTCCGGGGGGCGGGGTCAGATCGATGGCTTGTGCAATTAGTCACTCTTGGTTTAATGCCACAATACAAGGAATAACACGGCTCTGGGAAAAGAGATGATTTTTTAAAACTCATTTAAACTCGTCGCCTTATTTTAAGAGAACAAATAGAAAGCATTGCAGAGGTTATTCATCTTTGTTCAGTGCAGGTTAAAATCCTCCTCCGCTTCTTACTTACAACACAAACCAATCCTCACAGTCGTCTAATTCGCTTTCACAGACAGATGTGTAGTTTGCTTACTATGCTGTACACATCTTATTATTTTTTTTCTGTTGTGCAACTGGGCCAAGTTGGTGGTGGCAGTAAACCACACAAAACCAGAAGGAGTCAATCAAGAGAAGAAATGCTAGATTTGTACCTGAATTTTACATTTAAACGAGGAAATGATTTTCCATACCTGTAACTAAGAGAAGTTTCTTATGTTTGAACAGCAAGTGGATCCACACAGCACAGGGAACATGGTTTGTAACAGGAACGCCAATCCCCAATCACAGCTTAAAGGCGCCCTTTCCATAATAACTGATGACAGCCCGTTTCATACCACTCACACATACTAAATGACAGCAAGTGAATAATTAACTTTTAAGCAATTAACTGCCAATTAACTTCATACAGGTGAGCTTCTGGCTTGTCCCTGGTCACTCCCCCAAAACAGCCACTCCCTTCTCTCCCACAGTCATGTTTACATAACATGTTGGCCAATGTTAACAGTTTAGCCTAAAATAGTGAATAAATCTCCAGTTGACAAACTCAGCATCTGCCTGCATCATTTTTATCACCATTATCAGTGAGCTGTGAGTATTTCTGGGCCAGTGACGCCTACACATTTTAAATAAGATGTAATGCAGAACTTGCTTGTAATCACTTTTAATTACTCATTGTTGATGAATGTCAATCGTGATTTGTAAAAATGGTCATGTATTCATACTCCAAAAAGGTTATCTATACCTATAAATTAATGGAAGTTTCTTGGCTATGTAATTAAAATGCTGACATAATTAATGTGACATTCCTTTGGACACAGGTTGTTAACTAGATAATTACAATGAAAACTATTATGTCTTTGAATGATTAATTTACATCCTCTTTTGGATCATCTGAAACCCTTCAACTACTTCTTTGAAAATGTTTGTTTACTCTACAAATACGTAGAAGGGTAGCCTTCTATGTCATTTACTGAAGACTGATTGCATTAACAGGCAGTCATTTTTTTCAGGTTCACCAGCTCTGTATGAACGTGTTTAACTGCAATTTGAAGCAGTAGCATGCATTACGCAAAGGGTTAAGTGAATGTGAAAATGTGAGATTGCATCCCATTAACTGTACGTCACTTCAGAAATGCGCAGTGCTGTTCACACGCCGGCCATCATGTGGAGAGGACGAAAATCAGATTAAACAATTAGTGTCAATTAGCTACAGCAAAATCATTCCATAAACAATTGGTCTCCAGTGCCCAGCTTAATTATGGGCGACTTTCAGCTCCTTATCAAGTGACTCTCTGGCTGTGATTCATCCCTCACTACTCACTGCCCCCCCACCCCCACCCCTCACACAGTGTCCCCCAGCCCCCCAGGCACTATCAATTATCCTTCAGTAAACAAATCCTTGATAATAAACGACACCAGTAGCCGGCCGGTATTTGCATGCCTTAATTTATGCACGTCTGATTCCACAGAGCCGCAAGTGATCAAAAAGCAGCGTGATTAGGAGGCCGGATGTCGTTGGCGATTGGGAAGGAGATAAAAAGGAACGGGAAATCAATCAGGAAAAACTGGCAGAAGGTTAAAGACCAAAGAGATGAGGAAACAGAATCATTTCTTTGTGATTCCCACAGGAAGCAAAAAAAGAAAATAAATTACTAGCATTTTTAATCTGCAAAACTCAATACACATCCAGATCAGAACATGTCAGACAAAATAGCAGTTATATATTACATTTAAATGTTCAATAAACTAAGTGCTATATTTTATCTATCTATCTATCTATCTATCTATCTATCTACCTATCTATCTATCTATCTGTGTGTGCAATATACTGTATAATGATGTATATCTGTCATATCACAAAAATTAGAAGCAGAATAAAAACCTACAATGATATAATCCTGGGATGTTTGCAGGGTAAAGTTCAAACAATTTCATTTGATCTCTTTTATCACAGTACATGAATGACTAAACAAAGGTCTAGATATAGGACTCAATGCAGATACATGGGGATTGGAGCGCATGCTAATGCTATTTCTGACACCACCTCCATGTAAAGGTGATGAGAGTGACCACGGAGGGATGTCACACACACCCCCACGACGAACAGGAACAGGAGACAGCAGGCATGATGACATGTTAAATTACCATGTTGATGTATAGCTTAATGAACCCCCGGTGTTGATCGCGCTCCACATTAATCAACGGCCGTGAGCATGTTGCCTTATTTTCTCAATGCTTTGCTGATAAACTGCAATTTCATTTAACCTTGGACAAGAACTCTAATGGCCTCCGCAGGACAACTGTCAATACTTTGCTGGGGATGCGGTGATTAAATTGTGAGGCCAGCTTTGTGCTGCACCCGTATTCTTACCTAGAACAGGGCAGAAAGACCCCACTCTCTGCCACAAATGTGGGACTTACGCTGCCAACGAACACTGCAGCTTTTGGATAAAAGTTTGATGCCAATCAAAGTGGCGTAGAGAACATCGCCCGATTTATGCATATATAAACCATCAACGGTAACAGTCCAACGTTAATTAAGCATTTGTAACAACCTATTGATGTAATAGGTGCCATGCTAATGACTGAATGTAATTACGGGTACAAATGTAAGGCTCTTATGGTATTAGTATGATGCCATCAATGGCTAGGGACCCAGATGCTGTCGGCATGATTTATTCCGATACCAGCCAGCTCCTTCTAACATTTCTGCATAAATATTCTTCTAGAAAAGGATGCCGTCTGATTAAAAACAGTTGTCAGATGATGTAAAGGACAAGGACAACTATCCATTCTATGATTAAATCATTTTTAAAAGTATCACTGAAGAAGATACCTTCCCCCTGGGAAATTGTAGATTAAAAGTTTAATTGCTTTTTTTTCTGTTGTAGATTTTTCATTTACAGTTTCCAGGAGGTTGCTACCCATGTACATCATCAAGATGGCTTGAAGAAAGGTAAGTGTCGTTTTGGGTTGAAATCGAGAAAACAAAAGAGCATGCACTAATGCATCGTTAGGAATATAATTATTACAAGTCTTCCTTAAATTTATACAAAAGCACTATAACGTGCTTCAAAAATAAAGCCAAGATTGTTATCATCTAAGGTGTTTTAACATTTCCCTTCCATTGCCTGTGTACTGTCTGAATAACAATGAAAGCAACCATTCAGCACTCATTCTCCTCCCGTTAACTCCCTCCACCTACACTTGAGTGCTGACAGGCGGACACCAACTTCCACTATTATCCTGGACGGACAAAATGCCTTCAAGAGGATAATTACAAGAGGTTCGAAAAACAGAGTAATCCTGAGTACTTAACTTTATGTGGTCGCTTCATTTATTTGCCTTAGAAACTGCCATTCTGACAGACTGCGGGGCTTAACGCCTGTGTGCGCGTGTGTCGATGAAAAGCATGACAGACAGAAGGCACTGGAGTAAAACTGCGGTGGACATGTTTGAGCTCGCCGTTAACCTTCAGACTGACGCCCATGTAAATACACAGCAGCCGCCATCATTTTAACTTACCGAAGCAGAAAAACAGCGCGCATACATACAAGCGCGCGCGCACGCACGCAAGCGCGAGAAGGTGTGTAGTCTAGAAAAATTCGCCGATCTAGGATCCCATACACGAAATAAATTCAGTGTTATAAAAAATGCGTTAATAATGCACACTTAATATACAGTTTACATTTGGTTCGAGTAAAAAACAAACAACATTATTATTACCAGTTCATTTCATCTATAGAAGTTTAGCTTTTTTTGTGCATACGAATGTATTCATTCATTTATAACTTCCTATGTACCTTTAAAACAAAACAGGCCTGCACAGTCATCGCTGGTAAAAGATATTAAATATATTTACCTTTTTTTCCTTTTTGACAAAGAAAAACTATGCGTCCAATAAAGCATATTACTACAAAGTGAGTATTTATTACTTTTAGGTGTATTTAATGACATCTGAAATCCTGTATGACAGTAGTAATACCAAATATCATGTTTACGTTGCATTTAGGTTCACAAGTTCAAAATGTAATTCGAGATTCTCCCCATTCTGCTGGTTTGGCATTTCTCCTTCAGTCTGCACAGCCGATCAGTGTTTTTAGTTTTTTTTTTTTAAGAAACCACAAAATGTAGATTTTGAAAAATAATGAAAGAGTGATGCCTGCGGTGTTTAATAATGATTTCGTCAAACAAAGGCTGCAGTCAGCATGTAAGTACAGTCACAACAAGGTCTTTGATTGTTAACTCTGACAAGCATTTAAATATTTCACTACTGAACACTGGAAAAGACTAAGTCTAGCTGTATTTTAAAAAATACAATTGCTTAACTAGCACCCCTAGTGACATTTTCTACCATTCACTTAATTGGCAATTCTCAAGAACACTGCAATTTGATACTTGTCGTACAGTGAATACTGATTATCCATGTATTCATGTTATCAAAACTTTTCTCAGTGTTTTTGCTGACGAGTGGGGGTGGGGAGAAGGTCTTTTAAGAGAAGGTTGATTTACAAGCCAGAAGGGCAGCCCTCCAGTCTGACATCCCCGGCAGCAGCTGCCTGATCGATCCCCAACAAAGGCTCAGAGGAGTGGGCAGTCAAAAGATTGTTAACTGGCTATTTTTTCTAAACAGACGTTTATGTCAGTGTTTATGGTCTGACGCTCTGCTTCATTGTAAGTCATGCCACACACTCATCCTCACATTGCACTTCAACAACCCCAAGAAGGACCCAAACATTTGGCTCGTATAAAAACTATACTCAAAAGAAACACACTCCAGCAGTTTGACATGTCAAGAGTACTTTTATAAATTCAAAATGGTCAAATGATAAGTGTCCTGTTAATAGGCTTTGCTTATATATGGTTCAAATACTGGAAATGCCTTGGTTATCAAGTCAGAAAACCACAGGAAATGACTTGAAGGTCTTTCTTTGACTAGATTCTGTTATAATACCAGCATATTGCAAACATTTATTACAGCCACCTACATTTACTTTGTGTTTTTCTGAAACTTTTAGGAATTTTATTCCTCATACATCTAAACGCCATGTGTCAGAAATTTTAGAGTAAAGTAAGTCACAATGCTCTTAACTTAACAAGTGACTGTACTTTTAGTTTAAGTCACAATGCTCTTAGCTTAACAAGTGACTGTGCTTTTAGTTTAAGTCACAATGCTCTTAACTTAACAAGTGACTATGCTTTTAGTTTAAGTCACAATGCTCTTAGCTTAACAAGTGACTGTGCTTTTAGTTTAAGTCACAATGCTTTTAACTTAACAAGTGACTGTACTTTTAGTTTAAGTCACAATGCTCTTAGCTTAACAAGTGACTGTACTTTTAGTTTAAGTCACAATGCTCTTAGCTTAACAAGTGACTACTTTTAGTTTAAGTCACAATGCTCTTAGCTTAACAAGTGACTGTACTTTTAGTTTAAGTCACAATGCTCTTAGCTTAACAAGTGACTGTACTTTTAGTTTAAGTCACAATGCTCTTAGCTTAACAAGTGACTGTGCTTTTAGTTTAAGTCACAATGCTCTTAGCTTAACAAGTGACTGTACTTTTAGTTTAAGTCACAATGCTCTTAACTTAACAAGTGACTGTACTTTTAGTTTAAGTCACAATGCTCTTAGCTTAACAAGTGACTGTAGTTTTAGTTTAAGTCACAATGCTCTTAGCTTAACAAGTGACTGTGCTTTTAGTTTAAGTCACAATGCTCTTAGCTTAACAAGTGACTGTGCTTTTAGTTTAAGTCACAATGCTCTTAGCTTAACAAGTGACTGTGCTTTTAGTTTAAGTCACAATGCTCTTAGCTTAACAAGTGACTGTACTTTTAGTTTAAGTCACAATGCTCTTAGCTTAACAAGTGACTGTACTTTTAGTTTAAGTCACAATGCTCTTAGCTTAACAAGTGACTGTACTTTTAGTTTAAGTCACAATGCTCTTAGCTTAACAAGTGACTGTGCTTTTAGTTTAAGTCACAATGCTCTTAGCTTAACAAGTGACTGTACTTTTAGTTTAAGTCACAATGCTTTTAACTTAACAAGTGACTGTGCTTTTAGTTTAAGTCACAATCCTCTTAGCTTAACAAGTGACTGTACTTTTAGTTTAAGTCACAATGCTCTTAACTTAACAAGTGACTGTGCTTTTGGTTTAAGTCACAATGCTCTTAACTTAACAAGTGACTGTGCTTTTGGTTTAAGTCACAATGCTCTTGGCCTAACTTCCAGTGTAAATAACAAGAATGATTATTTGATCTGAACATAATTAATAAAGTTCTATTCAAGCATGTATAATATCACTTCTAAAATGTGTTTTCCTACATTTGCGAACTTTGAAACATAAAGAGGCAAATGTATTATCACTGGCTGACGGTGCAAATACGTTTAATCAAACATGTTTCATTTCCTTAGCCACAAAAGTGCTGTTGATAACAATGAAAACACAACTATTATATATTTAAAACACAGAATATAAACTTCTTTATATCCTCTGAGTGCTGCTTCTTAAGACAGTTAATATTAGTAGTCAATTTGTAGGCCTACTGTGTTTATGTATACAAATCCGCTCATGTTTGCATTTGGCGTACATCAGTGATCACAAATGTAGCCACTGGTCATCCTTCACCCCCCACCCCCCCGCAACCACCCCAGCCCCCACCCCCCACGCTGGCAGACCAGCAGCCCTCGCGGGGCTCAGCCAGGCAGAGAGACGCTTCCTGCACATCCTTTGTCACACCATTTGGGCCCCCGTGTCTGTGGTGCTACCTCTACTGGCTCCGCTCACACTTCGCTCCACAGACGGACATCTGCTACCTCCGACCTCCCGGTGAACGGACAGAACTGCGGCACAAGCACACCGCCGCATCCAACCGCCCTGCTTGCTGTGCTGGAAGTCCTGCACTCTGGCGCAGTAAAACCCAAGCAGCTAAATTAACCTTCCTGGACCAAACGTCACTCAGCCTGTATAATTTTAAAAATAACATACACCGCCTCTACCAGTGAATGACCCTGTGATATGTGTAGGACAGTGAGCACCTGCTCTACCCACGTGAAGCGTTTCACAGCGCAAAATTTTGGTTGCAGTCTGGAAAATGTAGCTTTTCTTACCATGGGGCTAGTAAACTTTGGGTAATTTGTCCATACGATATATTGATTGTGGAAGTAAAAATTGTCACTGTCACGTGGCATTTATGTTTTTGTAAACCATAATAAAAAAATCAAACCATGTCTTTTTTTTCACAGAAAACATAAACGTCTGCTTTATACCTAATATTATAGACATGATTCACAAAAACGACAACCAAATAAATCAGGATTGACTGTCCATCAGTTCAAAGTTAGTTCTAATAGAAACAAATCCCTGGAACTGATGATTTTTCTTAGGAATGTATCGTATGTATCGTAATTAATCCCATTCTATACACTATACAAATTTCAACTCTCCATTTTGGGGAGAAAATGAATGCAACAACACTGAATCACTGGTCAGAGTCTTATCCAACTGGATGGGTGTGACTAAAGGAGACGATGTATTAAGTTTAACTATGATTTAGAATTGTTGCTCACTGCGCTGTCTTTCATATTACGCGCTCCCACGATTAGTTGGAATTATTAGATAGAATATGATTTTTTTATATAATGTGACAGACTGTTTTGCTCACGCAGTCAAGACTGGCTGCGGATGATCTACTGTGAGACCAGTACTTCAGCGTTTCGGGGCTGATTCCTGACCAGCTTGCACATGGAGAAACATTTGTACAATAGAGACTATAGGGCAATCATTTAGGCTGACAGATAGCACTGACCCCAGGGAGCGACTGGACATCTGTTAAGTAATAATGACAGAAACAGACAAAATGTTATCAGGTAAGTCACTGTACAAGTAACTATGAAGCAATAAATTACTGTTAGGCCTATATGAAATTATTCCATAAACTTCCAAATAGCCTACTTTGCTCAATTTATAATATTTTCGTCTGTGAAACATAATTATAGGAACTTAATTAACTAGCTGTGCATCAAGATTTTATAGGTATTTTGTGAAACAAATAACTATGAATTTTCAATATACGAGAAAATTTTACAATAAATTTAAACCAGTTACTCCAAAAACGTATTTTATAAAACTTATTAGACCTATATAAAATCTCTATCATTCTGCTATCATTCTAGTCTGAATACAAACACATGACTTGGCCCTTTCTGATTAAGTGGAGAAACGACGAAGCTTTTGCTTACAGATAAACTCGGTCACATGTAAATGCTGTGCTCTGGAACGTCCTACACATTTAAAAAATAGCGCACTTAAACGGATTATTGTATCTTTAAGTCCAGCATATTAACTTAGGTGCTTAAGTATATTAAACATACATAAAATTACTCACATTTCCTGCAACTCTACATCAGCTGCATTGTATTTTAGATTAATCTGTTAAACTGTAGGCCTAAACACTGTTACATGCTGTAATCTGGAATATTTTAAAATTACTGTTACATGTGATCTCACAAAGTGCCTGATGTAACACTCTGTGTTAATATAAATGTCTTCCATGATTTCTTCAACTCAATATATGGCAGCAGATATATTCCCGCCCGCAGAATTTTAAGCCTATGTATGTCGCGTGCCGTATGGTAGGAACGCAGAACTACTGCTTTCTATTCTTCTTATACAACGATCCGCATTATTTCATGGTACAGTGGGCAATCTAATTTCTCCACGTTACTCAGCTAATTGTGGTGGCAGTTAATTACACGCAGTTTACGTTTCAGAAGGCATTTTGACGCTAAATTACATAAAATTCACGCGCACATACACGCAAACGCGCACGCACGGACACACGTAGCTTATATCTTCCCGATCAATTTCATGGTGCAGTTTCTTTCCTTTACTCTGGGGAGGATTACTCGAAAGCACGCGATATTAAACTCATTTTGTTCCTGCTTAGTGGTGCTGAATAACCCCTTTATTTATTGTAACAAGTAGAAGAGGTTTTAAGATTGATTTCACGACGGCAATGTAGGCCATGCGTGTGGGAAGACAGCTTTAAATTGTGACATCTGTTCTATGCTTTACAGTTAGGCCAGAATGAAAAGCACGACCCGGGCGCCACCTTTTGAATTTGGAATATTTATTACACTGGGAGTTTGCTCAGATTTCAAAATGCAAACTAAAATATAGTGAGGGGTGTGTATACATATGTACATATATTTTTGTCGCGAAACCGGTCTTTGAAATAAATTGTGTCTGTTGAAATTGTCTAATATATTTGCAAAATGGGAATGAGTACTTAAGCGACATTGCACGTTAAAGTGAATAGCCTTAATTGTCTTCAGGTAAACCTCAAAGGTAACTATGTCAGACACGTCTAAGACTTTTTCTGGCCGTATATACATTATATATAGAATCCCCGCAGCTTCTATAGTGGAATAAGATGCATGTTTAACAAACAGAAGAATGTAGCGGCAAGGGTCTCTCTAAGCGCACGGCACGATGACAACGGACCGGTGGATTTATAGGTAAATGACCACCTCCTTCGCTTCGCGCGTTGCTAAACCGGTGCGGAACATATAATCTGATTAAGATGGTGCTGAATGACTGTCTTCTCGGTTACTCCCATTTCCCATGGTAATATACGTACTCCCGTATTTTTTTCTCTTTTTCATATTTTGTTGTCTTATAAGTCTCTCATGCATTTTTGATAGGTTGTTGAAGCAATCTACTTTCTCTTCTGGACGTGGTGAAACTTTTCCGGTAATGCTTATCAGACAATACGGTACGTATATATGCATGAAATAATCACGAAAACATAGCCACTACACACATTTATGCCGACCGCCTGTTACCAGTATGTTTTTTTTTCTTTTGCTGCTAATAATCTTGTGATGCAGGGGTAAACTTTAAAGAAGTTAGGTACACTTTAATGCAACTGCTTTAAGCTACATTATCAAGACATTATAGATCAACAGAGAGATTTAACTGCGGATTGACATTTACACTTCACACAATTTTGAATATAAAATCGTATTATGTTTTCCGAATGGCGTATGCTATGGAAAAGTTCATGTAAAAAACCGTATTGTAAAAACAAAATATTTTCATAAGACAGATTTCGAAGACAAGGGCATTCCAATTTACAATTCCATAGGTTTGCGGTGATGTGACTTACGGGGGTGTTATAAACTATAAAATATATATTACTAATAGGTACAATAATACTGGAAAAATATAAGTTGGTTGATAACAATGGCAAAGTATGAGTGACAAAGTGATAAAGAAATGCACAATACAAAATATATAAAATATATATGTACTGGTATTGTAAGTTATAAATTATGTACAAGAAAACCATCAATAATAATAATAATACATAATCAAATAAGCAATACGTGTTTATATGTATCAAGTTCTGTACAGTCGCTGTTATCATCTCGACTTCTTTATTTTGCAAAATTTGGGCACGGTGTGGGTTGACCTTTCATCGTGTATTTTCCCAAGATCTATTGTCGAAACAAGAGACTTGAAGAAACAAGGAGAATAACCTGTCTGCCCATCCATCATAGTGTGTAATAAAGTATAGAAGGTACAGGCTATGCAGATGATATGATGAATATTCCGTGGTCGCTTTAATTAACTTTTCCTTGTCCTGCGATGGCCAAGCTGGTCAACAGACTCGGTCAATAAGCATATTAATACCAAACAAATAAAATTGCAAATGATTAAAACCACGGGCTTTATTAAATTTGAAATTCAAATTAAATTCATGCAGTCCGTGCACACTGCATGCTAATGGAATCAAACATTACTGGAACAACATACCAGCGGTCAAGTAAAATATAGGACGGATTATGTCAAATGTATACAAACATATGCTTGCATATCATTTTGCATCTATGAAAACTCTGCATTCGCATTAAAAAATCCAAGTGCGTAGAAATTCAAGGTTTAACTCAAAATGTATGTTTAAATTACATATATTTTAATAATTTAATTCATAATAAAAAAGCTGTCGGAGATAATGTTCCGCATGAAACAAACGGTTATATTGGGGACACATTGCTCGTTCTAACCCTAACCCTCTCTGCACCCCAGGGTCGGGCAGATACGCCCTCTCAACATGCCTAAATCATTCAGCAGCAAGCGCAAATAAACACGCACTAGTTGCTACAGCTCAGTATATACAATATAGGCTGTAGACCTATATTATAAATAAGTTGCTCAAATTTGTGGCGAAAATGCAGCACAGTCAGCTTCTAATAAATCTTATTCGTATGTCGGAAAACAAAACATTTTTAATTTCTTTGTTTTCGGCATTTTTCCTTAAGAATTATTTTAAAAGAGTAGCCAAACTAATAATCTGAAAACGTTGTAAAATACCTGAATAATAATATGTTAATGTGTACATTCCTTTAATGTACTTATACCTTTTAAACTTTTCCTGCCGACTTTTTTTTCAGCTGCTGGAAACTTTAATTCCTGCTCCTGTGTCGCAGATGGACATAAAACAAGGACTACGGTCAATATGACCATAATTGCTAGGGTTTATACTCTGGTAGTTATCATCTTTTTATTATTACGTCCACATTATAACGTTATCGTTTCCGTTTTTTTTCTTTCACTGCGGAAGCGTGGGTGAGGGGGAGTGGAGCCTGAAGTAGTCTATTGATGACCTCACGTTAGAATGTGGAATGCTGGAGGTGCCGGTGCTCTGATTGGCCGGCTGCGTCCCAGCGGCACTTCAAAGTCGGAGAGGACCTACAATTGTGGTGAAATGGGCGGAATACATCATTGTATTGCACACCTCTAAAAAAACAGTGCTCTGATTTATAAATATAAAAAGATCCTCTGAGGAGGGCGCTTTTTTGTGATGGCAACTTCACTTCTAGGGGTGAGTCTAAGGATTTTCTTGCCGGTTAAATTAGTTGTTTAATTGTCCTGCGGAAAGGATTAAAATTGCTTTGGTACGAGTGGGAAAGTCAGTCCGTTGGTTATGTTTTTAGCAAGTTGGTCAAGGAAAAAAGCTGAGTACTTTCATCAGAAAGAAACAGGATTTGCACTTTCTGTCATCTATCTGCAGATGCACCCAGGACGTTTATGTTATTTCATTGTATAATCCTCTTAAAGCTGTACCAATTTAACTTTTGCGTTTCTTGTTCATCGCGGTCTAAAGGTACGTCATTCGCACGCAAAATATATAATGTGATGTAAACCGAGTGAAGGTGTTAGTTTTACGAAATATACCCAGTGAGTTGTTCTATGCTGATCTTAAACGGCACCAATTGTAGGCTACTATGCTGTAGGATAGTACAATTGCATATTTAAAACTCTATATGGGGATATATTTAAAAACGAGAAGGTTATCGTGTTTGCTCATTTAGTAATTCTTTTTAAAATCTCTTTCTAGGAGGAGCCGAGATTAGGATCGACTCCTTTAGCCATGCTAGCGGCTACCTGCAACAAGATCGGAAGCCCGAGTCCCTCACCTTCTTCTATATCGGATAATACATCATCTTTTGGTAAAGGTTTCCACCCTTGGAAAAGAGCCACCGCTAGTAGCTGCAACGTCGGGTCCAGCCTCACGAGTTTCGGCGTATCTGGAGTTTCCAGAAACGGGACAGGACTATCGGAATCCTTTGGGACAAACGGCTCCACGGGATCAAGTGCCTTTTCCTTGACGTCTGGCAATTCTTCTAATTCACACTTCGGAAACGACTACTCGGTTTTCCAAGCTTCTGTGTCCAACACGTCCCAAGATCCCAGCCACCAACCGGTGTTCATTTCCAAAGTGCATACATCAGTGGACAGTTTACAGGGTATCTATCCGAGAATGAGCGTCGCACATCCTTATGAGTCGTGGTTTAAATCTTCTCACCCTGGCATACCTACAGGGGATGTTGGTACCCCCGCCACTCCTGCGTGGTGGGACGTGGGAGCTGGCTGGATTGATGTCCAGAACCCAAATGGAGCCGCATTGCAGACATCGTTGCATTCCGGGGGACTTCAGACGTCGTTGCACTCTCCCTTGGGAGGCTACAGTTCAGATTATTCCGGTCTGAGCCACTCGGCTTTTAGTTCTAGCGCTTCTCCTCACCTTCTGACCGCCGGTCAACACTTGATGGACGGGTTCAAGCCCGTGCTATCATCCTACCCAGACTCTAGCCCTTCTCCTTTAGCAGGGGCGGGCGGGACCATGCTGGCCGGAGGGCCAGCGGCATCTTTAGCAGGATCCCCTCGGTCGTCATCCCGGCGGTATTCAGGCAGAGCCACCTGCGACTGCCCTAACTGCCAGGAGGCAGAGAGACTAGGACCAGCCGGAGCCAGTCTGCGTAGGAAAGGGCTTCACAGCTGTCATATCCCGGGCTGCGGAAAAGTGTACGGTAAAACTTCGCATCTCAAGGCACACCTGCGATGGCATACTGGAGAGAGACCTTTCGTGTGCAATTGGCTGTTTTGTGGCAAGAGGTTCACGCGATCCGACGAGCTGCAGCGACATTTGCGCACGCATACCGGTGAGAAAAGATTTGCATGTCCGGTGTGCAATAAGCGGTTTATGCGCAGCGACCACCTTAGTAAACACGTAAAAACTCACAGTGCCGGGGGATCTGCAGGGTCAGGCTCCAGCGGCAGCGGAGGGAAGAGAGGAAGCGATACAGACAGCGAGCACAGTGCACCTGGTAGCCCCCCGTGTAACTCCCCAGACCTGTTGCAGCCTCCGGACTCCGTACAAACGACGGGTATAAATGGCCACACTAATGTCATTGAATGAGCAGGACATCGCTCACTGCAGAACTACAGAGGCTATAGGCGAAAAGACTCGAAAATGTAGACACTGATCAACATCTGTATTTATTTTGCCCCAGTTCATGGAACTGAACGTTAAATCCAGTTTAAGTTAATTGGTGCAATGTTAATTGTTGGTAAGGACATTCAACTAAGATATATAATGTTTTAATTATACACCGCATTTTGATGGTGGTAGTAATAATAATAATAATAATAATTAATTGCTGGGGAAGCATCTATTATACAAAACTACACTGACAAATGAGCGCCTCTTAATAAAGAAATCGTGGCCAGCAAATCTCTACAATTTCCAATGTATATATTTAATTAAAAAAAAAAACTGTGGCACTTTATTCTTGAAGACTGATAGTTTCGTCGTTTTAACACTGTCTGTTTTAGCCGGACATACCGCAGTGATATTACATTGTTTCTCTTCTGTTGTCATCCACGCTCTTGAATTGTGGAAAAGATGATGATTATTGTTTTTATTGAGGAAAAACTACATTACAGTCTGGCCATATATTTAATGCGAACTACTGGTGCGATTAAGTCCATTTTTAACTATTCGTATTAAACCTGTTGCTGCAAACCCGGAAATCGGAATATGTTGTAGAGTAGCGTAGCATATCATTACCCAATGCCTATGTAAAGGTGAGTAAGGTATTTGTCCTAAATACGTTTTGTATAGTATTTTCTAGTTGTATATTGCTTCTAGTAAATATCTGAAAATATATGGGAGTGTTTTTTCTTTTCTTTTTTTGTCAAGAACAAATGAAAAAATATGTATATTTCTGTGGCAGTGACATTAATCCACAAGTTGTATCTTTAAATATGTCAGAGACGCACTTTGAATTTATTTGTAGGATTTTGAAAACAAATTTATTTGATGGAGTGTTTAATCACATTTTTCATTGAAGTGAGCATGTCCGTATTGTACACTGACGGTTATAGCAATCTGCGACAATTACACTTCATCGGCTTTTCAGGTGAAGCCGGGTAATAAAGTCGGAGTGGATTTAACTGTAGACTCACACTGTAATCTGTTTTCAAATAAGCGACCATCTACCCGAACTAAATAGTAAATGAATGATAAGAATAATTACAACAAACGTGGTTTGAACAAAAAAAAACTTAGGCCTATTGCAAAACAAATTTTCTTGCATTTTATAGTGTTTTCATAGTATTAAATTAATTTTACTTGGATTTAAATTATGCTTCATTGGCATTTAAATACGTTTAATCGCACCACGTTTACACGCCAGGATGATTTAAAAATAGCCCAATTTAATTTAAATCTATAAAATGACCCAAACTCCCAAGGCGTACAGTCCGCTTAAGTAGCCGTCCTCGTATATTTTATTATTAGAAATTTGACGGTTTAAATTTGGGTAATTAAACTCCTGATATAAAGACTGTGGGTTCAAGCGGAAACAATATCATCCTCAGTACAAAATAAAATAATACTATATTGTTTGGAAATGTCTAACACAAAATCGTTCGTTCGTGAATGTCGATAAGCTATCAATAACAAATGAAGCTCGTGTCATTTTTGAACTTTAAAATGTGACTATTAATTCGCCGCGACTGTGTAGCGAGACTTCGCGTAGCGTATAGCGTGTATGTGCGATGCGACAGACTGACATTCGATCCAGGGCGTACCTTTACTTCATGCTGCCTGGGGTAAGCTCAATGCCCCAGGGGATGGAAGGGACTGCAGTTATTCTGAGTATAATTCATACTAAAATAGAAGTTCTCAGGCTGAACAAACAATACTGTGATTATCAATGTTTCCAAAAACTTCATTATTTCCTTTGAATTTTCTGTACGTATATCAAATTATACAGGCCTAATGTATAGCGAAGCATTTTGATAAATTTCTCTAAATTCTTACAAAACACCATATCACAAAATATAAAAGTTTTCAGGTATATATGAGAGTACAGGTCACAAGCATGAGAATAATTACAGGCCACAGAGGCCCACTGGCCGAGGGGCTGGTGTTCCCCATTCACAGTGTTTTCCATTCACCATCATTGTGCAGCATCCATCTGGGTAACATGCCTGCGATATTGTGTCCACATCACACCTGTGGCCATGAGACAAGGTTTTAAACTGGCAGCCCAAGAGATGATTGAGGGAAAACACTGAGCCAAAGGCAGATGACGAGCCGAGTAAGGAAACAATGAAGACACTGGTATTCATCACAATGCCAGAGAAGCTCTAATTATGGTCCTGAGATTTGTTCATCATCTCAGATGCAATCTTGCCCACAGTGTAACAACACGCACACAACACTTCCTGACCTCGTCTACTAAACGTCTGGACCATCCACCAGCTACTTTCACATGTTCTATCCTAGCATGGATTGCTAACACATAAATGTTTACTGAAGAAAAATCAAAGAGGCTGCAACTCCTTCAACAGAACAAACCCAACAAGTGATGAGAACTTCAATGTTTTAATTCTGGAGCTCACTAAGCATACAAACTTAAAATGATTTTTAGTGGGCCTTCATTATGCATTTTCTCTAAACTCCCAAATGCAAAACCTTTTCACTGGTAACTCAAAAAATCCATCATAATGTCAAGATCTCGGAGTTGAACTAAACTGATTTGTCAGGCATTGATTAAAAATAAGTTGAATAACTGTCATGACAGGCGGGATGAAGGACACAAAGGTAATCAGCTGACAAACAAAAATGAGGTTTTATTTAACCGGACAGGGGCAGCGAAACACCTACAGACAAGTTGAGGGAGGCATAAAGAGAATTTCCCCACTGGGATCAATAAAGTATCTATTATTATTATTATTATTGACAATAACACCATGTTCAAAATCTGACCATATGCTATATAATTAAACATATACACAAAGAACAACTCACCAATGCGTCTAGAAAACACAGCAAGTATCTGTTAAGCGTACAGTAATGTCCTGCCTGCCACGTCCACCCGACCCTCCTGTCTCCTCCCAGACGTGGCCCTCATGAGCCACACCTGTTGCTGGTTACCCCTCGATAGTATTAGTATTTTAGTACCTGTTTGTCTCATCAGCCCCAGTCCAGTCATTGATGGTCATTCCTTTTGTCAGCCCATGTCCCTCCCATACTAGTCTTCTCAGTTTGATCCCTTGCTGTCTTGTTTGTTTCCCTGCTCCTGTTTTGTTTAAATAAAGTCCCTTTTTGTTCTCCCGACGCCTGCCTTCGAGTCCTTTGGTCTTTGGTTACGACAGAATTACTGGACTCCATTGATGGTGGGTGTCCCTGGGAGCCTCTTTCGTCCCACATCTCAGCCTGTATGCTTACCCTAACCCTAACCTCCTCCTGGTGGCCAAGCCTCCCTCTCTGCAATGGTTTGTGGGCAATCTCCTCATTGATCTGCTGACTGAGAGTGATGTAGAGGAGCCAGAGGAGGATGAGTCTCCCGGCGTGTGGGTCACCTCACCAGGCTCACCGCCACAAAATGGACGACATGCCCATGCTGATCACTCCGGAGCCCGATGTTTCCGAGGTGGACTGGCTCACTGTTTCCCTATAACGTGAGGCCACTCTGCTTGTCACTTCCCTGTGACGTGAAGTCGCTCTCCTCACTGCTTCCCCTCAGCTCACTGCAGGAAGAAGTGGAGAAAGTTGCCTGACCCAGTGTCTCCAGAGTTCTACCCGGGGGGGGGCTTCTGCTTGTCCCGAGTCTCCATGGTCCTGCCCAGAAGAGGCCGCTGTTCATCCTGTGCCTCCAGAGTCTGGTGCACAGGGGCTTATTCTACCCGTCCTTCCCTCTGCTCCTCCCCCAGAGGCCATCCTTGCCCCTGCTGCACCCCCAATGGCTGTTCCCACCTCTGCTGTGCCCCCAGAGGCTGTGTGCCAGGCTTGGCCCAGAGAGGGCTGCCCCACACAAGTCCCTAGCTATCGGCCCAATAGGGGCCACGTTGCCTGTACCAAGTTCAATAGCAATGATGTCACCTGAGCCGACCCCTAGGGAAGCCATTGTGATTACGTCCTTTCTATGTGAGACCACATCTCCAACCAAAACACAACTTTGTGCTGTGTGGGCTGCTGTCTCTCTCCTGCCGTCCTGCTGGGAATCCGAGTGGCGCCAGGTGTCCTGGCTTTGCCCTGCTCACCCCCTGCAGGTTGCAGCCAAGCTGATACCAAACTCTGTGGTTGCTGCCAGGCCGAGTTGGTTTGACTCGGAAGATGCCCCTCCAGAGTGGGACCTTCTGGGCCCCTGCACACCAACCCTATCTTACGTCCTGGTGCAGTCATCGTTGTTAGCTGGGGCCCAGAAGAGGGGCTGACCATCTCCAGGGGTCGGGGATATGGGATAAGGGTATCTGGGCAAACCAAGCAGACTCCCATTTACCAGCCCTGCCGGCCCCTCTGTGCCCTCCTGCTCCAGCCCTGCCGGCCCCTCTGTGCCCTCCTGCTCCAGCCCTGCCGGCCCCTCTGTGCCCTCCTGCTCCAGCCCTGCTGGCCCCTCTGTGCCCTCCTTCTCTGGCCCTGGTGACTTCATGGCACCCTCCGGTCTCACTGGCCCTCTGAAGCCCTTAGGTCCATATCCCAGGGTCGCCGCCCAACTCCCCAGGGTCCGGAAGACTCCCTGGATGTTCCCCACTTCCTCTTATTGCACGTTGGTCCCTGTCCCATTGCCCTGTCTTGCCTTACTACCCCTTCTGGTGTTTCTGTCTCTATCTCCGTTGTTCCTCTTCTTGTCTGCCCTGTTCTGTCTGTCTCTGTCTCTTCTGCTCCCTGATGATATCTGGTTTGACCGTTTCATCCCTGGTACCTGGTCCTGTCCCATGTTTGGTCTGTTTCATTGATGTGGTTCTCTTCAGTGTTGTTCTTTCCTGCTGATCTCTTGGTCTCTGGCCCAGCCCTTGCCTGTTAAGTGTCCATGATTGTGCTGTACCTCCTGTCCTGTCCAGAGGTTCTGTCCCTCTGGTATGGTGTAGCTTCTGTCCCATGTACCCTGCTGGTCCTGCTATGCCCTCAGTGTCCTGGCTGTCATCAGTCCTGTGTTTCTGCCTTAGTGTCCCCTTGGTCCCCTCCCCTGTCTTTCCTCCATCCCCGGAGGACATGCTTCTGGGGGGAGGGGTAACTGTGATGTCCTCCTTCACACTTCTGCCTCTTCCCTGATGAGCCTCACCTGTTGCTTGTTATCCCTCATTAATATTTGTATTTAAGTCCTCGTTAGTCTTGCCATTGATGTCATTCCTCTGGTGTCCCTGTGTCCTTCCCCATACTAGCTTTCTCGCTTTGACCCCCTACAGTCTTGTTTGTTTCCCTGCCGCTGTTCAGTTACATAAAACCCCTTTTTTGTTCACCAACTGATTGCCTTTGTGTCATTCAACTTATTTTTAATTAATGCCTGACAAATCAGTTCCTTTCAACTCTGAAATCTTAACATTAGAATGGATTTTTTTGAGTTAACAGTGAAAAGGTTTTGCATTGGGGAATTTAGAGAAAAAGCATAATAAAGGCATATTAAAATCATTAAGTTTTTATGCTTAGTGTTGAGTCCGAGAATTATTGGTTTTGTTCAGTTGAAACTGTCAACCCACAAACGAGTTGCTCCTGTTCTGTTTAAATAAAGCCCATTTTCAAGTCCTTCGATCTTTGATTACAACACTTACAAATCCAGTTCAATATTTATTAAATTTCCCTAACGAGGTTAATTAGCCAGACAGAATCTAAAAATAGCTGATCGGTGCTCCGTATGGGCTGCGACCGGCGCTGTGTACCGCCACGGTTACACTGGAGATCTGCCTGTGAACAAATAACGCCCTCATGTGTTCGTATTGGGTGCTGTTTTGTAAATTCATTCATGAATACTGTATCTACAGATCCCGAGAATATATTATTATTAATGAAACTGGCTTCATTTAGTATATTTTTTCCCGTCATCATCTGCACCCAGGGCAAATAAGCTGTCAAAGAACGGGGTGTTTTTATTTATGGGGTTAGTTTGCCTACGCATTAAACCGGCCTCAAATTTTCGGTCATGCACAACAATTATAACTACGCACATTTACTGATTATTTTAAAAGTGAGCTTCAGAGAGACACGAATAGTATTTCTCACAGTATTATTTACATAACACCTTACTTGGCAGGACACAAATACTTAGTAATAACTAAGTTACTACTGAAGTACAACTCATGAGCAAATGTAGTCGCTACTTGAGAGAAAAAAAATGCATCTTGATTCATTAATGATGAACAAATACGAGATCAGTATTTAACGTGTTATTCATGAATTGTTCTTTAAGTATATTATTTGTGCCCTCTCAAGTAAAGTGTTACCCACATGGTTAAATTAATGGCATATTCCAGGAACAAATAAGTGCTTTGAATCAAACAAACACAACCAGTTTCAGAGAACACGTTCTTACGAAACAACCTTTATACCCATGCAAGCAGGATTATGTTTGGTATTTATGTCAGAAATGCATTTTTCGTCACACTCAAACTACAAATCTCATCCCTACCTCCCACAACCTAGGCCTACTGGACCCAGTTGCTGCCTTGATTCTACATAAAATGTGCTAGATCATATTTAACATTCTGTTCGTAATTTAATGCAGCATGTTTACAGATATTTTTACGTGCCCCAACACACTTCCAGAAAAACCCAAAAGTGTGAATTTCAAGGTGCCTGAAAGATAAAGTATAGAAAGCGGGGTAATCAAGAACTCAGGTGGAAATAATACTGTCACACATATATAATGAGAACAATAAAAAATACCATGCAAAACAAACCACAGCAAAAAGACAGAGAGGACATAAAATCACAAATTACCATTTTCATAGCGGGACTGACTCGAGTAAAGTAACAGACTAAAATCCTCTGGCAGGATGGCCATCTTCCCTTGCTGCCGGGCAGCTTCGTAAACTCCGCATTTCAGTGGCTGCACTCTCTGAAGTACGCAGACCGGGGAGTGGCCAGATCTCTGTAGGTGGGTATACCTACTTTTGGTGTGATCGGTCTGATGGCTGCCATACTCTGTTGCTGTGGAGGATTGGCTCCTCTCGATGGTGTCCGATGTCACTCCTTTCAACGAGCGTATTATGAGAGATGATTGCACTCTCTGGTTGTCTTGGCTGTTGTCTCAGTGTATACTTTAACTGCAGTCAATGATATCTCGGAGAAGGAGAGCTTATATTTGCAATTTTGCTTAATGGCTGATAGATGCCCACGTAGTGACACTCCACTGGTCACTGATGACTTCAATCTGAGCACTGGCACTGACAAGGCTGCCTATGAGGATTGCGTTGGTCCCCACTGGTCTGGTGACCGTGGTGATCCATGTTCCTTGATCTTGGTTCCAGTGGCCTGAGACTTGGTACTCCATCGATACTCCATTATTGGTGGTGTGGCAAAGGAGATCAACCACATCCTCATGGGCAGACTCTGGAGGTTCCTACAGAACTGCAAGGTTTATAGAAGTGCCCAGTTTGCAAATTCAGACACAGACTTGTTGCTGCTCTGAAGATTCAGCTTAGATCCAGTAGGCCACCACCAATGGTTACAAAAATCACCAAATCACAGTGACAAATAACATAATATACCTAAAAAGTTAATGTTGCTTTGCAAAAATTCTGCAGTTGGTGAGTGACCCACACTTTAATATTTGTGTAATGAAGTCCCAATTGTCCCCTCATTGTTTTTTTTTTAATCACACAAAGGAAATTAATGGCATATATCTCATGTAAAACTCCAACTCCAAATTTAAATAATGCATGATATTGCAACAGAATACATTAATGTTACAGTGTGATAGTTATGTCTGAATGAAAGTTTCAGAATCACCAGTCAGTACAGAGCATGGCTATCGATTACACCTTATTGTTTGTACATCATTCTCACTGGTGTGTAATTCCTTCAAAATCAGCCTATCGTCGTTACACTGGAGAGTCTGTCAGAATACATATCTATGTTGTGTACTGCACCCCACGTTCAGTGGTTAAAACAATGATAAATAATACTTTGGCAAGTTATCCATTATAATATTTGGGTCACAGCTAACTTCTGGGCAATGAGAAGCAGCAGAGACATTCGCCTCAGTGAGACACCTGGGCATTTACTAGGGCGTAATAGGCCCCCTCTCTCTGCATGAGTTCGCTGTGCGTTCCTTGTTCGACCACCCTTCCATTCTGGATGACGGCGATGGTGTCTGCGTTCTGGATGGTGGAGAGACGGTGGGCGATGACCACACAGGTGCGACCGAGCCGCGCCTTGTCCAGAGCCTGCTGCACGATCTGGCCAGCGGACAGCAAGTTTGTGTGAGACGCGGGATTCTCAAATCTCAGGAGGCTGCTAATGGCTGGTTTACTCAACAAAAATTTTGTGCCATAAAACTAATGCATTTAATACACCACTGGGCATTCTTCCAAAATGTGTAAATGAGTCTGACCTTTTCGCTCTCGGTGTCCAGTGCGGAGGTGGCCTCGTCCAGCAGCAACACCTTTGGGTGACGCACTAGTGCCCGGGCGATAGCAATCCTCTGCTTCTGCCCCCCAGACAGCTGGGCACCTTTGTCCCCTACCCTGGTGCTGTATGTCTGTCAACCAAATTTGCATATAAAAATGCTTGCAATTTTTATTAACTTTCAAATGGAGTCTAACATTGGTTGCAATAAACTCAGAAACTAGAACATACTTTCTATTCTGTGTCTTTAAAATGAGATTTACGTCCATTATTAACCTAATTATCTGTAGGTTTAAACCGTACATGAATGGATTTTCTGTTTTTCGGATCGAAATGCTACACTTGTTTATATAGGTGTCATGTGTCCGACCCCAGGATCTGACCCCGGTTATCCTTCCCAGATCATCTTCAACTGATTATCGAAAACGTTTGACAATGACCCATAAAAGATTTTTTGCAGCTGGATGCAGTTACATGGCCAAAGCTGCGGAACCCAAATAACTTTCCCCACTGAATAAAATCCATACCTCTGGAAGACTCTGGATAAAGGTATGGATATTGGCACTCTTGGCCGCTTCCTCAATCTCCGTCTGGGAGACGTGACGGCTGTTGTCGCCATACTGGATGTTCTCAGCAATGCTGCAGTCAAACAGGATGGGCTCCTGAGACACCAGGCCCAGCTGAGAGCGCAGCCAGGCCAGGTTCAGGGTCTTGATGTCGTGCCCGTCCAGAGACTGAAAGAGGGAAAGGAACAGGGTCATGCGTGTTACGTATTGGGTTTCCTACAGCTGAAACTGCCAGAAGATGACATTTATGGAGCAGTGTTAAGGTGGTAGACGTGCCAAACTGGCCCCAGTACTTCTCCAGAAGCACCATGATGGGAAAAGGACCAGAGGCGCTCTTCACAGCCTCACCACGTGTCCAGAAGCGACGTCGTAGAAACGCTCCAGCAGCTGTATAGAAGTGCTTTTCCCACAGCCACTCCCACCAACCAGGGCCAGAGTCTGGCCCGAGCTTACAGACACATTCAGGCCTTGCAGCACTTTCACGTTCCGCCTGGTCGGGTACATGAACTGGACGTCATGGAACTCAATGTTCCCCGTGCAGTTTACCTGGGTGAAGAATATATCATCCAAGTGACAAACTCATAGATTTGTGTCTAATTATTTTTGCACAATAATTGTCTTTTCCATCCATGAATCTTCCTGAAGCTTATCCAGTACAGGATCACGATGGGGCCTGGAGCTTATCCCAGCCAGCAAAGGGCATAAAACAAGAGTACAATAAAGATAACAGTCACATTCTAAGGAATCATGAGTCCTGGTCTAGAACTTACAGGCATGTCGCCCTTCTCACTGTAAATGTCGATCTCAGGCTTCCTCTTCAGCAAGGCTAATATTCGCTGTGCAGATGCCTTTGCCTTCGCAAAATCTGGAGCAAAACTGGAGGACTGTCCGATGTTCATGGCAGTAAAGACAATGACGGAGAACACACTGGGGGAACACCAAGTACAGCCAGTCATGAACCATCCATAAGGTAAAGCAAGACACCACTGATGTCACTTTAGTTTTTCCTTTATGTAAATTAAAGACTTACAGAAAAACATTCTCGTACTGCGTGTAGCAATGCGCTATAAGCCACGCGCCGAAACGGAAAATCGCAGCGTTGACAAAGTATGGAATTGCCTGGGCAAGGGCGTAGGTCAATCCATAGATGGGGGCTTTATGTAGCGCAGACCTGAAACAGTGTATCATACATCATACATGAACTTAATACACAGGGTTATGGTTACTGGTTGAGATATATGTGATTTAAATAAAATGATACTTTACTTGTATGGGTAACTCAAACTATCTTTGAATTTCTGTAAAAATACTTCTTCTCGTGACAAAGACACAACCGTCCTGAAGTTCTCAACAGTTTCTGTGGAGATCTGCAGAAAAGAAAAGGTAATTAACCATATAAAATTAAATATCATGCGGAGTTCCTGCACTGTTTTTAAAGTCAATCTCGGTGCTATTTAAGACCTTTTTTTGACCTAATTTAAGAGCCAAAAAGTGCCGAAACAATTTCTTTGATACAAAAAAACATTTTATTTACTTATTTTCAGTTCTGCTATACCCTTGGTATATTTTGCCGATGGCAATCGACCGGCATTATACATTAATCATCAAGCAAGCTGCTTTCAGGAACTTTGGGCATGAATTTGGTAAGTGCGGTAAGCCCTAAAACAAACCATTATTGTTGTTTAAGTGGTCGGTTATTCGTAGCTCTCACTGGTGCTACTTCCAGGCCATTAGATGTCATTAGATGCCTATTAAGACTAACCGTTGGGACGCTCTGTGATTGAGTATAAGGGACATGAGAGGACTACATGAGTTAATCACACATACATGCTAACGAATGTTTTATGGTTGGCCACTGTGCGTGACAATTTTGCCCATCAGCCTTAAACGCATCATCTACAAATTTAATTCCTACAGCAAATTTATGACCTTACTTTGACCTTTTACTATGGTCAATTACTATGACCTTTTAAGACTTTTTAAGGTGCTGTAGGAACTCTAATATGAAGAAAACAATACTCGCCCAGGCATTCTGACATTCATCTTTAACATTCATTCACCACTAACTGTATATGAGCCCTACCTTTCCAGAAAGTTCCAGGGCTTTCTGGTCTTTGGAAGCATGGCCACCAGTGGCCTTCATCTGTATGAAGTTGGCCCCCGAGAGGATAGGCACGCAGGCGAGTATGAGGAGTGTGAGCTGCCAGCTGAAGATGAAGGCCACGACGATGGCGATGGTCAGACCACATATGGTGTTCGTAGCCAGGCCAAGTCTGGATCCTGCTGCCTGGCAGAGAGGCACAGGGAGGACAGTATAGGGATCCCATTAGTCACAGTGTATGTATAGCAAGTCAAGTCACCCAGATCCATGTCAATCCAAAACACCAACAGCCACAAATGATACAGAGCTGCTCAATGGAATGGCTGCAGATTTGGGCTGCACGATATCACACTGCACGATATCACACTGCACAATATCACACTGCACGATATCACACTGCACAATATCACACTGTGCGATATCACATTTCGATATAATTATGATACATGCACAGGCTTTAGATAATGAATGTAATAATTTGTCCGGATGCTGGTTTTTTTGGTACTATATGGGTGTTTGCTTATGCCCACAATTTGATAAGCAGATTAGTAGCATGCCTAAAATACTAACAAGAGGCGTATTGTGATGCCCAGAAGTTAGTAATCTGTATAAGTTTAATGTATCCTTATATTTATTAAATGTGATTAGCAGGGCATAATACATGTTACTGTTCTGGTGTATCACAGAAGTGAAAAGCAGTGAAGTGGTGGTGAAGAAAGGGACAGCTCAACAACCGTAACATTTCTAAAAAAAACTGATAATTTGGATAAACAAAGCAAAAAGATGTCAGTGGTTTGACGGTACTTTCTGCAGTTTGAAGTCTAACATGTTTATGTGGTGTTTGGCTGTAGTATATTTCAGGTACATTTCAGTTGTTTTATAAATAGCACAATGTTGAGAGCAAATACTTCAAATAATCATGATATGATATCACACTGGGGTACTGCAGCTTCAAATCCACGTTTTTCTGGCCTAATCCTGAATACATAGATAAACTGTTCAGCCTTATGAACATCTAAAGGTGCTAGCTAAGTCTTTTCAGAATCCACATGCTATGGTATTACGGCACCTCCATCAGTTACATTTTTCACAAACACTTAACAAAATACCAACGGGGAACTAAAAAAAAGTTTTTACCCCTTTGACCAGTGACGCATCAGTTGCCAGTTTAGTAGTTAAAACTCCCACCGCATTTCTGCTGTCATCAAACCAGCCGATTTCCTGAAGGAGACAAAGTCAGAATAAGCTTCAGTGCACGTGTGTGTTCAAGGTCCCCAGTTTTCCAGGAATTTCTGTGACTTTTCATTACTTATCAGATGCATTTACAAATGCAGCCTTACCTGCCCCATCATGGCTCTGAAACACTGACTTCTCAGTCTCATTGTCAGAAGTTCTCCTGATTTGCCAAACATGAAACCCTGAAATATGTGAGAAATAGGGAATGAGCCAGTTGTTCAGCAAGTCATTTTTCACAGGCAGTGTCACTGTAAGTAGTGAAAGTGACTGATTTATGTGCAGGCTAACTGGAAAGACACCTTGAGATACCAGTAGCAAGGGTCCACCTTGTCAGCATCAATGTTATCCTTTTATTTGTACACAAAAAATTCTCAATCTTCCTACTAGCAGTGAAGTTATAAGCAATGAATTTACATGAACTAGTCTGCAGGACTAGTTAACCATGGAATCATGGAGTTTTAAATATATTAATATTTTAAAATGTCAAATGTTATTAAGCTACACTGATGTTACGCATTGCATTCTGGGAAAAAACATTTTTGGATATAAAGCAGATAGAATGTGGATCTAAGGCTACATGATGGACCTGTAAGAAGTAAGTCACGAATGCGACTGCACCAATCAGAAGGAAAAGCAATGAAAACATCAGGGTTTTCTGACGTTTCACTTCCGGGTCAGTTTCAGCAAAGACCTGCAGTGGTAGAAGAAAATGAGCATGATGTCTCATGTATAAACTCCACCAGGAAGGTCAGTGACTTATTCTTCATGAAGTCTATAAATTACTCACCCCAATTATTTTTGCAAAGACAATAGCGAGGCAGGGATAGACGGCTCCGCCCACTAAACTGGCAAGCATCCCAATCACCAAATAAGGCCACTCCGGCTTATTCAAAGCTAAAATTCTTTTGAATGGAACTTCTGGGACCTTCTCCTCCTCCTACAAAAAAGAAAAAATAAATCCACATTTAAAGGGGCAGATTGAAGTCTGTGTATTGTTTGGACAGAAAAAAACTGCTAACGTGTTTCTAAAAACCTTGATTCATCTTGTAGGATTCCACTGAATAAGCTTGGCACCTTAACTGACATTAAGTATACCTTATTCTCCTTATCTGCAGGTTTCTTGAGAAACTTCTTCTTCTTCTTCTTCTTGGAAGATCTCCGCCGGAAGCTGCCTGTATGCCTCAGAGAGACGTTCTGGGATGTGCCATGTTCTTCTACATCATTGTTTAGAATTTCTGCATAGACTGGGCCCTCCTCAATGGACTCCTCCTCCACATCCTCATCAAACGAGTCGTCTTCACTTGACTCACTTGCATTTTCTGCTTTACCTGAATTCTGTAAACGTGTCAATAGTTAATGTTAGTTTATGTAATTATTTTAGAGGAGGCTGTGTAACATTGCATAGTTAAGTACAGCACTGGAAAAAAAAAAACATTAATGTTTCAGATTTGTTAATACAAATACAACTGTTTTCAGTTGGTGGTTTGCAGCAATTTCTTTTATAACATAAGAGTTGAGCTTGAATCTTGGTAGCTACCTGCTGCATGACTAATGAGTAGTAGACCCCCTTCAAGGCCATGAGCTGGCTGTGGGTTCCTTGCTCAGTCACCACACCGTCACTGAAGCCCGCGATGATGTCGGCCGTCTTGATAGTCGACAGGCGGTGAGCGATGATTATCGTCGTCCGGCCGGCCCGTGCCTTGGAACGACAGTCTAGGTCATTATCAAATAATGTGATTTTTGACCTAATTAGTCATTACAAAGTTTTGTTTGCATCATTACCTCATCATTAATATATTTATTACATTTTTCACCATTTGCACCTGTCATATTAACTGCATTTTTAGTTGTATACAATGCTAGCTGGACAAGTAGTTTCTTGCTTAGGTCAGTGTCTGTTCATTTTTGTTCTGCACCATAGGTGTATTGATAACTGCCGCACACTTCCTCCCATGGATGCACGGCCATCATTCCATGCCTTTTTACTCTAGGGCGGGGCGAAATGGCAACAAAAAATGAGTCCCTTTTGGTATATTGTGCCAATCACAACCACCAATGAAATTAACAGTGCATTATCCATTACTTATGTCCTGCAATCGAGCTGGAAATAAGCTGAGATCGACAGATGGGTTTGGCAGCCCTGGTATATCAGCTCTGTTATTCAGGGGATGGGAAAGGAAAACCGGCCCAAACCTGCTGACGGCCAGACTATGCGTGCTGCAGGAGCTGCTGGCTACTCTGAGTAAGGTAGCATATTTAGCAGTGAGCGCTATCTGCTCCAGGTAGCTTCCTAGCTATGCTAATGCAATGCACTAGGGACTGAACCCAGACTCCATGCTGCTGGGTCCTTTGATGGGTGCCTCAGTAGGGAGCAGGTTAGGTTTCTACATTGGTAGGGACCAAATCAGCCCCGGACACCCCACTCCATTAAACACATACAGTACTCCTAAAAAACTGGTATGGACATGTCCTTACAGTCCATACTCAAATCTATGTGCTTGATGGCGAGGACCCATCCAACTATAGTTCATATAGCTCTACAACTGCTGTTTCCTGGTTTTCCGTTTCACCTCAGAATACTACTGGTAAAACCCTAACCCTCTGAATACAAGTCTGGCCTGCCCAGCCCTACCTTATCTAGGGCAGCCTGTACAATAGACTCGCTCTGAGTGTCCAGAGCAGAGGTGGCCTCATCAAGCAGCAGGATTTTGGGATTTTTCACCAGGGCTCTGGCGATAGCGATCCTCTGCTTCTGCCCACCACTCAGCTGGGCCCCCCGTTCCCCGACCATCGTGTTCATCTTCTGTGAGTTGAAACACAAGCAGGCCATTGTATAAAGCTATGGTCTTTTCACATGTTCAATCAAATCAGGGAACCATCTGGTGCTATCTGAACTATGCAATCTATACAAAAAAAGTTTTCAACATCACAGAAATAAGTCATGAGGTTTGCTAATAAAAACCCATAACAAGTCTGTGGCCTTACATCAGGGAGTTTAGATATGAACTCGTAGGCGTTGGCCTCCTTCACGGCACGCTCGATGTCCTCGTCCGTGGCGTTCTCCCAGCCGTAGCGGATGTTTTCAGCAATCGTGGTTCCGAAGAGCACAGGCTCCTGGCTGACAATGCCGATGTTCTCCCTCAGCCATTTCACATTGAGCGTGCGGATGTCATGGCCGTCCAGAGTGATCTGCAACCCAGCCGCAGAGAGACACTGTTATTAATCGCTGTGAGAACTAAGGCTAATGTGCGAGAACATTGTCATTAAAGGAAATATCCTGCTTCTTCGCCATATGATGCAGAACTCAGTGCCTTTGCTGGCCTGTCGGCCATAAAGCCTTGGTGGCCATGATGATCGGCATTCTCACCTCTCCAGCATCTGGGTCATAGAAGCGCTGCAGAAGCTGGATGGTGGTGCTCTTTCCACAGCCACTGGCTCCCACTAGGGCAATGGTCTTTCCACGAGGGACCACCAGATTCACACCCTGTAGGATCTAGTGGGGCAATCAAAGAGATCATCATTATCATCATTGCCTGTGGCCCCCATTGGCGCATAGTCTGCTAACTAGATCTCTCCAGACATTTCGATCATCCTGAGCCAGTCGTTCCAATTGCCCTCAGTAAAGTCCCCAAAGAGGTCTTCACATTCAGTCTATTTATGGAGCTGCTTCAGTGCTATTCCCTAAAACAAACATAGTTTCAGCTAGCTAATTTACCAATTATCATTGGGTTCACCAGGTTATATAAATTACACATTTCAGCTAGCTAATTTAATTTTCAAAACACTTATTTGAATAGCCAAACACTTCTATCGATTTTATATTTCTGTCCCTTTAAAATGGCTGGAGAGTCTCTATTGCGATTAAGTGACAAAAGTATGTCTTTTTCAGAAAGCTGACTAAGCAGTTGTCCCCAGCCTCCCTGGATCTTCTACACCTACTTCTTGGAGCATTTCCCCAGCTAAATTCAACATCCTTCCTCATCATATCTGTCATGTTCTGTGTATAGCAGACTCGACTAACTAAAATCCACTTCACCTTCCCCAAATGGTTTCCTACCTGTTTCTGTTCCCTCACTAATCTTGATTATTTCATTGTGTCCAACTGAGTCGAGTTCTCTTGCTCTATTTTGCCCTGTTCTTCCCAGCCCTTTGTGAGACTGGCACTGTTGTGTCCTGCATTTGAGGATGTATTCTATCCTTCCTGTGTTTTAATCTTTGTCTTTGTGTTCCTGGTTCTGCCGAACCCTTTTGCCTGATTGCCATGCCTGCTTGTTTTTGACCATTGTGTAAAAATGTTGCTAATTTTTCTAGTCACGGGGGTTTGATAAGAGAAGTTTGCTTCTACACCCAAAACTACATCAGCACCTACTTTCACATCCTTCCTGGATGGGTAACTGAAGTGAATGTTCTTGAACTCTATGTCTCCTTTCACCGTTTCTGGCTTGTGACCTTCCTTCGAGCTGCTGTCAATCGGACGCGGCTGGAATACAAAGGGTCAATTTGCATCAAAACAGTACAGGCTTCCTGTTAATTAGCCAAAGTGACTGTAGCATCAGGCTAATATTGATACCAGGTCGATGGTCTTGTAGATCTCATAGGCCGCCCCACGAGCCTTGGCTACGCTCTCCAAGTTTGGAGTTCCTCGACCCAGAGAAAATGCACCGATCATCACAACAAAAAACACCTGGAAAATGAAAGCGAACATCATAATTGAAGTACATGCACTTCAACAGATCACAATAATACTAAAATACCAAAATATATAGCAAGAAATTAATATATTTCTTAGCACATAAAATATACAGGGAATACAGAATACATAAGCATGCACATACCACACACAACGTCATTACTGCTAAAATGACAGTCAATGATGCCTTACAGTGAGAACCCGTCCAATGGAGTAGTTTTCAGGTTCGTCGACTGCAAGCTTTGTTCCATACCAAAAGGCCAGGGCGTACGTCCCAAATATAATGAACTGAGTGAGTCCCATTGCCGCATTGGTTGTGATGGCCTTCTTCACCCCAAAATTTTTGGCCTCCTCTAAGTTAGATTCGTACCTAAAAGAGAATGGAATAGCATTGTTCACCCCTGTATACTATAAGCTGCTGCTGATATCTCCTCTGACAAATATGTTTATCTATTTCTCTGAAAGAAATGCAGTCACCAAGCCAGCTGATTTGTGCTTTGTGATGGCAATCTCACATCAGCATCGTGCTCTCACTGTTGATGCTACACTGCTTTTCCGCCCTGAGATGCTGGATGGTGGACCAGAATCTCCTCAAAGCCATCTACAAGTAATTTTCCATGGCCTCGCCAAACTCCTCACACACCCAAGTTTTTGTCTCGGCGACCACCGAAGCCGCATTCGCTTAGCCCGCCGGTACCTGTCAGTTGCCTCTGGAGTCCTACAGGCCAAAAAGGCCCGATAGGACTTCAGCTTGATGGCATCCCTCACCACTGGTGTCCACCAGCAGATTTGGGGATTACTGCCGCGACAGGCACCGACCACCTTATGGCCACAGCTCCGGTCAGCTGCCTCCGCAATGGAGGTGCAGAACATGGCCCATTCGGACTCAATGTCCCCCGCCTCACCCGGGACATGGGAGAAGTTCTGCCGGAGGTAGGAGTTGAAGCTCCACCTGACAGGGGATTCCGCCAGACTTTCCCAGCAGACCCTCACTATACGCTTGGGCCTCCCCACCAGCGGAGCCAACCCACCACCAGGTAGTGATCAGTTGACAGCTCCGCCCCTCTCTTCACCCGAGTGTCCAAGACATGTGGCCGCAAGTCCGATGACACGACTACAAAGTCAATCATCGAACTGTGGCCTAGGGTGTCCTGGTACCAAGTGCACATATGGACACCCTTATGCTTGATCATGGTGTTCATTATAGACAATCTGTGACGAGCACAGAAGTCCAATAACAAAACACCACTCGGATTCAAATCGGGGGGGCTGTTCCTCCCAATCATGCCACACCAGGTCTCACTGTCATTGCCCACATGAGCATTGAAGTCCCCCAGAAGAACAAGAGAGTCCCCAGGAGGAGTGCTCTCCAACACCCCTTCCAAGGACTCCAAAAAACAGTGGGTATTCTGAACTGCTGCTTGGCGCATAAGCGCAAACAAAAGTCAGGACCCGTCCCCCCACCCGAAGGCGAAAGGGAGGCTACCCTCTCGTCCACTGCGGTAAACCCCAATGTACAGGCGCCCAGCCAGGGGGCAATAAGTATGCCCAATAAGTATAGCCATAAGTTGAGGTGAGCCCAATCTTGTCAGAACTTCACAACCTCGCGCACCAGCTCAGGCTCCTTCACCATCAGAGAGGTGACATTACATGTCCCTACAGCTAGCTTCTGCAGTCGAGGATCAGACCGCCAAGGTCCCCGCCTTTGGTCACTGCTCAACTCGCACTATACCCAACCCCTATGACCACTCTTACAGGTGGCGAGCCCATTGGAGGGGGGACCCACGTGCCTTCTTCAGGCTGTGCCCGACCAGGCCCCATGGGTGCAGACCTGGCCACCAGGTGCTCGCCATCGAGCTGCACCCCCAGGCCTGGCCCCGGTGACCCACATCCCATCGTGGATCCAATGTTTTTCTTATCATAAGTGGTCTAGCACTTTGTCTGGTTCCTCACCCAGGACCTGTTTTCCTTGAGTGACCCTACCAGGGGCATAAAAGCCCCGGGCAACATAGGTCTTGCGATCATTGGAACAAGTAAACCCCTCCACCACGATAAGGTGTCAGCTCCAGGACAGGCCTTTAATGCTACTGTTGAGAATATTTTTTTTTACATGTTTACATTTCCCAGTGGGGCATCTGTTGATTGGGAAAGCGAGACGTACTTCTCCACTGCTTTCTTCTGCCCATTGAAAGCCACAACTGTCCTGATAGCCACAAGAATTTCCTCAGCAACTGCTCCAGCCTTGGCATATGCTGAAAGCTCCTTACTGGTCAGGGAGGCAATGATCTAAAGAGAGCACATAACACTCAACAGTGTTACTCAAAAAAGTGAGACCTCAGGGGACGAATACAGGTTCTTCAGTGCCTGCCTTCCTACATTCCTTAATATTTGTTATATAACCTCATTGGACAATCATTATGAGATGGTTGGTTCTTCCTACCTTGGACCAGACTGCAGCAGATCCAGCAAGAAGTGGACTGACTGCTAGGATGACAAGGGTCAGCTTCCAGCCATTGATGAACCCAATGATGAGGCCAGCAATGAATGTGCAGAAAAACTGCACAAACAAACAGATCTTGTCTCCCAGCCCATCGTTGATTGTGTTAATATCACTAAACAACAATAAAAAGTTCAAAACGGTTCAGCGTCTTCATTATGAAGAAAGGAGGAATAGGAATAACATTTTAGCAAGCAAATATGACAATATATACTTCTTGAACATAATGTCCATCTTCTAACTACATATTCTGATCAAGCTTGGGGGGGAAGGTCTGGTGCCTATTTAAGGCAGCACAGGACACACCTGCAGTACACCCTGGCTGGACACACGCACACACACACTAATATACTATGGGCAATATAAAGGTGCCAGGTAGCCTAGCTGTATGCCTTTGGACTGTGGGAGGTAAATGGACTATCTGCTGGAAGCCTACGCAATGCAGGAAGAGCATGCAAACTCCACACACAGAGTAGAGGCACTTGGAAATACAGTGAAATAGAAATGTCTGCATCATCCTACATCACCTACCATCTATAATTCAAAGACAATCAGTCAATTCATTGTTTTATATTAATGCTAAAGGTCAGTCCCTTTTGACTTCATTACAACTAATCTATCCACCCAATAGATATCACCAGCCTAGTATCCAGATATACTCACTCTGTCAGTCTGGTAATTAGCACTCCGATCTGATGTGTGTCAAACCATCCCATTTGCTGGTGGATCACTGAATGGAAGTATCTCTCACGGATCCTTTTTGTCTGTCTGGTAGCTGCCAGCAGGAAAAGCATGACTTGAAATGTTCCAAGAATGAGTACTGCTACTCCAATCCCCACAAAGTAATAGGCACGACTGTGAAAGGAACAGGCAGCAGAGTTTTATATTGCATCTGTGAAGATCCTTCACCTGACAGTAGCAGTGAATGCACGAGTAACATTCATCAAGGACACTTACTTAGCCATCATGGATTCGATATCCACTCCAGGCATGGTAGGACAATTGTCAGAGCTGGCATAACTGGGAGTAAAATTGCCTGAAGCTGATAGAAGATAAACAATGATGTTACTCATTGAAGCAGAAATTTCCTCAGCCATATTTTTGATGCCAGTATAAGACTGGCACAAGGAAAATGTCAAATACACATAAATCAATATTCTTCATCCATGTGTACATCATCCGAACTGTGGGCTACTGGCAAGTTCCCAGAAATTCCCACCTGTAAGGTTTAAGGGTTGACCGCTCTGGACGAAGCTGTCCGTCATCTGGCCAAAGACCACACACATGAGCGGCAGAGCGACCCCATTGGCTGCGGCACAGATTAGCCCCACAATCATTAAAATAATATCCAGAGGTTTGGCAAAGCGGTACTGTGGCAAAGTAGGAAACAAAATATAATATTACACAGGTTCTTTTTTTGGAAAATCCACTTCACATAATTTCATGGAATATCACAGAATTGTGTTCTTACTAATTGGAAAAATCCAACCAGCTTCGCTGGTTCCTTTGGTTCCTTTTTTTTTCTTCTAGATGAAGAAAGGAGAAGAACGTTACAAAGCAACGATGGAAACAGGCCTCAGGCCTCTCCAGCTATACATATAGTATATGGGGACATGGCTAAGTGAAGGGAAAACCAGCATGACTGATAGATTAGATTAGATTAGATTAATTGATTGACTGATAACATACATACAAGGTACTAAGAATACTAATTACTACAGAGTACCTATAGTATTTAGTGGTACAATATTTGCCAGTGGATGCAGTGACAAGGGAATCCACAAGAAGATGATGTAATTTACAGCTTACTAAAAATATAAATGTTATAATACAATAATGCTAAAAATAGTATAATAAATACTAGAAATGCTATAAAACTGTAAATGTTATATATACAATAAATACCATAGCACTATAAACTGTGGATAAGGAGACATTTGGAAATACTGAATACAGAGCTTGTCTGGGGCTGATATAACATTGAACAGAGAGAAGTTAAGTCACTTCAATCACTCAGAGGAACTGAATAGTCTTGTGGCCTGGAGAACAAAAGATTTCTCTCAGTCTGTCAGTAGAGCAGGACTGAGACAATAGTCCGCCACTGAACATACTGTGCAGAGGGTGGCTGGCATTGTCCATGATGGACGGCAGTTTGTCCAGAGTCCTTTTTTCCGTCACTGAAACTAAGGGATCCAGTTGCATTGCAACTACATGTGCAGCTGTCCTCACCAGCCGGTCCAGTTTGGTAGCGTCCCTCTCCTTAACCGCGCCGTAGAAGAGAACACTGGCAACACCAGACTGGTATAAGATCAGCAAGAGCTTCCTACAGATGCCGAAGGACCCCAGCTTCCTCAGCTTCCTCAGCTTCCCAGCTTCCTTAGGAAGTAGATCCAGTTCTGCCCCTTTCTGACTAGCAAATCAGTGTTGGCTGACCAATCCAGTTCATCGTCCAACTGCAGTCCTAGGTACTTGTAGGTCCTGACCACCTCCACATTGATCCCATCATTGGAGACTGTTTGCACAGCAGGCCTGGACCTCCTGAAGTCCACCACCATCTCCTTGATCTTGGGGGTGATCAGCTGCAGATGGTTCAACAAGCACTGTCCTCCACCAGGCTCCTGTACTCCCCCTCCTGTTCATCCCTAATACATCCCACAATTCCAAGGTCATCCGAAAATTTCTGCATGTGGCATGATTCCAAGTTGTACTTGAAGATATACAGGATGAAGAAGACAGGGGAGAGCACAGTCTCCTGTGGTGCACGGGTGCTACTGACCACAGCCTCTGAGGAGCAGTCCCTCAGCCTGATGTACTGTGGTCCACCTGTGAGGTCGTCCATAATCCAGAATCCCAGGAAAGAGTCCACCCTCATCTCTGTAAGCTTTTCTCTCAGTGGAAGGGGCAGGTTGGTGTTGAGGGTGCTAGAGAGACTGAAGAATGTGATCCTCACAGCACCGCTCCCCTCGTCCAGGTGTGAATAAGCCCTATGCAGCAGACAGATGACGGCATCCTCCACACCCAGCTTCTCACTATAAGCAAACTGCAGAAGGTCAAGTGCATGGAGGGCCTGGTGTCTGAGGAGATGTTCCAAGGTCTTCATCATGTGTGATATAAGGGCAACTGGCCTGAAGCTGTTCGGCACACTGCTGTTTGCCTTCTTGGCACTGGGATGAGGCACAGTGTCTTCCACAGTGCGGGGACCCCCACTCCGGCCGCAGGTTCAGATTAAAAACATGTTGGAGGAGCTCCCCCCGTTCAACAGCACAAGCCTTAACCCATCCAGGGCACACCATATCCGGACTGGGTGGGGTCTCAGCTATCTGCTGACCTGATCTGCGGTGGATGGGAGTTGATGTCAGCTTGGGGGAAGGGGAGAGCGTCGGTAGCTGATGGGGGAGGCGGAGGTGTGAGAACTGGACAGGTGTTGGCAGCTGGTGAGAGTGGGGGTGTTGATTTGGCTGTAGCGGCAGGAGCAGTGCTATCAAACCTGTTGAAGCAGTGCTATCAAACCTGTTGAAGCAGTGCTATCAAACCTCGCCACGTCTGCTATGCTGCTGCTCTTCTTCTTGCCGCCCGTGATGGTTTTCATGCTGCCGCTCTTCTTCTTGCCGCCCGTGATGGTTTCATGCTGCCGCTCTTCTTCTTGCCGCCCGTGATGGTTTCATGCTGCCGCTCTTCTTCTTGCCGCCCGTGATGGTTTCATGCTGCCGCTCTTCTTCTTGCCGCCCGTGATGGTTTCATGCTGCCGCTCTTCTTCTTGCCGCCCGTGATGGTTTCATGCTGCCGCTCTTCTTCTTGCCGCCCGTGATGGTTTCATGCTGCCGCTCTTCTTCTTGCCGCCCGTGATGGTTTCATGCTGCCGCTCTTCTTCTTGCCGCCCGTGATGGTTTCATGCTGCCGCTCTTCTTCTTGCGGCACGTGATGGTTTTCATGCTGCTGCTCTTCTTCTTGCGGCCCGTGATGGTTTTCATGCCCACCACCTTTGTTTTGTACTCCTTCTTTGCCTCTCTCAGCCAAACCCTGAGTTCCCCATGAACGCTTTGATGAGAACAACAACATCTAAACAGAATTTGAGGTAGTCAGCGACTACGGGCCTTTGGACTGCCATGAGCCAACAGAATACCTCCATATAGACCATAAACTTTATCTGAGAATCATACATCCATGAGATACTCAACAATTTCATGTTTGGTGACTTAGTACTGTGTCGAATAATGAACAAATCTCTCACAAATTTTCAAATGAGCTACGATCCACTAACTAATTTTATGACATGATTCCGTTCCCTGTCATAACCTGAGACATTCTCACAAGAGTACTTGTGAAGCTCTCAAACAACTTATTACTTTAAGTACAACCTACACTAATGTCCAAAACTGTGGAAACATTTTTGGCATTACACTTTAAAGATTATTACAGAAATATTTGCGGTTATGTTTACAAACAATCAAAGAATGTTACAGATATCAAGGATGATTAAATCAGAAACTGGCGCAACAGTTAAAGTTCTGCAATCTCTAAAAATTCTGTTCCATAATTTTGGTCACTAGTATATATTATTGATAAAATAATTTATGCTATTATTTTTGCATCATACTATTTAAAAGGAGGCATGGAGGAACCTTTCTATGAGATGAGTTCTGAAAATCTTGTTTTAACCACTGACATCAAATACTTTGCCCTAAAATTAGACACTATATGAATTCTGACAGTTGTCCTCAAATTTCTCTTTTAATAAACGAAATCATATATATAAGAGCATTTTCTTTCCTAATCAAAAAAAGCAAACGGAGATTGTCAGGAATTGCTTTTTTCCGTGAAAACTGGCCGTCTCCGTTTACCTAAACAATCCTTTTTTATTTGACGCCGGAGTCGGCTCCTCCGGAGGTGGGGGGGCCTTCTCATCCTCTCTGGGATTCTCGTCTTCCACAAAGGCATCGTTGATATAGGAATTCGCGTACACCTCGTCATTAGAAACTAAAGACAGGAATCGAAATGTTTTTCAATAATCACATACCTTTTCAATCACAGATCCCGACAACTTCAAAATAAATAATCCTGTCAACCCGTTAGAATATTAGATACATTTAACATTTTCAGATCATTGTGCATTATGTAAATCAAAAAAATACCTTCACCGGGCATTGTGTCTGGTAGAGCTTCTTCCTCCGTTATGCTGCTTTTTTATCCTTGTAATTAAACTCCTGAAATCGACTGACAGAGGAAACATATTTGTTCTTGGGGGGCGCACATAAACGGCAACCCTTACCTCTCTACGTCGCTTTACATAAAAATCGTCAAAAAAATAATAAAATGTAAAGTCAATTAAAGATACACCTATGCAAATCCTAAATATGAGTTTATGCCACCGATTTTTCTTAAATGTAAAATACATGAAACACATAAAAACAATGAGAGTGCCGTGGATAGTGTTTAAATGTTTTTAAACGGACGACGAATCCCCAAATATATTATAATAGGTAGCCTAACTGCAAACTGCAGTTCCGAGTCACAGACTCCTGCTATCAACGACTGTAGCTCCATTCAGCGCCTTTTCAGGAGAAACACGTTTTACAAAAACAACCCTATACCGTTTTCTCAGAATTTTTAAGACAAAACCAGTAAAAATTCATCTGAGCATTAAATCACGTGGCAGTAGTATGGAAACACACCTATAACCAGGCGGGAACCAAATGTCCCGGTCTAATGAGAACCGGTCGCTAGCAAAATTTATGACCCCCACCCCAGTCGGCGGCAAAATTTCAAACTAGGGCTACTTTACAGCAAATTACCGGGCTCCTATTTATTGCCGGTCCACCCCTGCCTATATAACCATGTGAGTCGCTGCAATTGCTGTTTGATTCGATTTACTATTTACGTTTGTGCCTCTGTATAGAACCTTGCCATTTGCCCTGTGCTATTTTAACGTTATGTTTCCCTGTGAATAAAGAAGACTTTCTTGCCATAAGTTATGGCTGGCGAGCAGTGCAATCACACAAGAAGTACTAGGGCTTTATATTCATGAGTCAGAGAAGACTAACGAAAACAGTGGATATGCATCACGAATGCATTACATAACCTGGAATCATGTCCGTATCTACCATTGCGAACACTGAGGTCTAGTCCTCGATAATTGTTCTTTTTCATTCTTTAGTCACTGAAATGATTTTTTCAAAATGATTATTGCTGCTCTCAAAGAGAGGTAAAAATTAGTAATTTATGCCCACACTGTATGCCCACGGCGGATCATGCCTCCCCTGAAAAGGACTAACATTTTTGACCTCGGTGTTTGAAAGTCCTGGCTATTCGGCACTGTATACAACAAACAGCATCTAACTACAGTAGCCTAAACACCCGATATATCTGATAAGTACTGGGACTTTCCTGAAATATCTCAACAATATTTCAAGAGCATTCCGGACGTATTTCAAAATTTATAGTACATCGGCTACGGGAATTCCGCTTATGTAAAAACAAAAGCTACAGAAGAAGAGGAGGAAATTTATTAGATAGATTGAATGGACACCATTTCTATTACCTATATAGTCCATATTCATATGGTAAATAATATGGTATTATATTTAGTGACTAACATATTTCATCTGCACTTAATGAATCACTTTTATTTCAACACTCAGTTTCCAAAATCAAGTTACGAGATGTGCGCTATTCGAGTTCTTCCAACACTTTCCAGCAGTTTCCAAGGATTAACACCGAATAAAATCGAATAAAGGTAGGTCTACATATAAATAAAACGTCCATGGCAGCTAGTAACAATGACGAAAAGATTTTCGAAAACACCAAAATGATTCAATTTTCTGACATTAATTTCACGGTGATATGAAAACTACAGGCACCTTTCTACGTTTCAGACTAACTCCTCTAAAACCGAAAAAATAAATCCGTAGGAAATCCGCTACGTTTTTATTTTTAAAGTACTGAAAGTACTTGACATTGACATTATACACAGAGCAATTGTGATGTGTGAAGTGTTTCGTGTGGTGAAAAATTCGATCATTACTGTAAAATAAACTAGACAAATAAATTGAAAAGAATGAATAACTTACATAAAACGCCGACAGATGACCCGTATTGTACGTAGCGAATTGATGGGTTACGATGTGTGGTTTTCTAATCTTTGTCAGTATCACTGACAAGTCGCTTCAGGTGAAATTATATATATATATGACATCACATTTCCTACCGTATTGTCGTGTGTCGTTAAAATTGCAAATGTCCCTTCACCTACATATGAAGGCGGCGCCATGCTAATTAATATTCAGATATGAGGCGTGAACAAGCCGAGGACGGTATGTGAACTCTGAGCGCCTTAATCCGAAGATGCTCTTGCATCACAGTAAATTTGTAATGTCCCGAGCATTTACTTTTATTTTCACTTACTTAAGTGTAGATTAAATATGTTACTCAATAAACGACTATATTTCCATATTATTTACCGTATGAATATTGAATATAAAGAAAATGACTAATAATTCAGAATCATACGTACCATAATAATATTTAATATAGTGGATTTATGTTACTTTCCCAGATGAACCGATATTTCAAATCCCATCTTCGCTGTGTGTGTGGAGTTTGCATTTCCTCGTTTTCCACCCGCAGTTATACACTAACCGACGTAAATAAGCGCCTGTAATCTGTGAAGGTACGTGCCATGTAAGTCTAAAGTATAGAGACTCTAGAATCCAAAATATGCCTATCAAGTCACCAATTCCTCCAAACGCGGTGTGACGATCCATCTCGCTCCGTCGCCGCCCCCCCATCCCCCCCGATGGAGCTCCCTCAGCAGAGTATTAACAGCTATCTTGTATTGCGAGATCACATTTTGCCTAATTTCTCTGTCCCTTTTACCGGTCTAGCCGGTTCTCCTGCTGCAAGGAATTGTAGAGTCACGTCCGATTACCGAGCGTTACTCATCCTTGCTTGTCGCCTAGTGCCTGATTCTCCTCCCCTTGTGGATTTTCACGGGTGCGGTCCCTTGCCATGTGTGTGTGTGTGTGTGTGTGTGTCCCAATCCCTTTCTTGGTGCAAGTGTGTGCCTTCACATGCCAGGACAAACTCCCGGCTTTTGACCCCTGCCTCTTTTCGCGACTGCGACTGCTGCTTCTCGTTTCGGTTCTCCGACCGCACTGCGTTTGGATCCGAGGAGGTTCGTTAAACACGACAAGCAACTGTATGGGTTACAAACCCAATTCAGTCTTTATTCGAGTCCCCATACTGAAAGCTGCAGCCAGAGTTCTCACTAAAACCAGGAAAGTGTAGCATATTACATATACATGTGCAATAAATTACTGCACTGGCTTCCCGCGAGTCACATGACTGATATTTTTTTTTAATGTGACTTGTCTATAAAGCACTAATAGGTCTCGCACCTAAATACATTTGATTTATTTGAACGTTAGGAAGCATCCAGACCCCTGAGGTCCTCAGGGACAGATTTACTCAGTGTTGAGGATGTTAGCAGCTGTTTGCTCCACCTATTCAGTAAATTCAACGGTAGGACTTCATTCATGCACTAGCAGAACAATGCAACATTTTTAGTTAACAGTTTGCTTTGGCATGTATTTGCCTTTGTCTTGTAATGTAATTTCAATGTCTTATATTTTTACTGCAGGGCATATGGAACTGTAATGGACTTTTAATTGCCGTGTGTCTGAATGTGCTATATAAATCAACATCAACACTCACTGAGTGCTTGAAGAGCACTGGCCAGTGGCCGACCCTGCACTGTCACCCTTAAGCTTCATGTCACTTGTGTGTCTCATGAAGAACAAGATTGGAGAGGCAAAGGCAAAGGACATGTCCCTACCAAAACTGTGGGGGTGCCGTCTGTCTTCAGGGAGGCAGGGGGTTTGGTGCTGATCTGGTCCCTCCCAGTGTTGAAACCAAACGTACCCCTTTGCCCATGGATATAAATAAGATTTCTCTTCTGGTTCATGCAGTGTTCATGTAACAGTTAAGAGCCAAGATCACTACTACTTATGCGAGATTCAGGGTCTGAAGATCATTAACCATCACGCCTGTATGGTTTAGATGTCATATATGCTTATATTATGATATATGATGTAGAGCCTGGTTAGTAAATGTGTGTAAATGCGGACATCTCTGCATGTTCCTCCTGCAACATCACACTAGGATCCTCAGGGGGGCATCAAACAGGACAGAATCCAGCCCCAGTTCACCCTATTCACACTCCTACCATTACATAGATGCTATAGTGGGAAATCATGGACCACAAGGCTGCGAAACAGCTTCTACCCACAGGCTGGGAGAGTTATTTTAGTTTACATTTTTTTACCTATTCTTGTCATTTGTTTGTTTATTGCTGGTGTAGTAAATGCAATACAATCCTTTGATTTCCCAAGTAAATGGCTGGACTTTTTTGCTATGTAGTGCTGGATTTCTTACTCAGCCTGATAACTTGTCGGATTTAAGGTTAAGCTTGAATGCACTTTATCTTTGTTCACTCACATCTAGCCCAGACTATCTTAAATCTGGTCTAAATGGTTGGTTGGAATGAAAACATTCTACCAGGGGTCTTCCAAGAACAGGACTGAGATTCACTGTTTTACACTGTTTACTATGTTTACATTGCACTCAGGACCGGCCTAGCCGACATGGCACCCTAGGCGAGCATCACCACGACACCCTCATCCGAGGCAAAATGTAATCGGCTGGCAAGCTGGTGCCCCCTCAGAAGCTGGAGCCCTAGGGGGGCACCTGTACTGCCATTGGACTGAACAGCCCCGATTTCACTGCATGTTACTATAGCAGCCATCATAAGTTGGAATGTTATTCTTTAAACAATTATTTTATCAATCTAATACAATTAACCACTTCTAGAAAATGAACAACTGTAGACTGTTTAATGTGTTATACTGATACACAGGTTACCGATAAAACAATCATGTGGTTCCCAATGTCCACTCCTTTATTCACACAAAAAAAAAACTTTATTGCCTTTTTGACACATAACCCTTATGTGTTATACTGATTTTCACACTTAAACAGAAAGTACCCAACTCTATACCAATGTCATTTACAGTTATATTGCACCATGTCTACATATATATTGTATTACTGCAATTATGCCTTAATTTATACTTTATTTATACATAAAATTTCATTTCATGGTGAAACTGACTATATACTCTGTACATGACATGATATGTCCCTTAAGTCTGTCTTTAAGTCAAATTTGTAGGTTTGTGGGTCAGGCATATGAGGTTCTTATTTAGTGTCAGTCAAACGTTTGTCTTCATATATATTTTACCTTTCTGCCCATATAAACAACTTCCAAATACACTAAAACATCCTAAAAATAAAGTACATAGTAACAAAAGTAACAACACAATACTGTACTGTACCTCAAGCCGACAAACCACTGAAGCTACCCAATGTTTTCATGAGCGTCACCAAGTAGTGCATGTGTTTCTTATTATAAACCACCGTATTTAACTTACATTTTTTATATAATAGGCTTATTGGCAGCCCACTCATAAGTCTAAGTTGTCTGTAAGTGCCGGTATCTTGAATCCCCGTCTCAGTGAGACACCTGGGCATTTACTAGGGCGTAATAGGCCCCCTCTCTCTGCATGAGTTCGCTGTGCGTTCCTTGTTCGACCACCCTTCCATTCTGGATGACGGCGATGGTGTCTGCGTTCTGGATGGTGGAGAGACGGTGGGCGATGACCACACAGGTGCGACCGAGCCGCGCCTTGTCCAGAGCCTGCTGCACGATCTGGCCAGCGGACAGCAAGTTTGTGTGAGACGCGGGATTCTCAAATCTCAGGAGGCTGCTAATGGCTGGTTTACTCAACAAAAATTTTGTGCCATAAAACTAATGCATTTAATACACCACTGGGCATTCTTCCAAAATGTGTAAATGAGTCTGACCTTTTCGCTCTCGGTGTCCAGTGCGGAGGTGGCCTCGTCCAGCAGCAGCACCTTTGGGTGACGCACTAGTGCCCGGGCGATAGCAATCCTCTGCTTCTGCCCCCCAGACAGCTGGGCACCTTTGTCCCCTACCCTGGTGCTGTATGTCTGTCAACCAAATTTGCATATAAAAATGCTTGCAATTTTTATTAACTTTCAAATGGAGTCTAACATTGGTTGCAATAAACTCAGAAACTAGAATATATTTCCTGTTCTGCATCTTTAAAATGAGGTTCACGTCCATTATAGATCTAATTATCTGTAGGTTTGAACCACATATAAATACATTTATTTTATATTTTTCAAATCAAAATGATACATATGTATATATAGGTGTCATGTGTCCGACCCCAGGATCTGACCCCGGTTATCCTTCCTAGATCATCTTCAACTGATTATCAAAAACACCTGTCACTCAATCCTACACAAGCAGTTTCTCAGTAGACTGTGAAGTAGTTTGAGCTCCTTACTAAGCAGATTCTTTGTCATCTATGATCTCTGATCTGATCTCTGTCACTTGTGTTCAATAAACCGACCCCAGCCAGCAGAAGGAGCACCATGAAACACGGTGAAGTTCACTTTACGCACCACATGGGCCTCAACCGGCACTACCTGCGTTTTCGGACCCTGTGCCTGAATTCTCGACTTTATCTTTTGGATTGTGTTCAGCCTCAATATGGTTTCTGATGTTGTGCCTGATTATTGACCCTGAGTTTTGGATATGATTTTTGGCTGTTGGAGAAATAAACATCCTTGATTCACCCCACACACCTCCGCCCTGACTCCATGTTTGTGAGTTTTGCATGTTCCCCCCATGTCGTTGTGGGTTTCCTCTGGGTTCTCTGGTTCCCACCCACAGTCCAAAAACATGCTAAGGGGCTGTCACCTGTATATCAGTCTTGTGGAGAACAAGATAGAATAGGTATAAAGAGCATTTCCCTATGGCGGTTAGTAAAGTATCACTATTTCTATTAAATATCGCTTTTAGTTGGACCGAGTTTGAGCCACAAAATTTTGCAGCTTGATTCAGTTACATCGCGGAAGTTGAGGAACCCCACTGAATAAAATCCATACCTCTGGAAGACTCTGGATAAAGGTATGGATATTGGCACTCTTGGCCGCTTCCTCGATCTCCGTCTGGGAGACGTGACGGCTGTTGTCGCCATACTGGATGTTCTCAGCAATGCTGCAGTCAAACAGGATGGGCTCCTGAGACACCAGGCCCAGCTGAGAGCGCAGCCAGGCCAGGTTCAGGGTCTTGATGTCGTGTCCGTCCAGAGACTGAAAGAGGGAAAGGAACAGGGTCATGCGTGTTACGTATTGGGTTTCCTACAGCTGAAACTGCCAGAAGGTGACATTTATGGAGCAGTGTTAAGGTGGTAGACGTGCCAAACTGGCCCCAGTACTTCTCCAGAAGCACCATGATGGGAAAAGGACCAGAGGCGCTCTTCACAGCCTCACCACGTGTCCAGAAGCGACGTCGTAGAAACGCTCCAGCAGCTGTATAGAAGTGCTTTTCCCACAGCCACTCCCACCAACCAGGGCCATGGTCTGGCCCGAGCTTACAGACACATTCAGGCCTTGCAGCACATTCACGTTCCGCCTGGTCGGGTACATGAACTGGACGTCATGGAACTCAATGTTCCCCGTGCAGTTTACCTGGGTGAAGAATATATCATCCAAGTGACAAACTCATAGATTTGTGTCTAATTATTTCTGTACAATAATTGTCTTTTCCATCCATGAATCTTCCTGAAGCTTATCCAGTACAGGATCACGATGGGGCCTGGAGCTTATCCCAGCCAGCAAAGGGCATAAAACAAGAGTACAATAAAGATAACAGTCACATTCTAAGGAATCATGAGTCCTGGTCTAGAACTTACAGGCATGTCGCCCTTCTCACTGTAAATGTCGATCTCAGGCTTCCTCTCCAGCAAGGCTAATATTCGCCGTGCAGATGCCTTTGCTTTCGTAAAATCCGTAGGGAAACTGGTTAAGTATCCAACATTCATAGCAGTAAAGAGAATGGCGTAGTACACACTGGGGAGAGCGCCAAGCACAGCCAGTTATGCACCATCCCACTGGTACGTCAAGACACCACTGACACCACTCTGGATTTCCCTTGATATGGAAATTAAAGACTTACAGAAAAACATTCTCGTAATGCGTGTAGCATTGTGCTATAAGCCACGCGCCGAAACGGAAAATCGCAGCGTTGACAAAGTACCGGGTGACTTGAGCAAGGGCGTAGGTTATTCCATAGGTGGGGGCACTACGTAGAGCAGTCCTGAAACAGTGTTAAATATTATTGTCAAAAATTAATAATGGAAATATACAAAACAAAGCTAAATTCTTTCCAAAAAAGGCAGCATGTATCATGCATGGATTTTATACACAAGGTTAACGTTAGTAATTGAGATATATGTGATTTAAATAAAACGATACTTTACTTGTATGAAGAACTCAAACTATCTTTGAATCTCTGGAAAAATACTTCTTCTTGTGACAAGGACACAACTGTCCTGAAGTTCTCAACTGTCTCTGTGGTGATCTGCATAAAACAGGTAGGCTTTATTAACCATACAAGATAATATGCACTCTGATGCAAATCTTATGCCTATCTTAGTGATTATTTCACAGATAAACCTAGTAACCCTCACCCCCCAAAAAAGAAAAATGAACAGCTCTCAGAAAGTAACACAGCCATAAGATCCAGCTCCCTTCAAAGAGCTGTTATTCCAATCACTAAAATCATCTGGTTTGTTAAAAAGAGCCTGAATTCCCTTCACTATAATCCACGATCTATCTTCTGGACAAGCTTTTCATAGTGTGCAGTCAATCACAAAACCAGGAGCCACCAGCCAACATCACTCACCCACAGAAATGGCCATGATCCCCCCCCCCAAACTATCAAAACCACACCCATGTCAAAATTTAAGAGCAAAAATTTCACTCAAGCATAGAGAGCAGCCGAAGAGAATTCATTTGGAGGGTATCTGTCAAATCGAGAAGGAAATAAACATTCAAGAAGGAAAAAAGACAGTTTGAGCACGATATTATGATATACGCACATGCAGTTCTTTCTGAGCTGGCAATTTTCACATATGCACTCGTGAGAAGGATATTTATGCAGGCGAAATGTTTACGTTTGCAGGTTTATTTTTTTCTCTTTGTGTTTTACCATTATCTAGTTTTGACACTGACGTGACATCATTACATGCCTATTAAGACTTACCATTGGGATGCTCTGTGACTGAGTATGAGGGACACGAGTTACATAAGCTAATCACACATACACACTATTGGATGTTTTATGGTTGGCCGCTGTGCTTGATAATTTGGCCATCAGCCTTAAAGGCATATTCTGCAAATTTAATACCTACAGCAAATTTACGACAATTTATAACATTACTTTCCCTGGTTTTATTTTAAGACCTTTTAAGACTTTTTAAGGAGCTACGGGAACCTGGATATGAAGATGACAATACTCACCCAGGCATTCAGAAATTATTCTTTAACATTCACCACTAACTATACATGTGCCTTACCTTTCCAGAATGTTCTGGGGCATTCTGGCCTGTAGAAGCATAGCTAACAGTAGGCCTCATCTGTATGAAGTTGGCTCCCGAGAGGAAAGGCACGCAGACGAGTACGAGGAGTGTGAGCTGCCAGCAGTAGATGAAGGCCACGACGATGGCGATGGTCAGAGCGCATATGGTGTTCGTAACCAGGCCTAGTCTGGATCCTGCTACCTGGCAGAGAGAAACAAGATTCCTATTCTCCACCAAGTCTGAGCTGGAGCTGATGCCAGTGCTGGGCTGGTTCTCCCTTGGTGCCTTCTGAGAACCAGCCCAAGTTTCCACTGGTTTTGAAAAAGAATGGAAATGAGAAAAGAAAAGTACTGAGGCAAAATATTTTGCTTTAATTTGCTTTAACATTTGCTTTCATTAATATAATGTAATATTAGAATGTTACTGTTAATATTTCTGCTGTATTTCCCTATTGTCACGAGTACCTTTAGCTGTGTTGTACTGTATGTGTGATTCTGACTTGTCCCTAGCTACTGTGAAATTACCCACCATGTGTGTGCTTTACTGTCTACTGCATAACCTCCCCGCATTTCCGTGCTGTTGTCGGAGTGTTATGGTTGCTTGAGTGTGGTCCTTTTAAGGAGCAACTTGGTGTAAAGCCTCATCTCTTCGCCATGGCTGCGATGCCTTGGTCTGCTTGGTGCCACAGCATTTTTAGGTGCTTTAACCACCACAGAGGAAATGCCATTACTGACATTTCTATAGCAGATAACTACGCAAGTCCCAGCAGAACAACCTAGATGGACAGATAGCACAATCCCCGCCAAAGCCCCTCTAAAACTATGTTTCTGAAACTCTGAGAGGTGAGAGGGAACAAGAACCTGGACTATCTGGGGGTCCCTGAGCACTGGTTTGAGAAAGCAAGGCTGCACGCACCATGAAGGGGATGGGGGAATGCCTTTGGGAGCCCCATCCCCGGACGAGTCAAAACCGTCGGAGAGCTAATAGAGTCAGGCCTGTTGGGGATTGGGGCTTGTGTGCTGTTGAGGTGTCGCCTGCTGCATGGTGGCACTTGGGTCCCAGTTTGAGGCGACCCATCCGGGTAAGTGCGTGGAACGTCTTGTCTTACCGACAAGATGACCATTTTCCTCTGCTGTCGGGGGAGCTTTGTAAACTCCGCGTTTAGGTGGCAGCACTCTCTGAGGTACGCAGACCGTGGAGTAGTCAGATTTATGTAGGTGGGTATACCTACTTTTGGTCCTTGACATTGCGAAAGGTCAGGGGCTGCGGGTCGCTGGATCCTGGTTCCAACACCCTGAGTCGCATCTTTGGACTTGGCACTTCAATACCAGTGGTGCGGCGAAGGAGATCGATCACATCTTCGTGGGCAGACGCTGGAGACACCTGCAGAACTGCAGGGTCTACAGAAGCACCCAGTTTGTAAATTCTGACCACAGACTTGTTGTTGCTACTCTGAAGATTCAGCTTAGATCCAGTAGGCCACCACCTACTAGGAGAACGAGGCTGGACTTAGCCGGACTCCAAGATCAAGCTGTTTCTGATGAGTTCGGATGCAATTTGTGTGAAGAACTTGCAGACTTGGGTGCGACTGCTGACTGTAATGTGATGTGAGAGACCTTCCGTAATAAGACCCTGAAGGTTGCTGAGGGTTGTGTTGTTGTTGCCAGTGTTCCCAGAAGGAGGTGTTTCATCTCCCAGGGCACCCTGGATATTATTGAGAGGAGTTGCAGCGCACGACTTGGTGGCAACTCCAGTCTGTACTGGGAACTGAGAAGGATGGCTGTGAGGACTCTGAGGGCAGATAAGAAGGCGTTTGTTAGACGAATCTGTGAGCAGGTGACACACCCTCTGTGGTCTATATACCCACGTTCTGCTTGCAGAGGAATTGAATCAATACGCACATCTGAATCTGTTCCTCGGAGACTTGCAGTCAGGGCAAGTGAGACAACGGTCCTTTTGGATGATACTGCAGTTGTGACCTGCTGGGCCGGCTACTTTGAACAGCTGTTTAAAGCTGACCCTCCAGCTAGGATGTTGTATATCTCTGGGTCCATGGTTCTCAAAGCTGACCACCCAATCTCACTGAGATTGCACGGGTGGTGAATCAGCTGAGGATAGGGAAGGTCACAGGGATCTGTGGTATCTGGGGTGAACTTCTGCAGGCTGGTGGTAAGGCTGTCCTCTTGGCATTGCAGATAATCTTTGCTTCCATTTGGGAGTCAGGCATCATCCCAACTGACTGGAAACCGGGACCTGTAGTCCCTATCTGGAAAGGGAGGGGTGATCACCTGGATTGCAGCAACTACAGGGGAATAATTCTGCTTCCAGTGCTGGGTAAGGTCCTTGCTAAGGTCATCCTTAACAAGATCCGTGATCACTTGCTTGTCTGTCAACGACCGGAGCAGTCTGGTTTTATGCCTACGAAGTCTACCATCGACCGTATCCTTGCACTGAGGGTTCTCATCGAGCCTGAGACTCCGTGGGATCCCCCCGAAGTCACTGGACATCATGGCCGGCCTGTACACTGGTACTGTCAGTGCTGTGCAGAGTGGAGGGAGAACCTCTGCGTTCTTTCCAGTTGATTCTGGGGTTCCCCAAGGATATGTTCTTGCTCCTACTCTACTCATATGCTTGTATGGACTGGATGTTGGGCAGGGTCGTGGGGTCCAGCAGCTGTGGGGTGTCTGCTGGTGAAGAAAGATTTACTGATCTTGACTTTGCTGATGATGCTGTGATCTTAGCAGAGTCAATGGAGGATGTGGTCGGAACTCTCAAGAGACTGAGTGAGGAGTTTAAGTATCTGGGATTGTTGGTGTCCTGGATAAAAACCAAGATCCAGGCTTCTTGGGCGCAACCATCAGTTGTGTGTCTGTCTGCGGGGACAATGTCGACCTTGTTGAGTGATTTAGCTACCTCGGCAGTGATATTCATGTCTCTGGTGACAGTCCGGGTGGGACTGGACCGTGTATTTGCCTGGGGAATTGCCGGCCGGGATCCCAAGGAGTTTCGATGTGTGGTGGGTGTGGCAACGTACTGCATCAGCGCATGCGCCCCAACCTGACCTGACATCCGCGCATTTGACATCCACAGTTTCGCTCATTTGCGGGTTTGCCATCAACAACTTAATGGGAATATTTTTGGAGCTTGCTGAAAGATTGCTATAGCATCTGAACTAATCAGTTAAATTATTACACAATCACTCAGCATAGTCCCACAAATACCAAATGGGCACTGAAAATAAAAGGTTGCTTTTACCCCTTTGACCAGTGAAGCATCGGTTGCCAGTTTAGTAGTTAAAACTCCCACCGCATTTCTGCTGTCATCAAACCAGCCGATTTCCTGAAGGAGACAAAGTCAGAACAAGCTTCCGTGCATGTGTGTGTTCAAGGTCCCCAGTTTTCCAGGAATTTCTGTGACTTTTCATTACTTATCAGATGCATTTACAAATGCAGCCTTACCTGCCCCATCATGGCTCTGAAACACTGACTTCTCAGTCTCATTGTCAGAAGTTCTCCTGATTTGCCAAACATGAAACCCTGAAATATGGGCGAAATAGGGAATGAGCCAGCTGTTCAGCAAGTCATTTTTCACAGGCAGTGTCACTGTACTGTAAGTAAAGTGACTGATTTATGTGCAGGTTAACTGGAAAGACTTCTTAACATAGTTATATTTGATGGAGCAGTACACCTTGAGATACCAGTAGCAATGGCCCATCTTATCAACATCAAAGGTATCATTTCATTTAATACAGTAATTACTAAGTTTTCATATTTGCAGTGAAGTTAAAATGAATGAATTCACGTTCACCATGGAACCATGGAGTTTTCCTGTATTACTTTTCTTCACACACACATTTTAAAAAATATTTTAAACATTAATATTTTAAAACATCAAATGCTAATTAGCTACATATAAGGCAGATAGAATGCGGATCTAAAGGCTACGTAATGGACCTGTACGAAGTACATCACGAATGCGACTACAGCAATCAGAAGTAAAAGCAATGAAAGCATCATGGTTTTCTGCCGTTTCACTTCTGGGTCAGTTTCAGCAAAGACCTGCAGTGGTAGAACAGAATGAGCATGACATCTCAGGTATAAACTCCACCAGGAAGACCAGCCACTTATTTTTCAGAAAGTCAGGAAGTTACTCACGCCAATTATTTTTGCAAAGATAATAGAGACGCAGGGATAGACGGCTCCGCCCACTAAACTGGCAAGCATCCCAATCAGCAGGTAAGGCCACTCCGGCTTATTCAAAGCTAAAATTCTTTTGAATGGAACTTCTGGGACCTTCTCCTCCTACAACAACAAAGGAAAAATAAATCCACATTTAATGGGGCAGATTGAAGTCTGTGTATTGTTTGGACAGAAAAAAACTGCTAACGTGTTTCTAAAAACCTTGAGTCATCTTGCAGGATTCCACTGAATAAGCTACGCACCTTAACTCACATTAAGTATACCTTATTCTCCTTATCTGCAGGTTTCTTGAGAAACTTCTTCTTCTTCTTCTTCTTCTTCTTGGAAGATCTCCGCCGGAAGCTGCCTGTACGCCTCAGAGAGACGTTCTGCGATGTGCCATGTTCTTCTAAGTCATTGTTTTGATTATCTTCAAAGTCTGGATCCTCCTCAAAGGACTCCTCCTCCTCATCAAACGAGTCGTCTTCACTTGACTCACTTGCATTGTTTTCCTTACCTAAATTCTGTAAAATGGCCGGAATAGTTAAGTTAATTTATGTAATTATTTTGGAGGAGACTAGATTGTAGTTATCAGTAATTTAAAAGAAATTAAATCATCTAAGCTATGTAACATTACTTGGTTAAGTACAGCACTGGAACAAGTCAAGAAATTGGTAATATTGAACTGCATTTTGTTAATACAAATGCGTTTTCAGCTGGTAGCTTGTGGTGGTTTATTTTATGAATATGATAACATTGATGTCATCATATGATAACGTTGAGCTTGAATCTTGGTAGCTACCTGCTGCATGACTAATGAGTAGTAGACCCCCTTCAAGGCTATGAGCTGGCTGTGGGTTCCCTGCTCAGTCACCACACCGTCACTGAAGCCCGCGATGATGTCGGCTGTCTTGATAGTTGACAGGCGGTGAGTGATGATTATTGTAGTCCGGCCGGCCCGTGCCTTGGAACAACAATCTAGATTATTATTAAATGTTGTATTATTTATCCTAATTAGTCATTACAGATCTTTGTTTGCATCATTACCTCAACGTGAATGATTTATAACATTTTTCCACAATTTGCCCCTGTCATATTAACTGCATTCTTAGTTGTGTGTAATACTAACTGGAGACAAGTAACTGCAGACATAGGTCAGTGTTTGATCATTCTTATCATTTTTGTTGTAAATCATTGGTCTAATGATGACTGTAGCAATCTTCCTTCGATGCTTGTACTGCCAGAATTCCATTCCATTTCGCTCTTGGGAAGGGGTGGACTGGCAACAAAAAGCAACCCAAGGACTTTCCAACAACTGGGGAGGGGGGGGGATTCCCTCTTGATATATTTTGCCAATTGCGACCCCCAATGAAATAAACATTAATCATTGCTCATCTCCTGTGATCCACCTGGAAACAAGCCAAGATTGATGGATGGGTTGGGCATCCCTGGTGTATCAGCTCACTAATGCCAGGGATGGAGAGGAGAGACCTGCCCTCACTTGATTGGCTCACCTGGAAAATTCCCAACATTCCTCATGGTCAATCTACACATGCTGCAGAGGCTTCTCTGAGTGATTTAGCACATTTAACAAAAAGTTCTATCTTATTGAATTCAGTGAAATTCAAGGTAGTCTGGGCTTCCATTCCACAGATAGCTAATGCAATGCATTGGGGAAAGAACCCAGATTCCCTATTATTGGAGCTGTTGATGAGTTCCTCAATGGGGAGGTCTTGTCCAATCATAGTTCAAATAGCTCTGTGATTCAGTAACCTCAAAACCCTGGTAAAACTGGTAGAACCCTACTCTCTAAGTCTGGCTAACCAGCCCTACCTTATCTAGGGCAGCCTCCACAATAGACTCGCTCTGAGTGTCCAGAGCAGAGGTGGCCTCATCAAGTAGCAGGATTTTGGGATTTTTCACCAGGGCTCTGGCGATGGCGATCCTCTGCTTCTGCCCCCCACTCAGCTGGGCCCCCCGTTCCCCGACCATCGTGTTCATCTTCTGTGATAAATTAAACATGAACAGGTCATTGTATTAAGCTATGGCAAACATCTTTTGTCATCACCTGCTCTATCAAATCAGGGAACCATCTGGTGCTATCTGAACTATGCAATCTATACAAAAAAAAAAGTTTTCAACATCACTGAAATAAGTCATGAGGTTTGCTAATAAAAACCCATAACAAGTCTGTGGCCTTACATCAGGGAGTTTAGATATGAACTCGTAGGCGTTGGCCTCCTTCACGGCACGCTCGATGTCCTCGTCCGTGGCGTTCTCCCAGCCGTAGCGGATGTTTTCAGCAATCGTGGTTCCGAAGAGCACAGGCTCCTGGCTGACAATGCCGATGTTCTCCCTCAGCCATTTCACATTGAGCGTGCGGATGTCATGGCCGTCCAGAGTGATCTGCAACCCAGCCGCAGAGACACACTGTTATTAATCGCTGTGAGAACTAAGGCTAATGTGTGAGAACATTGTCATTAAAGGAAATATCCTGCTTCTTCGCCATATGATGCAGAACTCAGTGCCTTTGCTGGCCTGTCGGCCATAAAGCCTTGGTGGCCATGATGATCGGCATTCTCACCTCTCCAGCATCTGGGTCATAGAAGCGCTGCAGAAGCTGGATGGTGGTGCTCTTTCCACAGCCGCTGGCTCCCACTAGGGCAATGGTCTTTCCACGAGGGACCACCAGATTCACACCCTGTAGGATCTAGTGGGGGAATCAAAGAGATCATCATCATCATTCCCTGTGGCCGTTATCGGGGCATAGCCTGCTACTGCAATCTCTCCAGACATCTCGATCCTGGGCCAGTTGTTCCAATTGTCCTCAGGAAAGTCTTCAAAGAGGTCTTCACATTCAGTCTATCCATGGAGCTGATTCAGTGCTATTCCCTTAAAAAACTAGCTAATTTACTGATTCTCATTTGGTTCACCAGGAAATTATATAAATGACACATTTAATCCCACATTGAAAACAGTTAAAGCCCCATTTCTTACATTTTCTGAAAACTCTTTATTGCAAACATGCCTATCAATCTTATATTTGTATCCCTTAAAATGGCTGGATAATCTGATCATGTGATTAAAGTACATTGGTGCAGGTATAACAACGTGTCTCTTTCAAAAAGCTCATTGGTCAGCTGTCTCCAGGCACCCCGGGATTCCCACACCACCTCCTCCAACTTTTCCCCAGTTAAATTCAACATCCTTCCCCACTGTATCTGTCACGGTCTGGGTATAGCAGACTCCAGTTCCCAGAACCGGAGCTTCAGCTTCTCCCATATGGTTACCCAGCTATTTCTGTTCCCTTGATTACCTGGACTGTTTCATCGTACCCAGCTGTGTCTTGTTCTCTTGCTCTGTTTAGCCCTGTTCCTTCCTACCGTCCCTTGTGAGACAGTCACTGGTATGTCCTGCATTTGAGTATCATACTGTATAGCTCCCTTGCTGTGCTTTGACCATTGCTTTGCCTTCTTACTTATGATTTTGCTTAATCTTTGTGCTGATCCTGTTTATTTTTGACCACAGCCTGTTTTGTGTTTGTGCTTTTGTTCCTTTACCCATCTGTCTCCTGGTTTTCACCCCTGCCTGTTTTTTGACCATGGAACTGTTTTTACCTTTCAAGGTATCAGCTTTGATTCATGGCATTAAACCTTTTTATCTTGCACACCCCTGAGTAGCCACACACAACAAGGTGGGGAACAGCCCAGCATGAAGTGCTAACCCGTCATTGGGCACATTCTCACACACACCTATAGGCAAACTGGTATCTCGAATTAGCCTCAGCATGTTTTTGGACTGTAGGGGAGAAATCAGAGTACCTAGAGGAAACCACACAAAAACAAGGGGAAATTACACAAACTCCACACACATGGAACCCTAGCAGGGACTTGAACACAGGTCCCAGGGGCGTGAGGGACCAGGGTAACCACTGCATCAGCATGCCACCCTCTAATAAGTGGAACATTAAGCTCTATTTTTAAAGCTGTACAAGCACCATATATATGAATTTATGTGAAATAAATTTCATTTTAATTGTACTTCCTTATATTAAGTCGAATTGTGATTCTGTAACATGTTTTCAACCATGAATTGAATTTCTCAAGTCAGTTGATTCACAGCCCTGTTATCTACTTAAATTGCATACAAGTGTTACAGCAACAAGCCACTTTTGCACTAATTTATAGTCGACTTCATAGTTTTGTCTTGCAATATTGATCTCTTATTATATCACCAGCATTATTATGTTGTCCAAAAAAGTGTCAATGTGTTTTTGTCATGGGTTTCAGCAAACGTGCTAATTAACAATCAATCTACTAGATAAACTGCTTACTGTAGCATTACTAAGCTTTCTGGAGCCGCACCCCTGTCCGTTCACGGACAAATGCGTCCATGGCAAGACTCATCGGTGTCCATGTTAAATCACTATGTAGGCCATGCTTTTATACCATGTCTGTGCTAAAAATTGCATTTTGATCATAATGTCCGTCAGAAATTGCCATGGTGTTGACCATGATGTTACATTTTTTGTAAATTTGGGTTAGCCCACAATTTAAGGTGTTAAATTCTGTTTCGCGCGGATATGTCCCTGGTCATGTGAGAGGTGAGAGAAGAATAATGGCGGGGAAGGAGGGGAGGCGAGAGAGAAAGAGCGGGAGGAGAGAGAAAAAAGAGACAGGAGGAAGGTGAAGAGTGCGTGTGCAGGGGACGGACAGTTTCCAGCGACGAAAAAGAGGGGATTGATCGGCTTATCTGAGAGCCTACTCCCAGGAGAACCCAGACAGCGCCCCAAGTTACCGGAGAAGCTCCTCCGGCACCAAACAAGCGCCGACTCACCGCGCCCAAACGTGGTCTTATTTCATGGACACAGGACGGTATGTTTGTTTTTGTGTTTTGAAAATACTCAGTTGGTCAATTGTTAATTGTTTTCTTAGAGTTTGGGATGGTAAGGAGAGCGATATAAATGCCAGGCCGGTGTGGGACGTACACTGGGCCCCTTTCCTAATCGCAGTGTACGGGGAAAGGGTGCTACAGTTGTATGGAATAAAACTTACCTCTCTGGGTTTGAATAATGTGAAACTACCATTTCGTATTACTGCATATTACTGGTCACACCCTGCAACAATACTTCACATACATGAATCTTTAGTATTTAATAAATATATGTTTGGCTATATGGTTTTTGCATCAAAATGTTGCTCCTTGTTTTGGTCATGTGGTTTTAACGTGATGTTTTCACATTATAATGTAATACTTTCACGTTACAACGTGATAGTGAGAATATTTTTTTATGTCGTGGCAGTAATACGCTTCCATACTAAAGAGAAGTTTTCTTCTGCACACAAAACTACATCATCACCTACTTTCACATCCTTCCTGGATGGGTAGCTGAAGTGAATGTTCTTGAATTCTATGTCTCCTTTCACCGTTTCTGGCTTGTGACCTTCCTTCGAGCTGCTGTCAATCGGACGTGGCTGGAATACAAAGGGTCAATTTGCATGAAAACAGTAGAGGTTGGGTGATATTTAGCTGAAAGTGACTGTAGCTTCAGGCTAATATCGATACCAGGTCGATGGTCTTGTAGATCTCACAGGCCGCCCCACGAGCCTTGGCTATGCTCTCCAAGATTGGAATTCCTCGACCCAGAGATGATGTTGCGATCATCACAGCAGAAAACACCTTGAAAATGAAAATGAACATTATTATTAAAACACATGAAATTCAGTAGATTGCAGTAAGTCTAGAATGCCAAATACAAATGCATGCACTAAACTACCAAAATATAGAGTAAGACATTTGCATATTTCTTAATATATATGACATACGTCATTACTGCTAAAATGACAGTCTATGATGGCTTACAGTGAGAACTTGTCCAATGGAGTAGTTTTCAGGTTCGTCGACTGTAAGCTTTCTTCCATACCAAAAGGCCAGGGCGTATGTTGACAACATAAAGAACTGAGAGAGTCCCATTGTTCCATTGGTTGCAATAGCCTTCTTCACCCCAAAATTTTTGGCCTCCTCTAAGTTAGATTCATACCTAAAAGAGAATGGAATAGAATTCACCCCTGTATACTATAAGATGCTGCTGATATCTCCTCTGACAAATATTTATGTTTATCTCTTTGTCTGAAAGAAATGCAGCCGCCAAGCCAGCTGATTTGTGCTTTGTGATGGCAATCTCACATCAGCATTGTGCTCTGACTGTAACCTGTTTCAGCAGAGCAAAGTGACAGTGACAGAGGAAATGGCTTTCAGGAGCTGTAACACAGGTAACGGGACCCAATCTAGATCCAGGGAATTTCACACAATATAAACCCTTCATGCTACTGCTGAGGACATTTCCCAGTGAGGCATCTATTACTTGGGAGAGCGAGACGTACTTCTCCACTGCTTTCTTCTGCCCATTGAAAGCCACGACTGTCCTGATAGCCACAAGAATTTCCTCAGCAACTGCCCCAGCCTTGGCATATGCTGAAAGCTCCTTACTGGTCAGGGAGGCAATGATCTAAAGAGAGCACATAACACTCAACAGTGTTACTCAAAAAAGTGAGACCACAGGGGACGAATACAGGTTCTTCAGTGCCTGCCTTCCTACATTCCTTAATATTTAATATATAACCTCATTGGACAATCATCATGAGAAGTTTGGTTCTTCCTACCGTGGACCAGAGTGCAGCAGATCCAGCATGAAGAGGACTGACTGCTAGGATAACAAGGGTCAGCTTCCAACCTTTGATGAACCCAATGATGATGCTAGCAATGAATGTGCAGAAATACTGCACGAATAAACAGATCTTGTCTCCCAATCCCTCGTTGATTGTGTTAATATCACTAAAAGAGAATGAAATGGCAGAAAAAAAAATCCAAATGGCAATAAATTCAAAAGTGGGAAAATTATCCTGGGTATGTCTAGTTCTAGTTTGAGTTCTATGATACCATGTATACATGTGCTATTTATAAAACCTTAATAGTTCAGTGTTTTCAATATGATGAAATGAGGAATAGGAATAACATTTGAATAACAATTTTTGCAAGCAAATATGACAAAACAGTTCTTGAATATATGTCCATCTTCTAACTACATATCCTGGTCAAGATCGGGTGGCGGGTCTGGTGCCTATTTAAGGCAGCACAGGACACACCTGCAGTTAGTAAACCTAAACCTAACCCTAACCCTAACCCTGGATGGGCATATACTGTAATTCATAAATAAACAGCCAATTAATCATGTTATATTAATGCTAAAGAGAGTGGCTCAGGGTGTTCAGAGGGCAGGGGCGATAAAATATAAAGGGCCTATAGCATGACAGTGGCCCACCAACACGTGTAGAATGGCAAGCTATGTTTGGTGAAGTAGTCCCTGATTAAGATAGTTCAACTAGAGGCATCACATTTTCATGTACATAGGAACACACAGAGGGTACATAATTCATCTACTTTTATTGCATGTCCGGGAAACTGCATGTCAGAGTGGAGCAGCGTACCTCATTTTCTTCACTGGTTGGGTAGCCAACAGAGACATTTTTCTATTAAAAAGGCACTTCACAATGGCACCCTTTTCCATTGGAAGGGTACCCATAGGGGCCACTTAGATCATTACAAGGGCACCTTATAGGGCACTGCATCACATTCTCTCCACTAGAAGGGCACTTCATAATGGCACCCTTTTCCATATGAAGGGTACCCATAGGGGCCACTTTGACCACTGTAAGGGCACCTTATAGGGCACTGCATCACATTCTCTCCACTAGAATGGCACTTCATAATGGCACCCTTTTCCACAGGAAGGGTACCCATAGGGGCCACTTTGACCACTGTAAGGGCACCTTATAGGGCACTGCATCACATTCTCTCCACTAGAAGGGCACTTCATAATGGCACCCTTTTCCACAGGAAGGGTACCCATAGGGGCCACTTAGACCACTGTAAGGGCACCTTATAGGGCACTGCGTCACATTCTCTCCACTAGAAGGGCACTTCATAATGGCACCCTTTTCCATTGGAAGGGTACCCATAGGGACCACTTAGACCACTGTAAGGGCACCTTATAGGGCACTGCATCACATTCTCTCCACTAGAAGGGCACTTCATAATGGCACCCTTTTCCATATGAAGGGTACCCATAGGGGCCACTTAGACCACTGTAAGGGCACCTTATAGGGCACTGCATCACATTCTCTCCACTAGAAGGGCACTTCATAATGGCACCCTTTTCCATTGGAAGGGTACCCATAGGGACCACTTAGACCACTGTAAGGGCACCTTATAGGGCACTGCATCACATTCTCTCCACTAGAATGGCACTTCATAATGGCACCCTTTTCCATTGGAAGGGTACCCATAGGGGCCACTTTGACCACTGTAAGGGCACCTTATAGGGCACTGCATCACATTCTCTCCACTAGAATGGCACTTCATAATGGCACCCTTTTCCATTGGAAGGGTACCCATAGGGGCCACTTTGACCACTGTAAGGGCACCTTATAGGGCACTGCGTCACTTTCTCTCCACTAGAAGGGCACTTCATAATGGTACCCTTTTCCACAGGAAGGGTACCCATAGGGGCCACTTTGACCACTGTAAGGGCACCTTATAGGGCACTGCATCACATTCTCTCCACTAGAAGGGCACTTCATAATGGCACCCTTTTCCATTGGAAGGGTACCCATAGGGGCCACTTTGACCACTGTAAGGGCACCTTATAGGGCACTGCATCACATTCTCTCCACTAGAATGGCACTTCATAATGGCACCCTTTTCCACAGGAAGGGTACCCATAGGGGCCACTTAGACCACTGTAAGGGCACCTTATAGGACACTGCGTCACATTCTCTCCACTAGAAGGGCACTTCATAATGGCACCCTTTTCCATTGGAAGGGTACCCATAGGGACCACTTAGACCACTGTAAGGGCACCTTATAGGGCACTGCATCACATTCTCTCCACTAGAATGGCACTTCATAATGGCACCCTTTTCCATATGAAGGGTACCCATAGGGGCCACTTAGACCATCATAAGGGCACCTTATAGGGCACTGCATCACATTCTCTCCACTAGAAGGGCACTTCATAATGGCACCCTTTTCCATTGGAAGGGTACCCATAGGGACCACTTAGACCATTGTAAGGGCACCTTATAGGGCACTGCATCACATTCTCTCCACTAGAAGGGCACTTCATAATGGCACCCTTTTCCATTGGAAGGGTACCCATAGGGGCCACTTTGACCACTGTAAGGGCACCTTATAGGGCACTGAGTCACATTCTCTCCACTAGAAGGGCACTTCATAATGGCACCCTTTTCCATTGGAAGGGTACCCATAGGGGCCACTTTGACCACTGTAAGGGCACCTTATAGGGCACTGCGTCACATTCTCTCCACTAGAAGGGCACTTCATAATGGCACCCTTTTCCATATGAAGGGTACCCATAGGGGCCACTTTGACCACTGTAAGGGCACCTTATAGGGCACTGCATCACATTCTCTCCACTAGAAGGGCACTTCATAATGGCACCCTTTTCCATTGGAAGGGTACCCATAGGGGCCACTTTGACCACTGTAAGGGCACCTTATAGGGCACTGCATCACATTCTCTCCACTAGAAGGGCACTTCATAATGGCACCCTTTTCCATATGAAGGGTACCCATAGGGGCCACTTAGACCATTGTAAGGGCACCTTATAGGGCACTGAGTCACATTCTCTCCACTAGAAGGGCACTTCATAATGGCACCCTTTTCCATATGAAGGGTACCCATAGGGGCCACTTAGACCATTGTAAGGGCACCTTATAGGGCACTGAGTCACATTCTCTCCACTAGAAGGGCACTTCATAATGGCACCCTTTTCCATATGAAGGGTACCCATAGGGGCCGCTTAGACCATCATAAGGGCACCTTATAGGGCACTGCATCACATTCTCTCCACTAGAATGGCACTTCATAATGGCACCCTTTTCCATATGAAGGGTACCCATAGGGGCCGCTTAGACCATCATAAGGGCACCTTATAGGGCACTGCATCACATTCTCTCCACTAGAAGGGCACTTCATAATGGCACCCTTTTCCATTGGAAGGGTACCCATAGGGGCCACTTTGACCACTGTAAGGGCACCTTATAGGGCACTGAGTCACATTCTCTCCACTAGAATGGCACTTCATAATGGCACCCTTTTCCATATGAAGGGTACCCATAGGGGCCACTTTGACCATTGTAAGGGCACCTTATAGGGCACTGAGTCACATTCTCTCCACTAGAAGGGCACTTCATAATGGCACCCTTTTCCATATGAAGGGTACCCATAGGGGCCACTTAGACCACTGTAAGGGCACCTTATAGGGCACTGCATCACATTCTCTCCACTAGAAGGGCACTTCATAATGGCACCCTTTTCCATTGGAAGGGTACCTATAGGGGCCGCTTAGACCATCATAAGGGCACCTTATAGGGCACTGCATCACATTCTCTCCACTAGAATGGCACTTCATAATGGCACCCTTTTCCACAGGAAGGGTACCCATAGGGGCCACTTTGACCACTGTAAGGGCACCTTATAGGGCACTGCATCACATTCTCTCCACTAGAATGGCACTTCATAATGGCACCCTTTTCCATATGAAGGGTACCCATAGGGGCCACTTAGACCATTGTAAGGGCACCTTATAGGGCACTGAGTCACATTCTCTCCACTAGAAGGGCACTTCATAATGGCACCCTTTTCCATATGAAGGGTACCCATAGGGGCCGCTTAGACCATCATAAGGGCACCTTATAGGGCACTGCATCACATTCTCTCCACTAGAAGGGCACTTCATAATGGCACCCTTTTCCACAGGAAGGGTACCCATAGGGGCCACTTTGACCACTGTAAGGGCACCTTATAGGGCACTGCATCACATTCTCTCCACTAGAATGGCACTTCATAATGGCACCCTTTTCCATATGAAGGGTACCCATAGCGGCCGCTTAGACCACTGTAAGGGCACCTTATAGGGCACTGCATCACATTCTCTCCACTAGAAGGGCACTTCATAATGGCACCCTTTTCCACAGGAAGGGTACCCATAGGGGCCACTTTGACCACTGTAAGGGCACCTTATAGGGCACTGCATCACATTCTCTCCACTAGAATGGCACTTCATAATGGCACCCTTTTCCACAGGAAGGGTACCCATAGGGGCCACTTTGACCACTGTAAGGGCACCTTATAGGGCACTGCATCACATTCTCTCCACTAGAATGGCACTTCATAATGGCACCCTTTTCCACAGGAAGGGTACCCATAGGGGCCACTTTGACCACTGTAAGGGCACCTTATAGGGCACTGCATCACATTCTCTCCACTAGAATGGCACTTCATAATGGCACCCTTTTCCACAGGAAGGGTACCCATAGGGGCCACTTTGACCACTGTAAGGGCACCTTATAGGGCACTGCATCACATTCTCTCCACTAGAAGGGCACTTCATAATGGCACCCTTTTCCACAGGAAGGGTACCCATAGGGGCCACTTTGACCACTGTAAGGGCACCTTATAGGGCACTGCATCACATTCTCTCCACTAGAATGGCACTTCATAATGGCACCCTTTTCCACAGGAAGGGTACCCATAGGGACCACTTAGACCACTGTAAGGGCACCTTATAGGGCACTGCATCACATTCTCTCCACTAGAAGGGCACTTCATAATGGCACCCTTTTCCATATGAAGGGTACCCATAGGGGCCACTTTGACCACTGTAAGGGCACCTTATAGGGCACTGCGTCACTTTCTCTCCACTAGAAGGGCACTTCATAATGGCACCCTTTTCCATTGGAAGGGTAATGTACAGTAGTCCATTGTGTGAAATGCCAACCACCTAAAATCTCTAAATGCCCCCGGCCAACCTGAGCAGTCGGGATCTGCCCCTGAAATTTACAACTGAAAAGGGCACTTTAGCAACATTTCTTCAGCCATCGGGGGACGGGGGGCACTAGTCCCCCCCTGCTCCCCCCCGATTCCATCCAGTGGCTAAAGATTAGCTCCTTTTCACTGTATTATAATTAATCTGTCTACCCAATACATACCACCAGCCTAAAACAGATACACTCACTCTGTCAGTCTGGTAATTAGCACTCCGACGTGATGTGTGTCAAACCATCCCATTTGCTGGTGGATCACTGAATGGAAGTATCTCTCACGGATCCTTTTTGTCTGTCTGGTAGCTGCCAGCAGGAAAAGCATGACTTGACATGTTCCAAGAATGAATACTGCTACTCCAGTCCCCACAAAGTAATAGGCACGACTGTGAAAGGAACAGGCAGCAGAGTTTTATATTACGTCTGTGAAGATCCTTCACCTGACAGTAGCAATGAATGCACAAGTAACATTCATCAAGGACACTTACTTGGTCATTAAAGATTCAATATCCACTCCAGGCATGGTAGGACAATTGGCAGAGCTGGCATAACTGGGAGTAAGGTTGCCTAAGGCTGATGGAGGATAAACAGACATTGGGCATCATGTTCGGCATAAAAATAAAGACTTTACTCATTGAAGCAGAAATTCCTGCAGCCATATTTTTGATTCCAGTATGACTGGCACAAGGAAAATGTCAAATTCACTCTGGAATCAAAATTCTTCATCCATGCATGCATCATCCGAACTGTGGGCTACAGGCAGGTCCCCAGAAATTCCCACCTGTAAGGTTTAAGGGTTGACCGCTCTCGACGAAGCTGTCCGTCATCTGGCCAAAGACCACACTCATGAGCGGCACAGCGACCCCATTGGCTGCGGCACAGAGTAGCCCCACAATCATTAAAATAATTTCCAAAGGTTTGGCAAAGCGGAACTGTAGCAAAGTAGGACATAAAACATATTATTACACAGATTCTGGTTTTTTTTTTCCATTTCACATAATTTCATGGAATATCACGGAATGGTTTGCTTACTAATTGGAAAAATCCAACCAGTTTCACTGGTTCCTTTGGTTCCTTTTTTTTTCTTCTAGATGAAGAAAGGAGAAGAACGTTACAAAGCAACGAAGGAAACAGGCCTCAGGCCTCTCCAGCTATACATATAGTATATGGGGACATGGCTAAGTGAGGGGAACAGCAGCATGAAGTGCCTGATGGGCCTCTGGGCTACCATGAGCTCACAGAATACCTCCATATGGACCCTAGTCTTTTTTGAGCATCACACATCCATGAGATATTCAATAATTTAATGTTTGGTGACTTAGTACTGCGTCGAATAATGAACAACTGCAAAATCTCTCGCTTCAAATGGGCTATGATCCACTGACTACTTTTTGCCCCAACCTGAGACATCCTCACAATAGCACTTGTGAAGCTCTCAGACAACTCATTAACTGCAACCTATATTATAGACAATATAATTTATCCTGTTATTTTTGCATCATACTATTTAAACCTCTATGAGATCAGTTCTGATAACTTTGTTTTAACCAGTGACCTTAAGTTTTAAGGACAGCAGTCAGAATGAAACGCCCCATTATTCACACGATAGCCCTGATTTTACCTAAAATTAAACCTACAGTGTGAATAATTGACAGTTTTATTCTGACTTGTCCTCAAATTTCTCTTTTCATAAATGAAATCATTTTGGTCAGAGCATTTCCTTTTCTATTCAAACAAAGCAAACGGAGATTGTCAGGAATTGCTTTTTTCCGTGAAAACTGGCCGTCTCCGTTTACCTAAACAATCCTTTTTTATTTGACGCCTGAGTCGGCTCCTCCGGAGGTGGGGGGTCCTTCTCATCCTCTCTGGGATTCTCGTCTTCCAGGAAGGCGTCGTTGATATAGGAATTCGCGTACACCTCGTCCTTAGAAACTAAGGAATCGAAATGTTTTTCAATAATCACATACCTTTTCAATCACAGATCCCGACAACTTCAAAATAAATGATCCTGTCAACCCGTTAGAATATTAGATACATTTAACATTTTTAGATCATTGTGTATTATGTAAATTAAAAAAATACCTTCACCGGGCATTGTGTCTGGTAGAGCTTCTTCCTCCGTTATGCTGCTTTTTTATCCTTGTAATTAAACTCCTGAAATCGACTGACAGAGGAAACATATTTGTTCTTGGGGGGCGCACATAAACGGCAACCCTTACCTCTCTACGCTGCTTTGGATAAAAATCGTCAGAAAAGAAATATTCCTGGTGATATAGTATCTAGAGGCGCTTTTCTGCGATTCAAACTAACTCCGTACCGGTCACTAAAACCGACAAAATAAATCCGTAGCAAATCCGCTACAGTAGGTTTTTATTTTGAAATTTAGGTACTGAAAATCCTTGACATACTGACATTATACATATGGCGAGTGTAATGACAGTCGTATGGCATGTAGTGAAACAATCATTACTGTAAAACTAAAATAATCCGAATTCTAGGATCAACCCATGTAAAGCAGTCGGACCAGACAACATGGTCGTGCTCTGAAGGACTGTGCTGAGCAGTTCACGGATGTCCTTGCTGATACCTTTAACATCTCCCTGGACCAAGCTGTTGTTCCCACATGCTTTAAAGTCACAACTATAATTCCTGTCCCTAAGAAGCCCCTCCCATCCAGTTATAATGACTATCACCCATAGCACTCACTTCCACCATCATGAAGTGCTTTGAGCGGCTGGTCATGCAGAACATTAAGTCCATCCTTCCCCCCTCCCATGACCCGTTTCAGTTTGCATACAGGACAAACAGGTCCACAGAAGACTCCATTTCCATTGCTCTCCATCCAGCCCTCACCCACCTGGACTGAAAGAACTCCTACAGTACGTGCGAATGCTGTTCTTAGATTTCAGTTCAGCTTCCTCAAAAAACTCCAACAGATTTGTTAAACAGGATCTACCTCTCCTATATGTTTCGTCTACATCGATGACATAATCGTCTATTCTCATTCACGTGACCAACATCTCTCTGATCTAGCAGTTGTGTTTCAGAAACTGAAGGCAGCCAACCTCAGCCTGAACATGAAGAAGTGTCATTTCTTCAAGCGGGAGCTGAAATTTCTAGGCCACATTGTTTCAGGTAGAGGCGTGGAGGTGGATCCTGTGAAGACCCAGGCTGTGACGGATTTCCCTGTGCCACAAGACGTCAAGGCCTTACAACGCTTCATTGGACTTGCGGGCTGGTACCACAAGTTCATTCCACGATTTGCCGACCTGGCCGCTCCTCTGAACCATTTGAAGAGGAAGGGAGTGGTGTGGAATTGGACTAACGAGTGTCAGGCCAGTATGGATGCCTTAAAGGAGGTTCTGAAGAGTCCGCCAATACTTGCTCAGCCCAATCTAACTTTGCCATTTCAAATATACACAGATGCTAGCGAAGTGGGTCTTGGGGCCATCCTCTCTCAGGACACATCCGAAGGTGAGCTGGTGATAGCTTATGCCTCCAGGGGGCTCCGAGGTCCTGAGCGGAATTACTCAACCTCCGAAAAAGAGTGTCTGGCAGTGGTCTGGGCTGTGGAGAAGTGGAGGCACTATCTTGAAGGCGTGGAATTTACGGTTTTCACTGACCATGCTGCGCTGTCCTGGGCCTTCAACTGTCCAAAGACCTCCTCGCGTCTCACTAGGTGGATTCTCAGGCTGCAGCAGTTCTCCTTCAAGGTCCATTATCGTAAGGGTTGCCTTAATGCTGCCCCAGACGCCCTGTCCAGGTCATTTGAGCCTCTTTGCATTCAACCATCTCCATGCCTCGTGGTCTCCTACAAAAGTCATTCAGACCTGCCTGTCACCATGGCAGAAATTGCCAAGGCTCAGGAGGATGACCATAAAATGGGTAAGCTGAGGCAGGATATCTTGCAATCACCTCCTCATTCTAACCGCATCAGCTTTGTTGTCCACCAAGGAGTGTGGTATCGTCGGGTCCCTCTCGCAGACCAAGGGGAAAAGTACCAATTGGTTGTTCCTCAGACTCTGGTTCCAGAGTTCTTAAGGTACTTCCACGATAATCCTTTAGGGGGACATCTAGGACGACTGAAGACCCTGTTGCGGGTTCTGGAGGTAGCCTGGTGGCCAAGCGTCCGGAAAGATGTGTGGGAGCATACCAAGGCCTGTCTGACATGTCAAAAGTATAAGGCTGATAACACCAAGCCATCTGGTTTTCTGCAGTCCACGATGGTAGAAGCTCCAGGGGAGATGCTGGGGGTAGACCTTATGGGTCCCTTCCCCAGAAGCAAAAAAAGAAATTCCTATCTAATGGTGGTAGTGGACTACTTCACCAAGTGGGTTGAATTATTTCCCTTAAGGGATGGAACCACCCCTCGTCTTGTCCGGATCCTCCGTGAAGAGATCTTCACCCGTTGGGGGGTGCCACAGTATCTGGTGTCAGACAGAGGATCTCAGTTTACTTCTACTCTCCTGAATGGACTCTGCAAGACATGGGGGGTAGTTCAAAAGCTCACCACCAGCTATCACCCACAAACAAATCTTACAGAACGGATTAATCGGACTGTGAAAACTATGATTGCATCCTTTGTAGGACAGCATCACAACACCTGGGACCAGTGGCTTCCGGAGTTCCGCTTTGCTGTGAATACAGCTCAACAGGAGACCACCGGAAGGACGCCTGCAGAGCTTGCTCTTGGTAGGAATCTGAAGGGCCCTCTGGAGAGGCTTATTCAGAAACCACCATCCCCTGGTCAACCAGCAGCCTACAATGTGGTGGAAAGACAGCAGAAGATGGCGGAGGAGGTTAGAAGGAGAGTAGGAATACACCAGGCCAGACAAGCTAGGTATTATAATACCCGCCGTAAAGATGCGCACTTTAGGCCGGGAGACGTAGTCTGGGTCAGGACACATCCTATCTCCAAAGCCACTGAAAAGTTCTCTGCCAAGCTAGCGCCTAGGTGGGAAGGGCCAGCAACAATTATTAAAAAATTAGGGCCAATAAATTATAAGGTCAAATGGAGTAACCCACCTGACAAACAGGATACAGTAAATGTGGTAAATATTAAAAAATATTTTGGTATCTAACTGTAGAAGCCTCTGGCTGGGGGGAGGGTCTATGTGATACCACCACATAAGTTGCAGGATTCCCTTGGGGTATATATGGCAAGATGAAAAATTAACGTAGTAATTCACCGGGTTATCCTAAATATGTTTACCCATTTTAATGGTAAAGTAATGGCCCTAAAACCTTAATACTGGTTCCTTTTTCTGTTATCCTTGGGGGGGGGTGTAGCGATCAGCTGACAGAGCAGCTGTCAAACCCCATCAGAGTCAGCTGATTGAATGGTCAGAATGACGTCCCCGGTTTTGAATGGGATAAAAAGAGGGAAGAAGACCGCTAAAAAGAGGGGTAAAACAGGGAGTCTATGGGGGACCTGTTAAAGAAACTCCTATCTTTGCAAAGAACATGAAAGTGCACGAACTTACCGGAGCCACAGGACGCAACCATCCAGAGCCGTGTTAAGCCGGTGAGACGGTTTTTGTTTATTTTCATTTTTGTGGGACTTTTTCCATTCTTTTGAAAGGGTTCGCTTTCTTTTCTTTTTTTTTTTTTGATTTTTTGCAGAACACAGGACATACTTGTATACGGTTTATCTGGACTGGTTTTGTGAGTTTTTTTCTTGTATTTTTTGTCACGGAGTTTTTTTTCTGGATTTGATTTGTTTTTTTTCTTTTCGCTGCTTCGCTGCGTTTGTGAAGATCACGGGTTATGCTGTGAAAGCGCATCGAGAACGCGCACGGATACTGGATACTGCATGCGTGTGCGCGCTCGTATGAGACTTTGGGTCCGAGAGACAGTCATTGTGTGCTGGTGAAAAGTGGAGTATTTGGGTTTGGGGAGCAATATATCTGTTGGAAAACTGTTACCCGTTTGTTTATTGATGTTTTCTCTTTGGTCTCTTTGGTAAAAGCTATCACTGTTTACTGTTGAATCGTTCCCGTTTATTTATGGTAATAATTCATAGCGGATTGTTACATATGGTGCATATTTGAGGAAGCTACTCAGGAAGTTGATGATAAGAAGGCCTATGATGTCATCTATTTAGATTTCCAAAAGGCTTTTGATGTTGTTCCCCACAAGAGGCTCTCACTTAAACTCAAAGCGACAGGTATTTTAGGAACTGTAGCGACTTGGATTGATAACTGGTTAACGGATAGGAAGCAGCGAGTAGTTATAAGAGGCTCGATGTCACAGTGGGCCTGCGTTCATAGTGGGGTACCGCAGGGTTCAATTTTAGGACCACTTTTGTTCCTAATTTACATAAATGATATAGACACCAATATATACAGTAAACTGGTGAAATTTGCAGATGACACCAAGGTGGGTGGTGTAGCAGATACTGAACTAGCGGCTCAGCAGCTACAGCGGGATCTTAATTTAATTAGTGACTGGGCTGACACCTGGCAGATGAAATTTAACATAGACAAATGTAAGGTACTCCATGTAGGGAGCAGAAATATAAAGTACAGGTATTTTATGGGACCTACTGAAATAAAGGTAGCTGATTATGAGAAAGACCTTGGTGTGTATGTTGATGCTTCCATGTCTCATTCTCGCCAGTGTGGGGAAGCAATAAAAAAGGCCAATAGGATGTTGGGGTACATCTCCAGGTGTGTGGAGTTTAAGTCAAGGGAGGTAATGCTAAGATTATACAATTCCTTGGTGAGACCTCACCTAGAATATTGTGTACAGGTTTGGTCACCATATCTTAAAAAGGACATAGCGGCCTTAGAAAAGGTGCAGCGTAGGGCCACAAGAATGATTCCTGGTCTTAGAGGAATGTCATACGAGGAAAGGTTATTTGAGCTAAATCTGTTCAGCCTCAAGCAAAGGAGACTGAGGGGGGACATGATCCAGGTCTATAAGATTCTAACAGGTTTGGATGCTGTTCAACCGAATAGTTACTTCAGCATTAGTTCAAATACAAGAACTCGTGGCCATAGGTGGAAATTAGCGGGAGAACATTTCAAACTGGATTTAAGGAAGCACTTCTTTACACAGCGTGTAGTCAGAGTATGGAATAGTCTTCCTGATAACGTAGTGCAAGCTGAATCCTTGGGTTCCTTTAAATCAGAGCTAGATAAGATTTTAACAACTCTGAGCTATTAGTTAAGTTCTCCCCAAGCGAGCTCGATGGGCCGAATGGCCTCCTCTCGTTTGTATAGTTCTTATGTTCTTATGTTCTTATGTTCAGTACAATCATTCCCCAGCAGCTAATACAGAAACTCTCTCTGTAACTGGGTGCTGGACTTTCTTACAGGGAGGCCACAAAATGTGCGGGTCAGCAATAACATCTCTAAGACCATCTCGCTGAGCACAGGGGCCCACAAGGGTGTCTGCTCAGCCCGTTGCTCTTTACCCTGCTGACCCACGATTGTGCACCAACCTACAGCTCCAACCACATTCTCAAGTTTGCGGGTGATACAACCGTGGTCGCCCTCATCACCAACAATGACGAAGGCAACTACAGGAAGGAGGGGAGCCAGCTACAGGAAGGAGGGTGGCCAACTACAGGAAGGAGGGGAGCCAACTACAGGAAGGAGGGTGGCCAACTACAGGAAGGAGGGGAGCCAACTACAGGAAGGAGGGGAGCCAACTACAGGAAGGAGGGGAGCCAACTACAGGAAGGAGGGGAGCCAACTACAGGAAGGAGGGAGGCCAACTACAGGAAGGAGGGGAGCCAACTACAGGAAGGAGGGGAGCCAACTACAGGAAGGAGGGGAGCCAACTACAGGAAGGAGGGGAGCCAACTAGTCCAGTGGTGCAAAGACAACAATCTCTTCCTGAATGTGGGCAAGACCAAAGAGATTGTGGTTGATTCCCTATGCAAACTGAGGAGAGCACGAGTCCCACCCCCTATCATGTGCTCATTCTACCGGGGCTCAATCGAGAGCATCCTCACCAGCTGCATCTCTGTGGTATGGAGGCTGCACTGCTCCCTGTAGGAAATCCCTGGAAAGCATAGTGGATGCAGCCAGCAAGGTCATCGGTGCCCCACTGCCCTCCCCCAAGGACATATTCCACACCCGCCTCAACCACAGAGCCATCAGCATTGCTGACGACTCCTCTCACCCCTTACACTCCCCCTGCAGCCCCCTCCCCTCAGGGAAAAGGTACTGGAGCCTCCGGGCTCCACAAGACTGTCCTACAGCTTCGTCCACCAAGCTGTCAGGATGCTGAACTCTGTCCACTACCACCCCACCTTGCCCCCTGCCCCTGAGCCGTAACAAGAGAGTCACTACCCACCAAGTGCCCTACTGTAGCTGCTACCATATAAAGACTCAATGTTACATCTGCTGCTGACTGTCTTTTATTTCAAAAGCTGCTCTAACATGCATCTCCTCACTTTACATCACTGTTACTGTCTTTTGCTGTTTTTGCTCCACTGACTATTGCATATTTTAAAGGTTTATTATTCTTAGTTCTATTGGTATTTATCTTTATCTTATATGTTTATACTTTTATACTTTATATCGTACTACAAAGAAGAGAGAGAAACAGATTTTGATTCCCTTGTATGTTATGGACATATAGTGAATTGACAATAAAAGGCTATTTGATTTGATTTGATTTGATAAAACAAGTAGAAAAGTATGAAAACTTACACAAAACGCCGACAGATGATCGGTGTTGAAGGCAGCGAAATATCACATTACGAAGCGTCTTTTCTAATGTTTGACAATAACGTTGGGAAACCGCGGCAGTTATATATATACTGCTGTCCTCTGACATCACATTCTTACTGTATTGTCGTGGGTCTTTTGCTACTGGAATCACAGCTGTCCCTTCACATACATATGAAGGCCACGCTATACTAATTAATATTCAGATATGAGGTGTGAACGGGCCGAGGTATGTGAAGTTAAGCACCTTAATCCGAAGCTGCTCTTGCATCACAGTTAATCTTGGTCATCTATAATTTTGATTCGCTTTATGGTTAATACATTTGTGCAATTACATTTGATAAATTGCTATGTCCCGAGCTTTTATTTTTATATTCATTTACCCAGGATTAGGTGAATAAGCAAGTATAATGCCATATTATTTACCGTATGACTTTTGAATATATAAAGAAAATAACTAATAATTCAGAATCATACGTCCCATAATAATATTTAATATAGTGGATTTATGTTACTTTCCCAGATGAACCGATATTTCAAATCCCATCTTCGCTGTGTGTGTGGAGTTTGCATTTCCTCGTTTTCCACCCGCAGTTACACTAACCGACGTAAATAAGCGCCTGTAGTCTGTGAAGGTACGTGCCATGTAATGGACCGGCATCTGGCCCACAAATAAATTAATATGTCATTTAAAATTTTATTTTAATTATTTTTAATGTGGCATTTAAATTACTATTGATACATTTGTCATTTGATTCATTATTTAAGCAATCACTTAAATCGCTATCTAGATGATTATTTAAATTACAATTTAAATGGTACCAGCAACCATTCAAATTATCTTTCAAAGTTACAAAGTTACCCATTAAACTATTGGGAGGGCTCTAAACATCGAAAGCGATCGATCTTAGCGAATACCGAACGAGAACGAACTACGTAAGTAAAGTACGAGTGAGGTTTGCGTGCGTTTCCAATAATCCTTTGTTATTGTACAATCAACGAACGAACCTTAAGTAGTACTTCGTTGGCTCCCCCCCCCCAAGGAATTTTTTTGCCCGTTCTGGCAGCGTCACCTCCTCTGCAGGATGCTGTTTGCGAACATATCCCAAACAAGCATGATTCACATAGTGTAATCTACTGGCAAGTAGATTGGATTTCATGTTAGCTCGCTACATTTTGAAAGCAGTAAAACAGGGTTAAGCTAGTACTGCCTTCATTGCCTTGGTTTGGGTTATTCGGTTATTCTTGTGATGCCAGTGTTTCCCTATGACTTCTAGTAGCCTTAAAGGCACAATTAACTAAAATACATGTTTGATATTTTACTGACTGTAATTTGAACCTACATTTTGAGCAATGTCACGATTGATAGGATCTGTAGCGGCCAATAATATAACTACCGTTAATGTAATAATTACTGCCAATAACGTACTGTAATCATTTTTCCGTTATTATGTTTAATAAAAGTCAATAATTGTGTGTTACTTTTTTGATTGAGAAAGGTTAGTACTGTATTGTTAAGTTAATTGTTACTTTATTTCATTGTGAACTGAAGACCTATTATGAATATGTCATTACATTAACGGTAGGTATTACATTACTGGCTGCTACAGGCTGTTGTAAATCTAATGCAAAAAGCATGAACGTTGGACATGCCTGAACCACACCTGATTAGGCGAAAGATGTTTTATTGCTCCCTTTCGTTTCATACCTGGTTAACGTTTACAGGAAACTTATCATTGCAATTTTCGATGTAGATTACCATTCAGACGTAAAACTGAAAATATTAAAACGCTTAGACAGAGCAGACACAGCAATTGTAGCCTTCACTCCCGTCTGCTACTGTGCTGGCAGGACATTGAACGATGGAAGCTGGAGCAGAAGTGATGGCTTTGGCTACTTTCTGGTTGATAGAAAAGAACTTGGAATTACAAGAAATAAAGTAAGAATTGTGAGGGGGGGTAATCATAATTACGATGTAGTAAGTTGTAATTCTGAAATAAAAAGTCAGAAATTTGACTTAAGTCAGAATTTGGAGATATTAAGTCAAAAGTTCGACTTATAAGTCAGAACTCTGAGATAAAAGGGTTTTTTGTTCTACTCCAGCTGGCAGAAATGGGCTTCCATACACGTGCAAATGTAAAAACCCTTGTAACTGTACCTTTTAAGGTACAGAAATGGACTCCCAAAGGTACAAACAGCATTAATGTATCATCAATGGTACTGAAATGTTCCTCAGAGTCAGTTTCTGTACCTTGAGCTTATACCTTTCCTCAGTCACGGTTTGGGAATTCTGTATCCCTGCCGTCTCCCAATGACCAGTCACCAGCAAACACCGTCTTTTGCCATCAGACTCACTACAAGGCTGGACCAGACATAAGCATCCTGTGTACTCAGGCCACTTGGTGACAATGTCTGTAAAATGTCTTTGATGGTTGCATGTCACCTGGACATTTAGGTCTAGTGCCAAGAATCCTTTTCGACAGGCGCAGGTGGGATTCAAGGGACTGCAAATGTGAATAGGGCTGAGGGCTCCATCCACTGCACCTACAATGCCAAGTATGTCTCCAATTTTAGTGTCATGTAAGGCATCCCCTCCTGCTGGACATTACATGTAGTTGTGCGCACGGTGCAACAGAAATGTGATCAATGCACAGATTTGCTGAGGCCATGTGCATCTGTAGGTCTGCAGGAATCCACCAGTGGCGGAGAAGCGGAGAGCAGTCAGAAGCTGCACGGTGCACTGAGGGCAAAACTCTGCTGTGTTCATTTCAGTTTATCCAAGGAGGCTCATTATTTCCCCCCAGGTCAGCCTGTGTTTCTCAGTGAATTGTTCATTACTGAGATGGTCCAAGGGAGTCATGACCAGCCACAAAAGGAACTTTCAGTTTCAAACGCTGTCTTCTGGTGACTTGTACAATTCTCTGCCATTGCTGGTTGTGAGGGGTGATTCACCTTCCCAGTTCAAAAGATCGTGTGACTGAACACGTCTCAAGTTTAGTTTATGGTTAGTTTATTATGTAGCCTAGCAGGGTTGTTCAGAATATATGAATTGTGCCACATTCCATTCATCAGCTGGATTTTGAACTGGCTTGGTCACACCTTATAAGATGCTGAATTGGAATGACGGTAAGAAGAATAGTAATTCATTTCTATTCAAAGCAATTCAATGCAATCATACAACACAAGAATGTCATTTAATCCAGCAAAACATAAATACATAATAGATTTACAGTCGGGACCATAAATATTTGGACACTGACACAAGTTTTACTATTTTACCTGTTTACTGAAATATATTCCAATTGAAGTTATACAATGGGCATTGACATAAAGTGTAGACTCAGATCCACATTCAAATTGGATGAAGGGTTTAGGAGTTTCAGCTCATTAACACGTGCCACCCTCTTTTTAAAGGGGCCAAAAGTAACTGGACAATTCACTTAAAAGCTATTTCATGGACAGGTGTGGGCAATTCCTTTGTCCTTTCATTATCAATTAAGCAGATAAAAGGCCTGGAGTTGATCTGAGGTGTCTTGTTTGCATTTTGAAGATTGAGGTGTGAACATACAACATCTGGTCAAAGGAACTCAGTATGCAGGTGAAACAGGCCATCCTGAGGCTGCGAAAACAGAAAAAAACAATTTGAGAAATTGCCACAACAATAGGAGTGGCAAAGTCCACAGTTTGGTACATCCTGAGAAAGAAAGAAAGCATTGGTGAACTCAGCAACGCAAAATGTCCTGGACGTCCACGGACGACAACAGTGGTGGATGATCACAGAATCATTTCCATGGTGAAGAGAAACCCCTTCGTAACAGCCAACCAAGTGAACGATACTCTCCAGGAGGCAGGCGTATCGATATCCAAGTCTACCATAAAGAGACGACTGCATGAAAGCAAATACAGAGGGTCCACTGCAAGATGCAAGCCACTCATAAGCCTTAAGAATAGAAAGGCTAGATTGGACTTTGCAAAAAACATCTAAAAAAGCCAGCACAGTTCTGGAACAGGATTCTTTGGACAGATGAAACCAAGACCAACCTGTATCAGAATGATGGAAAGAATAAAGTATGGAGAAGGGCTGGAACAGCTTATGATCCAAAGAACACCACGTCATCTGTAAAACATGCTGGAGGCAGTGTGATGGCTTGGGCGTGCATGGCTGCCAGTGGCAGCCAGTGGCTGCCAGTGGCACTGGGTCTTTAGTGTTTCTTGATGATGTGACACAGGATGGAAGCAGAGGTGTTCAGAGACATCATGTCTGCTCAAATCCGGCCAAATTGATAGGGCAGTGTTTCGTAATACAGATGACCCAAAACACACAGCAAAAGCAACCCAGGACTTTATTAAAGCAAAGAAGTGGAATATTCTCAAATGGCCAAGTCAGTCACCTGATCTCAACACCACTCAGCATGCATTTCACTTGCTGAAGACTGAACTACAGGCAGAAAGACCCTCAAACAAACAGCAACTGAAAGCAGCTGCAGTAAAGGCCTGGCAGAGCATTAAAAAGGAGGAAACCCAGCGTCTGGTCATGTCCATGAGTTCAAGACTCATTACCTGCAAAGGGTTTTCAACTAAGTATTAGAACTGAACGTTTTATTTGCAGTTATATTAATTTGTCCAATTACTTATGAGCCACTGAAAGGAGGGGATTGTGTAGAAAAATTACTTTAGTTCCCCACATTTTCATACAATGTTTTTGTTCTACCCACTGAATTAAAGCTGAAAGTCTGCACTTCAACTGCATCTGACTTGCTTCTTTTAAAATTTATTGTGATAATGTACAGAACTTAAAAATGGAAAAACTTTGTTTCTGTCCAAATATTTATGGTCCTGACTGTACTTCCTAAATGGTTGATTTATATATTGACCTTATATATATAATAGCGAGTGAACTTTATATTTGCATGATTATAAGATTAAAAACTGTGCAGTTGTTTTAAACTTTTCTAACAATATGCATTTGGTGCCCCCTTGTGGCTCCCCTAAATAAGTATGCTGCTTCGGTCTAAAATAAATGTATTATCATTACTATTATTATTAATAACATTCACATATGTGAGCTAAAATCCTGTGCGCTGGAAACAGGCGTAACACTAACGCGGGTGCGGCGTATGGTCGAAGCCCTAATAACAGAACTGGCCCCAGTCTGCCCCCCCCCCCCCCCCCCCACCGCCCATTTGAAATGCTGTTGAACCAAATATGGGACAGCACGCAAAAACTCAAAGAACGACGTAGAAAATAACGAGTGGGTCGGGGCGCTCGTAAATCTACAAGCAAGATTACAAACTACTCAAGTTACGATGGGGTTTCGAGAAACGCTCGCTAATTAACGGCTGATCTTAAATACTAGATAATGAACGATTTCGGATTACGAAGCTTTCAGGAAACCCACCCGTTCTTAATTTAATGCGGCATACGTACGGATATTTTTATGTGCCCCAACACACTTCCAAACAAACCCGAAACTGAGAGTTTCAAGGTGCGTGAAAATTAAAACTATAGAAAGCAGGGTAATCAAGAACTCAGGCGGAAATAATACTGTCACACATATATAATGCATTTCCGGAGAACAGTGAAAAATACCATGCAAAACAAACCATACCAAAAACAAAGAGAGGACATACAATTACAGATTACCATTTTCATAGCGGGACTGACTCAAGTAAAGTAAAAACAGCTTTATTCGGGTTCGGGCTCAGGAAGGTCACAGGATCTAATCGCAGGGCGGCTCTTGGTCCCTTGAGCAATTGCTTGAGGAGCACTGGCCAGTGGCCGACCCTGCACTGTCACCCTTAAGCTTTTGGTCACCTGTGTATGTCTCATGGAGAACAAGATTGGAGAGGCAAAGGCAATTCGCCCATGTGCAAGGGCATAGATTTGGGTATGTGAGGGAAGGACATAAACCTTAATCTGTACTTCTTACTTCATCTTACCGGAAGAACATGTAAAGTAAAATGTTCACTTCATCCTGGAACTGACTACGCTGCACATGACAATTAAACTCTAGTATAGGCAGTTACCTGGGTACAAATGAGATACATTCCTTAAGTCTGTCTTTATGTTGAATTTGTGGGTAAGCTAGGACAGGTACATACAGTTCTTATTGTGCGTCATGTCACATGTTTGCCGTAGTATATATTTCGCCTTTCAATGCATATGAAACAACTTAAAAATAAACAATGACAAAAGTAACAAAGTGCAGTACTGTACTGTACCTCAAGCTGACAAACCGCTGAAGCCACGTAATGTTGTCTTGAGCGTCATAAAGTAGTGTGTGTGTGTTTATTATAAACCATTGTATTTAACTTAAAATTTTAATATAATAGTCTTTATGGCAGTCCATTCATAAGTATGAGTTGCATGAGTCTGTAGGTCAGAGAATGCCTGTATCCTGAATCATTGTCTCAGTGAGACACCTGGGCATTTACTAGGGCGTAATAGGCCCCCTCCCTCTGCATGAGTTCGCTGTGCGTTCCTTGTTCGACCACCCTTCCATTCTGGATGACGGCGATGGTGTCTGCGTTCTGGATGGTGGAGAGACGGTGGGCGATGACCACACAGGTGCGACCGAGCCGCGCCTTGTCCAGAGCCTGCTGCACGATCTGGCCAGCGGACAGCAAGTTTGTGTGAGACGCGGGATTCTCAAATCTCAGGAGGCTGCCAATGGCTGGTTTACTCAACAAAAATTTTGTGCCATAAAACTAATGCATTTAATACACCACTGAGCATTCTTCCAAAATGTGTAAATGAGTCTGACCTTTTCGCTCTCGGTGTCCAGTGCGGAGGTGGCCTCGTCCAGCAGCAGCACCTTCGGGTGACGCACTAGTGCCCGGGCGATAGCAATCCTCTGCTTCTGCCCCCCGGACAGCTGGGCACCTTTGTCCCCTACTCTGGTGCTGTATGTCTGTCAACCAAATTTGCATATAAAAATGCTTGCAATTTTTATTAACTTTCAAATGGAGTCTAACATTGGTTGCAATAAACTCAGAAACCAGAACACATTTCCTGTTCTGCATCTTTAAAATGAGGTTCACGTCCATTATAGATCTAATTATCTGTAGGTTTGAACCACATATAAATGCATTTATTTTATATTTTTCAAATCAAAATGATACACTTGTTTATATAGGTGTCATGTGTCCGACCCCAGGCTCTGACCCCGGTTATCCTTCCCAGATCATCTTCACCTGATTATCAAAAACAGCTGTTACTCAATCCTACACAAGCAGTTTCTCAGTAGACTGTGAAGTAGTTTGAGCTTCTTACTAAGCAGATTCTTTGTCATCTATGATCTCTGATCTGATCTCTGTCACTTGTGTTCAATAAACCCACCCCAGCCAGCAGAAGGAGCACCATGAAACACGGTGAAGTTCACTTTACGCACCACATGGGCCTCAACCGGCACTACCTGCGTTTTCGGACCCTGTGCCTGAATTCTCGACTTTATCTTTTGGATTGTGTTCTGCCCCAGTATGGTTTCTTTTGGTTTGCCTGATTATTGACCCTGAGTTTTGGATATCGACTTCACCTGCTGGAAAAATAAACAACCACCATTCACCCCACACCTGGACCTGGATCTTAATTTTGTTTTTTATTTTGGGGGGCTGGGACACAGTGGTGCACTATTGCCTCACACCTCTGAGATAAGGGTTCAAGTCTCCACGTTTGTGGATTTTGGATTTTCCCCCATGTCGTTGTGGGGTTTCCACTGGGTTCTCCGTTTCTCGTCAGTTTGAATCTCGACAAAACAGACGTGTCCATTGGGCCCTTAAACCCTCCCAGCGCCATTAGCAGTGCACACCGTCTGACCCTGCACTGAGACCACCACGCTTGCTCTCACCTGTATATGTGTCACATGGAGAGCAGCTTGGGTAGGTGAAAAGAGCATTTTCCCATTTTGGTTAATAAAGTTTCTATTTTATATCGCTTTATCACTTTTAGTTGGACCGAGTTTGACTGACCCATAAAAGATTTTTTGCAGCTGGATGCAGTTACATGGCCAAAACTGAGGAACCCAAATAACTTTCCCCACTGAATAAAATCCATACCTCTGGAAGACTCTGGATAAAGGTATGGATATTGGCACTCTTGGCCGCTTCCTCAATCTCCGTCTGGGAGACGTGACGGCTGTTGTCGCCATACTGGATGTTCTCAGCAATGCTGCAGTCAAACAGGATGGGCTCCTGAGACACCAGGCCCAGCTGAGAGCGCAGCCAGGCCAGGTTCAGGGTCTTGATGTTGTGCCCGTCCAGAGACTGAAAGAGGGAAAGGAACAGGGTCATGCGTGTTACGTATTGGGTTTCCTACAGCTGAAACTGCCAGAAGGTGACATTTATGGAGCAGTGTTAAGGTGGTAGACGTGCCAAACTGGCCCCAGTACTTCTCCAGAAGCACCATGATGGGAAAAGGACCAGAGGCGCTCTTCACAGCCTCACCACGTGTCCAGAAGCGACGTCGTAGAAACGCTCCAGCAGCTGTATAGAAGTGCTTTTCCCACAGCCACTCCCACCAACCAGGGCCATGGTCTGGCCCGAGCTTACAGACACATTCAGGCCTTGCAGCACTTTCACGTTCCGCCTGGTCGGGTACATGAACTGGACATCATGGAACTCAATGTTCCCCGTGCAGTTTACCTGGGTGAAGAATATATCATCCAAGTGACAAACTCATAGATTTGTGTTTAATTATTTTTGCACAATAATTGTCTTTTCCATCCATGAATCTTCCTGAAGCTTATCCAGTACAGGATCACGATGGGGCCTGGAGCTTATCCCAGCCAGCAAAGGGCATAAAACAAGAGTACAATAAAGATAACAGTCACATTCTAAGGAATCATGAGTCCTGGTCTAGAACTTACAGGCATGTCGCCCTTCTCACTGTAAATGTCGATCTCAGGCTTCCTCTCCAGCAAGGCTAATATTCGCTGTGCAGATGCCTTTGCCTTCGCAAAATCTGGAGCAAAACTGGAGGACTGTCCAACGTTTATGGCAGTAAAGACAATGACGGAGTACACACTGGGGGAACACCAAGTACAGCCAGTCATGAACCATCCATAAGGTAAAGCAAGACACCACTGATGTCACTTTGAATTTTCCTTGATATGGAAATTAAAGACTTACATAAAAACATTATCGAATTGCGTGTAGCAATGCGCTATAAGCCACGCGCCGAAACGGAAAATTGCAGCGTTGACAAAGAACCGGGTGGCTTGGGCAAGGGCGTAGGTCAATCCATAGGTGGGGGCTTTACACAGAGCAGCTCTGAAACAGTGGAATTACATATTATTAACAAAAAATGAACAATACAAATATATAAAATAAACCTAAATCCTTTACCAAGAAAGGTATTTATCATTCATTATGCATGGATTTTATGCACAAAGTTAGCGTTAATGATTGAGACCTACTGTATGTGATTTGAATAAAACGATACTTTACTTGTATGGGTAACTCAAACTATCTTTGAATTTCTGTAAAAATACTTCTTCTCGTGACAAAGACACAACCGTCCTGAAGTTCTCGACAGTTTCTGTGGAGATCTGCAGGAGAGAAAAGGTAATTAACCATATAAAATTAAATATCATGCGGAGTTCCTGCACTGTTTTTAAAGTCAATCTCGGTGCTATTTAAGACCTTTTTTTGACCTAATTTAAGAGCCAAAAAGTGCCAAAACAATTTCTTTGATACAAAAAAACATTTTATTTACTTATTTTCAGTTCTGCTATACCCTTGGTATATTTTGCCGACGGCAATCGACCGGCATTATACATTAATCATCAAGCAAGCTGCTTTCAGGAACTTTGGGCATGAATTTGGTAAGTGCGGTAAGCCCTAAAACAAACCATTATTGTTGTTTAAGTGGTCGGTTATTCGTAGCTCTCACTGGTGCTACTTCCAGGCCATTAGATGTCATTAGATGCCTATTAAGACTAACCGTTGGGACGCTCTGTGATTGAGTATAAGGGACATGAGAGGACTACATGAGTTAATGACACATACATGCTAACGAATGTTTTATGGTTGGTCACTGTGCGTGACAATTTTGCCCATCAGCCTTAAACTCATCATCTACAAATTTAATTCCTACAGCAAATTTATGACATTACTTTGACCTTTTACTATGATCAATTACTATGACCTTTTAAGACTTTTTAAGGTGCTGTAGGAACTCTAATATGAAGAAAACAATACTCGCCCAGGCATTCTGACATTCTTCTTTAACATTCATTCACCACTAACTGTATATGAGCCCTACCTTTCCAGAAAGTTCCAGGGCTTTCTGGTCTTTGGAAGCATGGCCGGCAGTGGCCCTCATCTGTATGAAGTTGGCTCCCGAGAGGATAGGCACGCAGGCGAGTATGAGGAGTGTGAGCTGCCAGCTGAAGATGAAGGCCACGACGATGGCGATGATCAGAGCGCATATGGTGTTTGTAGCCAGGCCAAGTCTGGATCCTGCTGCCTGGCAGAGAGAAACGAATACCTCATTCTCACCCAGCCGGAGCTGGTGCTGGTATCAGTGCTGGGCTGGTTCTCACTTTGTGCCTTTTGAGAACCGGCCCATGTTTCCACTGGTTTTGAAACGGAATAGAACCTAAACTTTATTTAGGTGGAAGTGAGAGTAAAGTACTGGGGCAAAATGCTTACCTTTTATATGTGTGTTTAACTTGCCAAATAATACCACGGAAAATTAGGGCCACATAGTGGAAAACAAATCTGAGATTTTGTGAATAATGTTATAGTATCACAAGAAAGCTGTTGTAATAGTGCTACTATAAGTGTCAAAACAAAATAAGTCTTTTGGCACATCCTCACCACATTGTCATATAGAGAAGAGTATTAGGGCCAATTAAAAGGAAAAAATTACCAAACAGTCTGAGATTAATGCTGAAAACAATAGACACCTGTTAGTGACTGTAAGATATCTGTAGGAGGTGAGTCATCTTACGGCGCCAGCAGGGGGGGATTAACGCACAGGCTAGATATGGCTTAAGCCTAGGGGCCCCATGTGTTCCAGCCTGCAAGGGGGCCCCCATTGGCGCAGAGGCAGGCAGGGTTTGGGGGCCCACAGACTACTGTAGCCTAGGGGCCTCTGTACACCTTAATCCACCCCTGGGCGCCAGAGACTCACAAAGGTCTTCAACCTTTGTTATGGTGCGGAACTCATCAACAGGTTGGAGTTGGGGTTAAAATGAGATTTTTAAAGTTATGTTTATTTACATTCTGCAAATCTTTTTGCAACTGTTTGATATGCTAGGAGAAGCGCACTATAGATGTAACCTTTACCTCAAAACTTCCTGCTTTAATCTTTAATTCTCAGTCTTTTTCTTGGAGTATTACCACCACCACCCCTCTCAGTATTTTTTTCATTTTATCATGTATGATTTCTAATGTATATTGCGCAGTAGTATAAGGTAAATTATATTGAGATAATTAGCGTTATCTTTCAGCCCTATGGAGACGTAACCTAATTAGCATTAGCCACAAGAATCCTTTGTATGGTTTTACAAATATTTGTATTATTAATGTTGGTAATGTGGCAATTTGCATGAATTTTTTCATTTTTTTCATGGAGTAAGAGAGGACAGCATAGGGATCCCAGTATCCACAATGTATGTATAGCATGTCAAGTCACCCAGATCCATGTCAATCCAAAACACCACCAGCCACAAATGATACAAAGCTGCTCATTCGAAAGGCTGCAGTTTCAAATCCATGTTGCTTTGCCCTAACCCTGAATTGCAGAAATAAATATGATCAGTGTTATGAACTCAGAGATGTGCTACCTAGCTAAGTCTTTTTAGGACCCACATGCTATGGTACTATGGCATCTCGACTAAAGAGTTAAGTTATTCCACAAACACTCAGCATAATACCAATTTGGCTATGAAAACAGAGTTGCTTTTACCCCTTTGACTAGCGACGCATCAGTTGCCAGTTTAGTAGTTAAAACTCCCACAGCATTCCTGTTGTCATCAAACCAGCCGATTTCCTGGAGGAGAGAATGTCAGAAAAAGCTTCAGAGCACGTCCGTGTTCAAGGTTTCAGTCCCCATTATTCCAGAGATTTCTGTGACATTTCGTTACTTATCAGATACATAAAATGCAGCCTTACCTGCCCCATCATGGCTCTGAAACACTGACTTCTCAGTCTCATTGTCAGAAGTTCTCCCGATTTGCCAAACATGAAACCCTGAAATATGGGAGAAATACGGAATGAGCCAGCTGTTCAGCAAGTCATTTTTCACAGGCAGTGTCACTGTAAGTAACAAAAACTGATCTACTTACTGATCTATGTATGTTACCTTGAGATATCTGGAGCAATGCACCTCCTTATCAACATAAATGTTATTTTTTATTTAATACAGAAATTACTCGGCCTTAGCAGTGAAGCATTTAGTTTAACAAGTCTCCCGGGCTAGTTAACCATGGAACCATGGAGTTTTCCTGTATTCCTTTACTTCACACCCACATTCTTATATTTTATTATTATATATTAATATGTTAAAATGTCAAATGCTAATTAGCTACATATAACGCAGATAGCCTTTAGATCCACATTCTATGTGATGCACCTGTAAGAAGGAGGTCACAAATGCAACTCCACCAATCAGAAGGAAAAGCAATGAAAACATCAGGGTTTTCTGCCGTTTCACTTCCGGGTCAGTTTCAGCAAAGACCTGCAGTGGTAGAACAGAATGAGCATGACATCTCAGGTATGAACTCCACCAGGAAGATCAGTGACTTATTCTTCAGTCTATAAAATTACCCCAATTATTTTTGCAAAGATAATCCCGAGGCAGGGATAGACGGCTCCGCCCACTAAACTGGCAAGCACCCCAGTCAGCAGGTAAGGCCACTCCGGCTTATTCAAAGCTAAAATTCTTTTGAATGGAACTTCTGGGACCTTCTCCTCCTCCTACAAAAAAGAAAAAATAAATCCACATTTAAAGGGGCAGATTGAGGTCTGTGTATTGTTTGGACAGAAAAAAACTGCTAACGTGTTTCTAAAAACCTTGATTCATCTTGCAGGATTCCACTGAATAAGCTTGGCACCTTAATTAACATTAAGTATACCTTATTCTCCTTATCTGCAGGTTTCTTGAGAAACTTCCCCTTCTTCTTCTTGGAAGATCTCCGCCGGAGGCTGCCTGTACGCCTCGGAGAGACGTTCTGCGATGTGCCATGTTCTTCTACATCATTGTTTTGATTATCTTCAAAGTTCGGATTCTCCTCAATGTACTCCTCCTCCACGTCCTCATCAAACGAGTCGTCTTCACTTGACTCACTTGTATTTTCTGTTTTACTCAAATTCTATAAAATGGCCACAATATTTAAGGTTAGTTTATGTAATTATTTTAGAGGAGACTGCATTGTATTTATATAACAGCAATGAAAAAGAAATTGAATTAACTAAGCTATGTTGGATTGCATAGTTAAGTACAGCACTGGTACAAATCAAGAAAATGTTCATGTTGAACTGGTTTAATTTTAGTAATACAAATGCGTTTCCAGCTGGTAGCTTGTGGTGGTTTATTTTATGAATATGATAACATTGATGTCATCATATGATAACGTTGATGTCATCATATGATAACGTTGAGCTTGAATCTTGGTAGCTACCTGCTGCATGACTAATGAGTAGTAGACCCCCTTCAAGGCTATGAGCTGGCTGTGGGTTCCCTGCTCAGTCACCACACCGTCACTGAAGCCTGCGATGATGTCGGCCGTCTTGATAGTCGACAGGCGGTGAGCGATGATTATCGTCGTCCGGCCGGCCCGTGCCTTTGTACGACAGTCTAGGTCATTATCAAGTAATATGATGTTTAACCTAATTAGTCACTACAAAGTTTTGTTTGCATCATTACCTCATCATTAAGATATTTATTACATTTTTCACCATTTGCACCTGTCGTATTAACTGCATTTTTAGTTGTATACAATGCTAACTGGAGACAAGTAATTTTCGGCATATGTCAGTGTTGGTTAATTTTTGTTCTAAATCGTCAGTCTAATGATGACTTTAATACTCTTCCTCCAATGCATGCACTGCCAGAATTCCATTCCTTTTTGCTCTAAGGAAGGGGTAGAATGGCAACAAAAATTGCTCGGGGATTTGTCGACGACCGGTGGGGGGGATGTTTTGCCAGTTGGTATGTTTTGTTAGTCACAACCCCCAATGAAATAAAGCATCGTTCATTGTTCCATCTCCTCCAATCCACCTGGAAACAAGCCAAGATTGACGGGTGGGTTGTATAGCTGGTGTATAAGCTCAGTAATGCCGCAGATGGGGAGGAGAGACCTGCCCTCACTTGACTGGCCCAGCTGGAAAATTCCCAAACTTCCTGATAGCCAGTCTGCACCAGCTCGTAAGCATCGTAGCACCCAATGGAGTTTGAGCCGGCCTGGGCTTTCATGCCATGAGCTAATATAATGTACTGGGGAAAAAACCCAGGTTCCCCATTTTTGGAGCTGTTGATGGGTGCCTCAGTGGGGAGGTCTTGTCCAATCATAGTTCAAATAGCTGTTTCAATAACCTCAAAACCCTACTTTCTGAACAGAGGTCTAGCCTCTGGCCTGCCCAGCCCTACCTTATCTAGGGCAGCCTGTACAATAGACTCGCTCTGAGTGTCCAGAGCAGAGGTGGCCTCATCAAGCAGCAGGATTTTGGGATTTTTCACTAGGGCTCTGGCGATGGAGATCCTCTGCTTCTGCCCCCCACTCAGCTGGGCCCCCCGTTCCCCGACCATCGTGTTCATCTTCTGTAAGTTGAAACACAAGCAGGCCATTGTATAAAGCTATGGCAAATGTCTTTTGTCATCACATGTTCTATCAAAACAGGAAACCATATGGTGCTATATGAGCTATTCAATATAAACAATAGAAAAAGTTTTCAACATCACAGAAGTAAGTCATGAGGTTTGCTAATAAAAACCCATAACAAGTCTGTGACCTTACATCAGGGAGTTTAGATATGAACTCGTAGGCGTTGGCCTCCTTCACGGCACGCTCAATGTCCTCGTCCGTGGCGTTCTCCCAGCCGTAGCGGATGTTTTCAGCAATCGTGGTTCCGAAGAGCACAGGCTCCTGGCTGACAATGCCGATGTTCTCCCTCAGCCATTTCACATTGAGTGTGCGGATGTCATGGCCGTCCAGAGTGATCTGCAACCCAGCCGCAGAGAGACACTGTTATTAATCGCTGTGAGAACATTGTCATTATAAGAAATAGCCTGTTTCTTATCTGTATGATTCGGAACTCTGTCCGCCACAATGCCTTGGTGGCCATGACGTGTTTCTTTCATAGTTGGACCGGCATTCTCACCTCTCCAGCATCTGGGTCATAGAAGCGCTGCAGAAGCTGGATGGTGGTGCTCTTTCCACAGCCGCTGGCTCCCACTAGGGCAATGGTCTTTCCACGAGGGACCACCAGATTCACACCCTGTAGGATCTAGTGGGGGAATCAAAGAGATCATTATGATCATCATTGCCTGTTTATTCTGATCCACTGCTAATCCCTGAAAGGAACATATATTTTCATCCTTATTGATAATTGAACAGAATGTCTTACCCTATGTCAATTACTCCAAAACTCTGTAATGTGCATCCTGTCACGAATATTGCACCTTGGTTTCAGGAAGAATGTTATTTTGTTTCACTCTATTGTACATGGTTGGGTTGAAAAAAAAACTTTTATTGACTTTGCCTACATCACCTACTTTCACATCCTTCCTGGATGGGTAACTGAAGTGAATGTTCTTGAATTCTATGTCTCCTTTCACCGTTTCTGGCTTGTGACCTTCCTTCGAGCTGCTGTCAATCGGACGCGGCTGGAATACAAAGGGTCAATTTGCATCAAAACAGTACAGGCTGCCTGTTAATTAGCCAAAGTGACTGTAGCATCAGGCTAATATTGATACCAAGTCGATGGTCTTGTAGATCTCATAGGCCGCCCCACGAGCCTTGGCTACGCTCTCCAAGTTTGGAGTTGCTCGACCCAAAGATAATGTTCCGATCATCACAGCAAAAAACACCTGGAAAATGAAAATGAACTTTATCATTCAATCACATGAAATTCAGTAGATTGCAGTAAGCCTAGAATGCCAAATACAAATGCATGTATTAAACTACCAAAATATAGAGTAAGAAATTAGCATATTAATATATATATGGAATACAGAATTTATAAGCATGCACATATACAACTATGATACGTCATTACTGCTAAAATGACAGTCAATGACAGCTTACAGTGAGAACCCGTCCAATGGAGTAGTTTTCAGGTTCGTCGACTGTAAGCTTTGTTCCATACCAAAAGGCCAGGGCGTATGTTGACAACATAAAGAACTGAGTGAGTCCCATTGCTCCATTGGTTGCAATAGCCTTCTTCACCCCAAAATTTTTGGCCTCCTCTAAGTTAGATTCGTACCTAAAAGAGAATGGAATAGCACTGTTCACCCCTGTATACTATAAGCTGCTGCTGATATCTCCTCTGACAAATATTTATGTTTATCTCTTTGTCTGAAAGAAATGCAGCCGCCAAGCCAGCTGATTTGTGCTTTGTGATGGCAATCTCACATCAGCATTGTGCTCTGACTGTAACCTGTTTCAGCAGAGCAAAGTGACAGTGACAGAGGAAATGGCTTTCAGGAGCTGTAACACAGGTAACGGGACCCAATCTAGATCCAGGGAATTTCACACAATATAAACCCTTCATGCTACTGCTGAGGACATTTCCCAGTGAGGCATCTATTACTTGGGAGAGCGAGACGTACTTCTCCACTGCTTTCTTCTGCCCATTGAAAGCCACGACTGTCCTGATAGCCACAAGAATTTCCTCAGCAACTGCCCCAGCCTTGGCATATGCTGAAAGCTCCTTACTGGTCAGGGAGGCAATGATCTAAAGAGAGCACATAACACTCAACAGTGTTACTCAAAAAAGTGAGACCACAGGGGACGAATACAGGTTCTTCAGTGCCTGCCTTCCTACATTCCTTAATATTTGTTATATAACCTCATTGAACAATCATCATGAGAAGGTTGGTTCTTCCTACCGTGGACCAGACTGCAGCAGATCCGGCTAGAAGTGGACTGACTGCTAGGATGACAAGGGTCAGCTTCCAGCCATTGATGAACCCAATGATGAGGCCAGCAATGAATGCGCAGAAAAACTGCACGAATAAACAGATCTTGTCTCCCAGCCCATCGTTGATTGTGTTAATATCACTAAACGACAATAAAATGGCAAAAAATAAATCCAAATGGCAATAAATTCAAAATTAGAAAAATGATCCTGGGTATATTTAGTTCTATGATGTCATGTGTACATATTTCAGTGTCTTCATCATGAAGAAAAGAACAGTACCATTTTTGCAAGCAAATATGATGAAACAGTTGAATATACATCCAATTACTGACTACATATCCTGGTCAAGATCTGGCGGATGGTCTGGTGCCTATTTAAGGCAGCACAGGACACACCTGCAGTTCACCCTGGATGTGCATATACAGAAGCTTCTCTACTTACGAACAAGTTACATTCCGAACAGCTGTTTGTATCTTGAAATGTTCGTAAGTCGTCATTCAACATCATTTTAAGTGCATACGCAAGTACAAAGAACTAGGATGCTGGGAGTACGTACGCTACGCTGCTGCGCGAAGGGAGTAGCGGCCAGAAGTCGTATGAGGTGGAATTGGCGTGCAGAAAAAAAAACTGATGTTGCGGACAGGAAACGGGAGCCCAAGGAACACAGTTTAGACTTACAGTCTTCATTCGTATGTCTGAAACTTCGTAAGTTGAAAGTTTGTAAGTAGAGCAGCATCTGTACTGTAATTCATAAATAAACAGCTAATTTATCATGTTATATTAACCCTAAAGACAGTGGCTCAGGGTGTTCGGAAAGGCAGGGGCACTTTTCCATTGGAAGGGTACCCATAGGGGCCACTTAGATCAACCATTCTCAACCTGTGGGTCGCAACTCAAATTTGGATCCCGGCAAGTACTGAAAGGGTAGTGAGGCAGAGTTGTAAATGTAAGCATTTTTAAACCAGCAAATTCCTATGCTGACCCATGATCAGATTTCCCAGCCCCAGTCCTAAAATAAACCTATATAAACAGGTCTTGGGTCTGCAGCTGCTTAGCGCAAAACTAGTGACCACTCAACCAATCCAAGAAGCCAGACCACAGATGCTTGGTGTAAAATTCACTGGCAGATCCAATCAGATTTGTGCGATAGGCATTGATTGGCATAAATTGCAGAGTACACTGCGCGCTTCATCATAGCTTTAATTTAGACCTATATACTTGATAAAGAGTTGTGACTGAGCTGGCATGGAAAAAACTAGATCGTGGTGCAAAAAGGTTGAGAACCACTGGTTTAGTCCATTGTAAGGGGACTTCATTGGGCACTGCATCACATTTCCTCCACGAGAAGGGCACTCATTAAAACACTTCATCAGATTTTCTTACTTTATTGGGCCCATCTCCTCACGTGAAGGGGGCTAAATCATGTGAGGGGCAGCCAGTAGCGGCATGGGATGTGCAATGCCCTTCCATGGAAGCTCAGTGAATGGAAGTATCTCTCACAGATCCTTTTTGTCTGTCTGGTAGCCACCGGCAGGAAAAGCATAACTCAGTATAAATAAAGTTACCTGGTTAAATATATTGTGTGCTATAATTCACTTAAATTAGTCATGCAGAACCATAAATAACATGCATCAGTTTTTGGTTACAAAATCAAAGCTTGCTACCAGAGGTTCAGTTACAGCTGCTCTTAGCTTGAATAACCAAGCTTCAGGACTGGTGCATTCGAGCCAAGCGGGCAGCTACTGCAGGCAGTGATGTTACACCTTCCCTGTGGGCCGCTACTGCAGGCAGTTCAGGCAGTGATGTTACACCTTCCCTGTCCACTTCACACCAGCGCAGTGCAGGTCGCTTCACCTTTGTTTGCAAAGTCAGATTGTTTATGGTTTGGTAATTATCTTTTAATGCTTTTTCACTTTAAGGAGCATCCTTCCACTATATTACTGTTGATGTTAAATGTTCTGCTCTTATGTTCTTATATACCAGTTCATAAGTTTGAGTTCCAAATTTGCCTTTAATATGCCAGTAGAAAAGCTTATGTTGATGTTATGTTTATGTTTGGCTAGTTGACACTTCTATCAAAAGCACCTTACAGAAATTACATAATAATAATAATAATAATAATAATTTCCCAATTAGAGAGATGACCATGAGAGCATAATGTATTGTTCATAGATAGTTCAAACATAAAAAAGAATATGGCCATGTGCCCCTGCCTATTTCTCTGATCACAAGCCACTACGGCACTGTAATGTAGTCCATTGTGTGAAATGCCAACCACCCAAAATCTCTAAATGCCCCCGGCCAACCTGAGCAGTCTAGATCTGGCCCTGATTTTTACAACTCAAAAGGGCACTTTAGCAACATTTCTTCAGCCATCGGAGGAGGGGGGGGGGGGGGCACTAGTCCCCCCCTGCTCCTCCCCGATTCCATCCAGTGGCTAAAGATTAGCCCCTTTTGTCATGCCCCGCTCCGTCCGATCCTAATGTGTGCCACGCCCCCTCGTTAACCTCATGTGGAATCCCAGTGTTTTACAGCTGTTTCGGATTGTTGTCATTAGTTCAGTGTATTTAGTCCGCGTTTCCGTTTGTTTCCCCAGTCCGGTCATTGACGTTATGTGCTGTACTGTCGTGTTTCCCCGGTCCTGCTTCCCTTTAATAAATCCCCGTTCTACCCTGCTTCCTGGCTCCCGCTCTCCTGCTTCCCTGCTCGCCCGCTCCGAGGCGTAACACCTTTTCGTTGTATTATAATTTATCTGTCCACCCAATAGATATCACCAGTCTAGTATCCAGATATACTCACTCTGTCAATCTGGTAATTAGCACTCCGATCTGATGTATGTCAAACCATCCCATTTGCTGGTGGATCACTGAATGGAAGTATCTCTCACGGATCCTTTTTGTCTGTCTGGTAGCTGCCAGCAGGAAAAGCATGACTTGAAATGTTCCAAGAATGAGTACTGCTACTCCAATCCCCACAAAGTAATAGGCACGACTGTGAAAGGAACAGGCAGCAGAGTTTTATATTACGTCTGTGAAGATCCTTCACCCGACAGTAGCAATGAATGCACAAGTAACATTCATCAAGGACACTTACTTGGTCATTAAAGATTCAATATCCACTCCAGGCATGGTAGGACAATTGGCAGAGCTGGCATAACTGGGAGTAACGTTGCCTAAGGGTGATAGAGGATAAACAGACATTGGGCATCACGTTCGGCATAAAAACAATGACGTTACTCGTTGAAGCAGAAATTCCTGCAACCAAGTATAAGACTGGCACAAGGAAAATGTCGAATTCACTCTGGAATCAAAATTCTTCATCCATGCATGCATCATCCGAAGTGTGGGCTACAGGCAGGTCCCCAGAAATTCCCACCTGTAAGGTTTAAGGGTTGACCGCTCTGGACGAAGCTGTCCGTCATCTGGCCAAAGACCACACTCATGAGCGGCACAGCGACCCCATTGGCTGCGGCACAGAGTAGCCCCACAATCATCAAAATGATTTCCAGAGGTTTGGCAAAGCGGAACTGTGGCAAAGTAGGAGATAAAGTATAGTATTACACAGGTTCTCTTTTTTTTCCTGAAAAATCCACTTCACGTAATTTCATGGAATATCACAGAATTGTGTTCTTACTAATTGGAAAAATCCAACCAGCTTCGCTGGTTCCTTTGGTTCCTTTTTTTTTCTTCTAGATGAAGAAAGGAGAAGAACGTTACAAAGCAATGAAGGAAACAGGCCTCAGGCCTCTCCAGCTATACATATAGTATATGGGGACATGGCTAAGTGAAGGGAACAGCAGCATGAAGTGCCTGATGGGCCTCTGGGCTACCATGAGCTCACAGAATACCTCCATATGGACCCTAGTCTTTTTTGAGCATCACACATCCATGAGATATTCAATAATTTAATGTTTGGTGACTTAGTACTGCGTCGAATAATGAACAACTGCAAAATCTCTCACTTCAAATGGGCTACGATCCACTGACTAATTTTTGCCCCAACCTGAGACATCCTCACAATAGCACTTGTGAAGCTCTCAGACAACTCATTAACTGCAACCTATATTATAGACAATATAATTTATCCTGTTATTTTTGCATCATAGTATTTAAACCTCTATGAGATCAGTTCTGATAATTTTGTCTTAACCAGTGACCTTAAATTATAAGGTCAACAGTCAGAATGAAAGGTCCCATTATTCACACAGTAGCCTTCATTTTCATTTAAATTTTATTTTACCTTTCCATAAAGTTAGACCTGGGGCGGCATGGTGGTGCAGTGGTTAGCACTGTTGCCTCGCACCTCTGGGACCTGGGTTTGAGTCTCCGCCTGGGTCACATGTGTGTGGAGTTTGCATGTTCTCCCCGTGTCACCATGGGGTTTCCTCCAGGTACTCCGGGTCCCCCCACAGTCCAAAGACATGCTGAGGCTAATTGGTGTTGCTAAATTGCCCTTAGGTGTGCATGTGTGACTGAACAGTGTGTGAGTGTGCCCTGCGATGGGCTGGCCCCCCCATCCAGGGTTGTTCCTTGCCTCGTGCCCATTGATTCCAGGATAGGCTCCAGACCCCCACGACCCAGTAGGATAAGCAGTTGGACAATGGATGGATGGATAAAGTTAGACCTACTGTGTGAATAATAATAAATAAACAGTTTTATTCTGACGTCCTCAAATATCTCTTTTCATAAATGAAATCATTTTTACCTAAACAATCGCTTTTTATTTGACGCCGGAGTCGGCTCCTCCGGAGGTGGGGGGGGCTTCTCATCCTCTCTGGGATTCTCGTCTTCCAGGAAGGCGTCGTTGATATAGGAATTCGCGTACACCTCGTCCTTAGAAACTAAGGAATCGAAATGTTTTTCAATAATCACATACCTTTTCAATCACAGGTCGCGGCAATGAATTATCCTGTCAACACGTTACAATATTACATAGGCTACGTATTAAAATTCTGTGCGTGTGTGTGTGTTTTGAAACCAAGCAAAAAAAAAATACCTTCACCGGGCATTATGTCTGGTAGAGCTTCTTCCTCCGTTATGCTGCTTTTTTCCTTTTATCTTTGTAATTAAACTCCTGAAATCGACTGAGAGAGGAAACATATTTGTTCTTGGGGAGCGCACATAAACGGCAACCCTTACCTCTCTACGGCGCTTTGGATAAAAATCGTCAAAAAAGAAATAGGCCTATAATGTAAACTCAAATAAAAACATACCTATGCAAATCCTAAATATAAATATAAATATTCCTTGCTTGTTGTAGTACGATCATCATGCTCAGCACAAGCTTTGTGGAATCACTTGTCTCTGATCGTTTAATGTAACTTAGTGATACTACAGTTATTATAAGTCATGTGATGTTATTCATATGACAACACAGCTAATATGTAGTAGTGCTCGTAAAGACCTGCTTTAAATTGAACAGGTAATATATATGTCAAATCTTAGGTGTCCTAGATTACCCAAAATCCCAGATTACCCTAATTCACCTCAGTACTTATTCCGTTTCCAAAAAGAAATCACGAGATGCGTTCTGCTCGTGCTTTTGCAATACAAGTAGCCTATTAACACTGGATAAAGTGAAATAATGGTGCATATAACCAAAACGTACACTACAGCTAGGGATAATGACGAGGACTTTTTCGAAAATACCAAGATGATGATTTTTTTTCCTGACAGTAAATTCCTGGTGATATAACATCTAGAGGCGCTTTTCTGCGATTCAAACTAACTCCGTTAAAACACCGGTCACTAAAACCGACAAAATAAATCCGTAGGAAATCCGTTACAGTAGGTTTTTAAAAAATTTTAATTTAGGTAGGCCTACTGAAAATCCTTGACATACTGATATTATACATAGGGCGATTGTAATGACAGTCGTATGTCACGTGGTGAAAAATTCATCACTGTTTAAAATAAGACAAGTAGAAAAGTATGAAAACTTACACAGAACGCCGACAGATGATCGGTGTTGTAAGCAGCGAAATTTCACATTACGAATGTTTGACAATAACATTGGGAAACCGCGGTTGTTAGGCCTATATATATACTGCTGTCCTCTGACACCACATTCTTACTGTATTGTCATGTGTACTGGAATCACAGCTGTCCCTTCACCTACATATGAAGGCGGCACTATGCTAATTAATATTCAGATATGAGGTGTGAATGGGCCGAGGTATGTGAACTCTAAGCAACTTAATCCGAAGCTGCTCTTGCACCACAGTGAATCTTAGTCATCTATAATTTTGGTTCGCTTTATGGTTAGTGTAATACATTTGTGCAATTGCATTTGACAAATTGTTATGTCCCGAGCTTTTATTTTTATAGAATAGACTTTGTAGAAAAGCCCCCCCGCCCCGACTTTTAAGTATTTGGTGGTTGGAATTCTAGTGCTATCGTTCAGCAGTCAGAGGGTTGCAGGTTCGAGCGCTGGTTCCTCTTGACCCTGTCGAAGTGTCCTTGAGTAAGACACTGAACCCCAAATTGCTCCCGGTGAGCAGGTTGGCACCTTGCATGGCAGCCTCCGCCAGCGGTGTGTGAATGTGAGTGTGGATGGTGAATGTGAGGCATGAGTTGTGCTTTGAGTACTCGTAGGAGTAGAAAAGCACTATAGGCTATAAATGCAGTCCATTTACCATATATAAAGAAAATGACTAATAATTCAGAATCATACGTACCATAATAATATTTAATATAGTGGATTTATGTTACTTTCCCAGATGAACCGATATTTCAAATCCCATCTTCGCTGTGTGTGTGGAGTTTGCATTTCCTCGTTTTCCACCCGCAGTTACACTAACCGACGTAAATAAGCGCCTGTAGTCTGTGAAGGTACGTGCCATGTAATGTACCGGCATCTGGCCCACAAAGTCTAAAGTAGAGACTCCAGAATATATAAATGGAACATTTACAAAAACATGCCTAAGTCACCAATTCCTCCAGCAAAACACGCGTATACACTCAAAAAAATTACTCATTGGATGGACTCAATAAAATTTTGGGCAGGTTTTCCATCCAATCAGTTTAACGCAAGTACATTGGTATAACACAATTCTTTGTTGTTAACGTGAGTGAATCAAATAATGTTCATTAGTAGAATATAATATTATTTCATTAGACCAACTGATTTTTATCCAATACAGTTTAACTGATTTACATTTACCAAGTGAAATTAGTTTGTATTTTTGCAAATAAAATGTTATTATTTATTTGAATATGAATAGTTCATGTTCAATTAACCTATTTTGATTTGTAATATTATTTAGATTTTTTTCACATAATCCCACATTAAAGATACATGAAATAAAATCTGGTTTAGGTATGTTTATTAATAAAACAATCCTGGCATTATGATCTTCTGGCAAAACTCAAAGATGCACTTGAGATTCTCTGGAAAGCTCAGATCAAGGGCATATATGAGCCCAAAAAGCATGATAAATGGCATGATCACACTGTCTATGTCATATAGGACTTTAATGCCTTCGATCACGATTCCCATGTCATATGGCTCAACACCTCCATGACTTTGGACTGTGTAAATGCTCATGACAGTTTGTGCAATGTCCGTTTCCATCTCCACACGGGAAGAGGCCTAATCAACAACACAAAGCAGATCACTCACGTTAAAGACATGCTCTCATGCTTAAAAAAAAGCTTGGAGACGAAGACATGATGCTCAGTTCATTATTCATCCAGAAAAATAACTTAGTCACAATGATCAAAGCTAAATGGGAAACAGTGGTAAACTTACTAGGTACTCCTTGAAGACCAAGTCTGGATCTTCATTGAGGTTTATGACAAGGCACTTAAGGACGCCTTCCCTCTTACAAGTGATGTCACCCTGAAGCAAAAAAGACGTAATTTAGCCAAAGGGTAGTGCCGTGAGGAGATGTAATTTGAAGAGCAAAAAAATGTAAGTTTGAATTTTATGTTTGAAATTTGCATAATAGTTTTCCTGTTATTTTTAGGAAACTTTTGAGACTTGTCTCTTTCAAAGTGAGGGCTTTTGTGAATATGGCTTTTTTTTCAAATTTTATTTCAGGTTTGGCTGCACAGAAATCTGTGGGAAAAAATAATCAGGTCAAATGCCCCATGGAGCGATTTTTTCGTCTGTGGTACACCCAAGGGCGTAACTTTGGCTGGAACATTGGGGGGGTTGAGGTCTTTTTTCAAACTCTTCATCCTTCTGCTGTAGTTCTAACTCAGCTTCATAAGTGAATTTTGGGACGACAAAAATCTTTGACCAAGAGAATGATCTCGAGGGTTGGGTTTCAGGGGACGAATGTGGGCTTGACGTGTACAGTGTGTCATCACTGTAATATGAGGCTAAAGACGAAGCAGGCTCTGAGCAACTGTAAGCTGAGGTCTCATCACATGAATCTACTGGGTACAAAGTGATGCAGGGCTCTGCAGGAGACACATATATTACTTTCAGTGTGTTTTTATTTTGAATTTCAGAGACTGAAGTCAGATTCATGAAATCATTAAAGTTAGCATCCATGTATTGCAGACAAAAGTCCTCTTTCAGTTGAAAGACTGTCTTCACTATTTAATGCAACTCTTCAACTGTTCCTGGAATTCCAGAAACCAGCTGCAGTTTTCTTGAGTCTGACTCATCACCAAAAATAACCCACAGAACAGCCGGCTGTGCCATTGTGGAACACCTTTAATCTGGAGAAGAGACCATGAAGGACAACAATGTAACCCGGATAAAGATTTAATGCAGATGGGTAAACATGTTTATGTAACATTGAGTGTAATTAAATAAGTTACATTATTTGTTTGTTAAGGGAGATATGTTTTTTTTTTATTTTTTATTTTTTAAATGGTTAAACGTATTGTTTCTTTAAAAATATTAAATAGACGATTTGTTTGAGACATTATTTGAAACCTATGATGATCGTAGGTTTATTTTGTTTTAATATGTAATTGGTTAAATAGTTTGATGGATGGTGATTAGACCTATCGTTGTCTTTGGGGGGCGGATCCAAAAGCGAGAGAGGGAGAGATGAACGGGAGAGCGATGTGTGGGAGAGGAGAGACAAATGACGGAGGTCCTGCTGTTGCGTCAAATGGGAAGCTACCATGCATTTGCTATTTATTTTAGTCTAATTATTTGAAGCTGTAAGTTTAGTTCGCGTATGAACAATACAGACTACAGCGGAATTGATTTTGTTTTATTTAAGTAATCAGTTTAGAATTAGCCACCGCGAGTTCGTTCGCGCGGACTGAGCTCGTGCCGGTGACGGTTGGAGTTGTCACCCACATAAAGGTACGCGAATTGCCGAGTGTAATATACTGCCAGGGCTGCGAAAGTGGAGGAGGGAGACCAGAGCCACCGCATTCAGACGAGGACAGAAAGCTGGTTTGCGACGTTGGTCTTAGGTAACTTTTATTTATTTATTGAGTTTACAGCGCTCGGCAGTGTAAAGCGGCCAGTGCATTTTGTTTTAAAGGCCTCCACGCACGCTAGCCACGACTCAGGAATGCAACGGGGTGGGGGAAATTCAGACTTCATTTTGTTAATATATAGGGTGTGGATCCACTAAAGTTACATAAGAATTCTTAATAGTTTGGGTTTAATTTTATTTTACAAAAACAGTGGGACTCATTTTGGCTTAATATTGTTAATAACCGTGTTTACCGAGTACGTGTTGTACCCTGCCTTTATTTTTTTGGGTGTTACTCCCGGTCGAGGGTTTTAAATTCCAAACAGTAAATGTGCCATTTGTTTAATTAAAGAAAAACCATTTATTTTATATTACTTTTGGTATTTCATTTATACTTGTGAGATTGGTGATTTGACAAGGGGACAGACTCGTAATAACATATCCCATGTCTGTGTTGAGAGACGCGTTGATTTCGAACCCAGGGCTCCCCCTCTTAAAGCTAGGTTTATTCACACCTAAGAGGGAAGGGAGTGCTACAACAAGATTATATTATGGTTGTATTGGAGATGAAAATTTTGTGAGACCTGATCATTTGCTTGACACTTACCTTTGACAATGATGAATCTTTTCAGTATTACCAGACGCAAACCTCCAACCATATTCTCTACAGGGGGATATGGGTCCTCTGAGTCACCAAGCTCAATCAGGTCAACCTCTCCTGTGGTTGAGGCAGACAGCTCAAATACACGATAATGCTCCCTATACCAAGCACATGTATCTTTCACAAGAATGCACAGCTTGTCCTTTATAATGCACATTTGAATGATCTTATGAAATTTAGGCAGTCCATTTACAGATCCATGCACAATAAGCATCCCTTCACTGTAGTGCTGGGTGATAAAACGATATCGATATATATATATTTTATCTAAGAAATGAGGACGATCACGATGATACACACAGACTATAAAACTCGATCAACCAAGTATGCTCAGTTTTAGAGAATGCGTTGAGACAGACAACTCGATTTCCTATGGTCCATCGAGCAAAGGTTTACTGAACGCCAGCACAACAGCCAATCACCGATGACGTGATTTTGCCCATTCTCCCTTAAAGAAGCAATGGGTGCGTTTGACTTAGGCTCAGGTCTGTCTGCAGTTGACGTGACGTGGAGCGTGGTCTGCCGGCAGCTGCAGGGGTGGAGTATAAAGTGACTACTCCTTGTAGCGTGCAAGACCTGACTGCAATGGCAGCACTGCCAGAAGGGTGTAGATAATCTATACAAATATCACCTGCATGCATATGACTTCTTTTAAGTGGACTGCATTTATATAGTGCTTTTTACCAAAGCGCTTTACAATGTATGCCTCACATTCACCCATTCACCCCGGTGGCGGAGGCTGCCATGCAAGGTGCCAACCAGCTCACCTGGAGCAATTTGGGGTTCAATGTCTTGCTCACGGACACTTCGATGGGGTCAGGAAGATCCAGGGCTCGAACCTGCAACCCTCTGGTCGCCGAACGGTAGCGCTACCTCCTGCACCACCACCCCTTTTACAATAACCAACTCCTGATCCAAACTGTTAGCAGTGAAAAAAAAAAACTATTGTGTATAGTGACCCTGTGTAAAAATATAGCTGCCAGGGAAAAGATCAAATACATGTATTTCAAGGACTCAAAGTTTTTATTGTCATGTACAGAGTACAATACAATTCTTACTTGAATGCCTTCTTCACAGACTATAGAAGATTAAACAAATAAAGCAGCGCAACATCACACTAACGAACAGTAAATAAACTACTAACTTACGTGTACTATTTTAGAGCATTTGTGTCATTTATTTAAACTTTATTTTACCAGGTAAATTAACTGAAAACCAGTTCTCACTGCTTTACGTGCTTTTCAGGAGAAATATCAGAACTTCCTGGGATTCAAACGTCATGTGTGTATCTAAACTCTTCAGCCAATAAGGGCAAAGTTGTGTCATCATGGAGGCGGTTCCAGTTTGTGCAGCCGGCTGAGAGGTGCTGCACGATCTGTCTTAAGTCGTCTTGCTCTCGCGAGGATTTTGTACCATGTGACATGGTGACGCATGGTGATGTTTTGCAGCGCCGGACAAAAAAGTCTAACTATGGTTTGGCATTTTTTTAAATAAGTGTTTTTTGTTTGGTTTAGGTACTTTTCTACCTCCGAATTTTAAAAAGTTTTAAGAGACCAACAATAAAGGCAGATACTTGTTGCAGTCTCCTTTATTTTATGTTTGCTCTTTAACATATTTGTAATATTATACTGTTTTGCACATTGTTACATTATTATATGGTTTCGTTCATTTGAGCTGTGTTTCTATGAATACTTGAAAATCAATAACCTTTTAAGGGAATTTTGTATGTAAACAGTAAAATTTTGTTTATTTCAATGTATTCGTTCTATTTGTCAGAATAGGGTTATTTTGTGAAACTATAATATTGATAATTATCGATATCGATCAATACAGGAAAAATTATCATGATTTTTTTTTTTTTTTTTTGCCATATCGCTGTAATGCATACCACTGCAAGACACATTTTTTTTCATATAGACCTCAGTCACATCTGGGTATCTCTGCTTCAGACTAGACACTACTCCCTCACTAAGGACATCAACAGGCATTAATGAGGCATCTGTGACCTCCAAGAATGACTTCTGGAGAGTGGAGTCATGGGTGTGACAAGCATGAACTGGTGTTTAATTGCTAGTGAATAAGTTATATTCTTAAAGCAGTTTGTATGCCGGGCAACTTGCTTAAAGAAGCTATGCTTAGCCTCAAATCTCATTGTCCATAGTGCCCTCTGGGGTCGAGTGCATCGTCGGCGACGCAGTGTACTTTTCGCGTCTATTTCCGTTTAGGCCACTTAAAATTAATAAATTGTTTTACATGACTCAAACTTCTAAAATATTGGTGAGTAGGGGATTTTATATTTTATATTTTTAGCGAAAAGACAATCGGCAACAGAGATATACTAAAACTAGAAAATTAAACTTTAATTTGTCAGTATCTCAACATTTTAAGCTCTCAACAGTTCAAACTGTTCTCTTAGAAAAGAGAAACCTTCAAAACAAATGCCTAGTCTAAGTGTTTAATGGTCTTGCCACAGAATGGCCCAATAAAAGCCTCCTCCTGACAATAGCAAAACAACTGCACTTCCATTGTTTCAAACAATAGAAGTGCTGTTGTTTGACCTCAATGAGGGTCACTATTATTGGACCACCCTACAAGAGACTACTTGCTCACAGTGCACAGGATATCAGGATTTGGCACATTGACGATCTCTGACAGTTTTTGAGGTGAAAAAAACGGATTTTTTGAAAAATATAAAATATTTTAAAAATCGAGGCGGCACCAAAAAATTGAGGCGGGCGGCCATGTAAAACAATTTATTAATTTTAAGTGGCCTTATATCTTGCTGACATCTTAATGTAGATTCATGAAAAAATGCTGGCTAAATCCATAATCTGTCTCCTTTTCAAAACGTCTATTGTCGGAAGTATTAAAGTTTTTAAAATTAGGTTAATCGGCAAAAAAGTAAACCATGTCATCTTATTTTTTTACCTGCATCGGGGGTGTGTAGTACCGCTGTCACCCGAAGATCGATATTCACATTCTAAATAACCGCATTAGCGCGTATTCAAATCACATTCACATGGTAATTTGATGAACAGCGCAACGGTGAAACGCGATCCAGATACGTCCCCATCAGCGCCATAAAAGTGGCCAGGTGTCAATGGCTCATTCATACACATGAAAGTTGCTACATATTCAATGAAAGGAGCCAGAATGCAATGTCTATACTTTGATGTCAAATTACAAACTTAACAAAAATCTGACATATTTACAATATACATTAAAATAAAGATGAGTGTAATGGCAAAACAAATATATAAGAAATAATTTATTTGCCATGAATTAAGTTTATGATATTTGAAGAAATGTGTGATCATGCCTCAGTCAGTGAAAGTGTGTTTCCTACCCATAGACCCCAGAGGGTTAATATCTAATATCATTTCCTATGCAGGCTCTTCTTCAGGGACAAAATTTCCAATTAAAATGGGAATCAATCTTAGCAATGTCCATTTCTCATGTGCATTACCACCTATCGTATTTCTAACTGTGAAAGAGCGTGGTATAGTATGAGGCCGAATGGTTTTGTCCCCACCTTTGTATGGAAATGACTGTATTACTGTATAAAGGTAATCAAGGGAAAAGTATCTTTTGGAGATCAATAAACTAATGCGTGAAAGTTAAATAAATTATAGAAAGCAAGGTAATCAGGAACTCAGGTGGAAATAATACTGTCACACATATATAATGCATTTCCGGAGAACAGTGAAAAATACCATGCAAAAAAACCATACCAAAAAGAAAGACAGGACATAAAATTACAAATTACCATTTTCATAGCGGGACTGACTCAAGTAAAGTAAATACAGCTTTATTCGGGTTCGGGCTCAGGAAGGTCACAGGATCTAATCGCAGGGCGGCTCTTGGTCCCTTGAGCAATTGCTTGAAGAGCACTGGCCAGTGGCCGACCCTGCACTGTCACCCTTAAGCTTTTGGTCACCTGTGTATGTCTCATGGAGAACAAGATTGGAGAGGCAAAGGCAATTCGCCCATGTGCAAGGGCTTAAATTTGGCTATGTGAGGGAAGGACATAAACCTTAATATGTACTTCTTACTTCATCTTACCGGAAGAACATGTAAAGTAAAATGTTCACTTCATCCTGGAACTGACTACGCTGCACATGACAATTAAACTCTAGTATAGGCAGTTACCTGGGTACAAATGAGATACATTCCTTAAGTCTGTCTTTATGTTGAATTTGTGGGTAAGCTAGGACAGGTACATACAGTTCTTATTGTGCGTCATGTCAAATGTTTGCCGTAGTATATATTTCGCCTTTCAATGCATATGAAACTTAAAAATAAACAATGACAAAAGTAACAAAGTGCAGTACTGTACTGTACCTCAAGCTGACAAACCGCTAAAGCCACATAATGTTGTCTTGAGCGTCATAAAGTAGTGTGTGTGTGTTTATTATAAACCATTGTATTTAGCTTAAAATTTTAATATAATAGTCTTTATGGCAGTCCATTCATAAGTATGAGTTGCATGAGTCTGTACGTCAGAGAATGCCTGTATCCTGAATCATTGTCTCAGTGAGACACCTGGGCATTTACTAGGGCGTAATAGGCCCCCTCCCTCTGCATGAGTTCGCTGTGCGTTCCTTGTTCGACCACCCTTCCATTCTGGATGACGGCGATGGTGTCTGCGTTCTGGATGGTGGAGAGACGGTGGGCGATGACCACACAGGTGCGACCGAGCCGCGCCTTGTCCAGAGCCTGCTGCACGATCTGGCCAGCGGACAGCAAGTTTGTGTGAGACGCGGGATTCTCAAATCTCAGGAGGCTGCTAATGGCTGGTTTACTCAACAAAAATTTTGTGCCATAAAACTAATGCATTTAATACACCACTGGGCATTCTTCCAAAATGTGTAAATGAGTCTGACCTTTTCGCTCTCGGTGTCCAGTGCGGAGGTGGCCTCGTCCAGCAGCAGCACCTTTGGGTGACGCACTAGTGCCCGGGCGATAGCAATCCTCTGCTTCTGCCCCCCAGACAGCTGGGCACCTTTGTCCCCTACCCTGGTGCTGTATGTCTGTCAACCAAATTTGCATATAAAAATGCTTGCAATTTTTATTAACTTTCAAATGGAGTCTAACATTGGTTGCAATAAACTCAGAAACTAGAACATACTTTCTATTCTGTGTCTTTAAAATGAGATTTACGTCCATTATTAACCTAATTATCTGTAGGTTTAAACCGTACATGAATGGATTTTCTGTTTTTCGGATCGAAATGATACACTTGTTTATATAGGTGTCATGTGTCCGACCCCAGGATCTGACCCCGGTTATCCTTCCCAGATCATCTTCAACTGATTATCGAAAACGTTTGACAATGACCCATAAAAGATTTTTTGCAGCTGGATGCAGTTACATGGCCAAAGCTGCGGAACCCAAATAACTTTCCCCACTGAATAAAATCCATACCTCTGGAAGACTCTGGATAAAGGTATGGATATTGGCACTCTTGGCCGCTTCCTCAATCTCCGTCTGGGAGACGTGACGGCTGTTGTCGCCATACTGGATGTTCTCAGCAATGCTGCAGTCAAACAGGATGGGCTCCTGAGACACCAGGCCCAGCTGAGAGCGCAGCCAGGCCAGGTTCAGGGTCTTGATGTCGTGCCCGTCCAGAGACTGAAAGAGGGAAAGGAACAGGGTCATGCGTGTTACGTATTGGGTTTCCTACAGCTGAAACTGCCAGAAGATGACATTTATGGAGCAGTGTTAAGGTGGTAGACGTGCCAAACTGGCCCCAGTACTTCTCCAGAAGCACCATGATGGGAAAAGGACCAGAGGCGCTCTTCACAGCCTCACCACGTGTCCAGAAGCGACGTCGTAGAAACGCTCCAGCAGCTGTATAGAAGTGCTTTTCCCACAGCCACTCCCACCAACCAGGGCCATGGTCTGGCCCGAGCTTACAGACACATTCAGGCCTTGCAGCACATTCACGTTCCGCCTGGTCGGGTACATGAACTGGACATCATGGAACTCAATGTTCCCCGTGCAGTTTACCTGGGTGAAGAATATATCATCCAAGTGACAAACTCATAGATTTGTGTTTAATTATTTTTGCACAATAATTGTCTTTTCCATCCATGAATCTTCCTGAAGCTTATCCAGTACAGGATCACGATGGGGCCTGGAGCTTATCCCAGCCAGCAAAGGGCATAAAACAAGAGTACAATAAAGATAACAGTCACATTCTAAGGAATCATGAGTCCTGGTCTAGAACTTACAGGCATGTCGCCCTTCTCACTGTAAATGTCGATCTCAGGCTTCCTCTCCAGCAAGGCTAATATTCGCTGTGCAGATGCCTTTGCCTTCGCAAAATCTGGAGCAAAACTGGAGGACTGTCCAATGTTCATGGCAGCAAAGACAATGACGGAGAACACACTGGGGGAACACCAAGTACAGCCAGTCATGAACCATCCATAAGGTAAAGCAAGACACCACTGATGTCACTTTAGTTTTTCCTTTATGTAAATTAAAGACTTACAGAAAAACATTCTCGTAATGCGTGTAGCAATGCGCTATAAGCCACGCGCCGAAACGGAAAATCGCAGCGTTGACAAAGTATGGGATTGCCTGGGCAAGGGCGTAGGTCAATCCATAGATGGGGGCTTTATGTAGCGCAGACCTGAAACAGTGGAATTACATATTATCAAAAATAAATAATACAAACATTCAAAACAAAGTGAGATCCTTTACAAAAAAGGGCAGTATTTATCATTCGTCATGGATGGATTTTATACACGGGGTTGGCGTTAGTTATTAAGATATGATGTATTAGAAAAACTAGCCATCACAGTTTTAATGCCAGAAATGTTACTAGGTGATGCTGTCTTTAATTTCACTTTCTTCATTCAAATCATTTTAAACTATTAAATATGCTTTGAATGAAAGGATACTTACTAGGGGTGTAAATCACAGCTTTCCTCGCGATACGATACAATATCGATTCCTTAAGCCAACAGTTTGATTTTTTTTTTGATACCTCAGAAAATCCAACGATACGATTCGTTTCAGTTCAATACTGGGGTTAGTAGTCTAAATGAGGAAATTTCACACAATCCTTTACATTTCAATTAATTAAAAATTAAAATTTTATCATATTTTATTGGAAATTGTAAACAAAACCTAGTGTAAAGTATGTCCCATAAATCAAACAAAATAAAGTGCAATAAGTTAAAAATAAGAAACATTGCATGGACACACATGTAGAATGAGGAAGATTAACGTGACTGACTTCTGCGGTGTCAGTAAACTTCTTTGAGAGGTTCTTTTTAAGAAAAATTAAATGGTCAACGTGCTCAGGAGATCGTGTGCTCTGAGCATAGCGTCGTATGTCACCTGCCGTACTTAACACACGCTCTGAAGGTATGCTAGCTTGCAAGCTACTTATAAATGACCAAGTCAGAATGATTTACCTACTATAAAAATGCAAAACATATATTTATGTATAAAAAATATTGAGTATTTTTTAATATTATTATTTATTATTAATTTCCCTTTGGGGAAATTACAGACTGACAGATGAGGCAAATGTACTTCGAATATGACATGGTGAAAAAAAAGCAGTCCTCTTCCCATTCCGTATGGAAGTGGTAGGTTTTTAGCTTCTTACTTGGTCCTGCTCCCCCATTCATTTTTATACCCTTAAGTTTAGTAGAAATAAATTGGAGACTAACTAGGGGACTCGGTAGCTTGCTAGAGATTTGCAGCAGCTGGCGCGGTTGAACGCGTCATCCTTTATTTTTTATGCCATACGATCTACCCCCACACTACCTTTGCGATCGACCAGTAGATCCCGATCAACGTATTGGGCACCCCTGGTGTAGACCATGTATACATCGGAGTGGATCATGGAAACAATACTGGAACCGGCGAGAAAAACAAAAACTCTTGCATCGACATTTATACGGTCACGTCGATGCATCGGATCGTTTGCCGCTGAATCGATACATCGATACAAATCGATACATTGTTACACCCCTAATACTTACTTGTATGCATAACTCAAACTGTCTTTGAACTTCTGGAAAAACACTTCTTCTCGTGACAAGGACACAACCGTCCTGAAGTTCTCAACTGTTTCTGTAGAGATCTGCAGAAAATAGGAGGCAAAAAGCACAAACATGTCAATAACAACAGAGCAAAAACAATACTTGCCCAGACATTCAGAAATGATTCTTCAAGATTCATTCACCATTAAATATACACGTGCCCTACCTTTCCAGAAAGTTCCAGGGCGTTCTGGTCTTTGGAAGCATGGCCACCAGTGGCCCTCATCTGTATGAAGTTGGCCCCCGAGAGGATAGGCACGCAGGCGAGTATGAGGAGTGTGAGCTGCCAGCTGAAGATGAAGGCAACGACGATGGCGATGATCAGAGCGCATACGGTGTTCGTAGCCAGGCCAAGTCTGGATCCTGCTGCCTGGCAGAGAGACACAGGGAGGACAGTATAGGGATCCCATTAGTCACAGTGTATGTATAGCAAGTCAAGATCCATGTCAATCTAGCATCACTAACCAAAAATGATACAAGTACTGGCCCGTAAAATGTTTATAATTCATTATTAAACCTGGCCTTTAGATTGACCTTTTGTCTTCAGAATAAAAAATACTTATTATTTAGACTAAATAGTGCTAAGCTGTAAGCTAAATACCACCAATAAGTCTTGTAAAAAAAATAATTTGTTACTCAATTATAATCAGTGTTGTACGGAAGAGGATTAGGGCCACCATGAAAATATTATTTGAATTCTGACTTTAATCTCAGAATTCTGACTTTTTTTCTAAACTCTCAGAATTCTGAGATTAAAGTCAGATTAATCGAAAAATTAATCGACAGATTAATTGATTATCAAAATAATAATCAGTTGCATCCCTAATATATATATATATATATATATATATATATATATATATATATATATATATATATATATGTATGTGCAATGCACTCTAAATAAAGCGTATACAAACTGCGTCATTAATATGGTAAGACTATGTAACTCTTCTCACAGCGGATAAACATTTTTAATTTGAACTCATACAAATCATATTATAAAATAAACGACAATACTTCTTTAGGGAGCCATTTCGTCACGTCATATAAATCATTTTGCTTCACATACAGAAGAATGAAGAAGGCGGAGCGAGGGTGAGTCTGACTCAAATCTTTCTTGCAATAATTTCCTTCAGTTTTAGTGCATAGGGCCTGTTGTGAGGGTGACAGCATGAGTGTAACTCATAATGAAAGCAGAGTGTCAAGAGGATAGTTTGGGATTGGGCCATTCACTCACTCACCAACTCCTTCAGGTCTCTCGTTCAGTGATTATCAAGAGGTAGCCTATATGAGTCTCTTGTTCACCCGCTCACTCAAGTCATCAAGAGAGGAAGTCCCTCATTCACAGTTCTCGTTCGTTCGTTCACTGTAACCCGTATAAGTTAAGTCTCAGGTTTAGTTTCCAGCCAATCATATGTCTGCTTACAGCACACCCTTACATGCCTCACTGGCCACAGTCAAGAAGGGAAGCAGCTTTCAAGTCACATCTCTGAGGACAAGCAAGGACAATGAACAAAACAAATCTGTGCAGTGAAATGAACATGAGTGTGTAGTAAGGGACTCATTTCCCGCAAACAAATCATTCACAAACGTGAAACCATTAAGGGGTAAAGAGCAGAGTTTCTTGATGACACTGTCCGTCTCACTCCTTGCTACCGCACAATCCCCACAATAGTACTTTTAACTTTGCATTCATAAGTACATTTGAAACTTCTTTCTACATTTACTTCAGTAGTATTTTACTGCATGACTCTTACTTGAGCAACATTTTGGTATCGCATCTATACTTTTACTTAAGTATGAAAATTGAGTACTTTTTCCATCATTGCATTTGAAAGGCTGCAGATTCAAATCCATGTTGCTCTGCCCTAACCCTGACCTGCATAAATATACTATGGTCAGCTATATGATGTCACAAGTGTGTCTGCTCAGAACCTGCATGCTATGGTGTTGTGGCATCTCTATTCCCAGAACAATCAGCATAGTCCCACAAATACCAAATGGGCACTGAAAATAAAAGGTTGCTTTTACCCCTTTGACCAGTGAAGCATCGGTTGCCAGTTTAGTAGTTAAAACTCCCACCGCATTTCTGCTGTCATCAAACCAGCCGATTTCCTGAAGGAGACAAAGTCAGAACAAGCTTCAGTGCACGTGTGTGTTCAAGGTCCCCAGTTTTCCAGGAATTTCTGTGACTTTTCATTACTTATCAGATGCATTTACAAATGCAGCCTTACCTGCCCCATCATGGCTCTGAAACACTGACTTCTCAGTCTCATTGTCAGAAGTTCTCCTGATTTGCCAAACATGAAACCCTGAAATATGGGAGAAATTGGGAATGAGCCAGTTGTTCAGCAAGTCATTTTTCACAGGCAGTGTCACTGTAAGTAGTGAAAGTGACTGATTTATGTGCAGGCTAACTGGAAAGACACCTTGAGATACCAGTAGCAAGGGTCCACCTTGTCAGCATCAATGTTATCCTTTTATTTGTACACAAAAAATTCTCAATCTTCCTATTAGCAGTGAAGTTATAAGCAATGTATTTACATGAACTAGTCTGCAGGACTAGTTAACCATGGAATCATGGAGTTTTAAATTATTAATATTTAAAAATGTCAAATGTTATTAAGCTACACTGATGTTACGCATTGCATTCTGGGGAAAAACATTTTTGGATATAAAGCAGATAGAATGTGGATCTAAAGGCTACATGATGGACCTGTAAGAAGTAAGTCACGAATGCGACTCCACCAATCAGAAGGAAAAGCAATGAAAACATCAGGGTTTTCTGACGTTTCACTTCCGGGTCAGTTTCAGCAAAGACCTGCAGTGGTAGAAGAAAATGAGCATGACGTCTCATGTATAAACTCCACCAGGAAGGTCAGTGACTTTTTCTTCAGGAAGTCTATAAATTACTCACCCCAATTATTTTTGCAAAGACAATAGCAACGCAGGGATAGACGGCTCCGCCCACTAAACTGGCAAGCACCCCAGTCAGCAGGTAAGGCCACTCCGGCTTATTCAAAGCTAAAATTCTTTTGAATGGAACTTTTGGGACCTTCTCTTCCTCTTCCTACAATAAAATCCAAATTTGAAAGGGCAGATTAAATGAAACATGTTTTTAATACTAGAACCGTCAGTGCTTCTTTTGGCGTCCTTTAACTGACAGCGGCAACGTACTTTGACGCACAACACCTTTTGAATTAGCAATAAACTATGTGTATTTATCCAACATTTTATAAAATACTGCGTTTGAAAACATTTCTGCTTTACAGTTTAAGGACTTAGCAGCCACTCTGTTAGGAACATTAAGGCTTTTTGGTTGAGGATGTTAGATTTGCTGCTGTTATTAACACTAACGGCATATTAGTGCAAACAAAAGGGCTGTTTACGTCAAAGTACGTCTTGCTTGGCAGTTAAAGGAGTTTGATGTTCAGTGACGTGGGAAACAGTGGTTCTAGGCTTAAATACCTTGATTCATCTTGCAGGATTCCACTGAATAAGCTAGGCACCTTAACTTACATTAAGTATACCTTATTCTCTTTATCTGCAGGTTTCTTGAGAAACTTCTTCTTCTTCTTCTTGGAAGATCTCCGCCGGAGGCTGCCTGTACGCCTCAGAGAGACGTTCTGGGATGTGCCATGTTCTTCTACATCATTGTTTAGAATTTCTGCATAGACTGGGCCCTCCTCAATGGACTCCTCCTCCACGTCCTCATCAAACGAGTCGTCTTCGCTTGACTCACTTGCATTTTCTACTTTACCTGAATTCTGTAAACGTATCACAGTAGTTAATGTTAGTTTATGTAATTATTTTAGAGGAGGCTGAATTATACTATACACTATATGGACAAATGTACTGGGAAACCAGGCCATTACACCCACAGGAACTTTTATGACATCCCATTCTAAATCCATCGGCACCAATATGGAAAGGCCCTCCCTTTGCAGTTATAACAGCTGGCACTTTTCTGGGAAGGCTTTGCACAAGATTTTGGACAATTCTTCCAAATTTGTGGAAAAGTTTGGGGAAGGTCATTTTCTATTCCAGCATGACTGTGTCTCTGTGCATAAAGCAAGGTCCATAGAGACATTGTTGGGTAAGTTTGGAACTTGACTGGCCCACACAACCCCAGTGAACATCTTTGGGATGAATTAGAATGGAGATTGTGAACCAGGCTTTCACGTCCAACATCACTGCCTGACCTCACAAATGCTCTTCTGGATGAATGGGCAAAATTCCTAGACACACTCCAAAATCTTGTGGAAAGCCATCCCAGAAGAGTGGTAGCAGTTATAGCTGCAAAGGGGGGAACAACTCCATATTGATCATAAAAGTCATAAAATGTCATATACGTTCATGTAGGTATAATGACCAGGTATCCCAATACATTTGTCCACTTAATGTATATTAGCTATCACAGAGAAATTAAATCAACTATGCTATGTAACGTTGCATAGTTAAGTATAGCACTGGAAGAATCAAAAAAAGTTAATGTTGGTTAAACTGGTTTAATTTTAGTAATACAAATGTGTTGTCAGCTTGTAGCTTGCAGTGATTTATTTTATGAATATGATAACATTGATGTCATCATATGATAACGTTGAGCTTGAATCTTGGAAGCTACCTGCTGCATGACTAATGAGTAGTAGACCCCCTTCAAGGCCATGAGCTGGCTGTGGGTTCCCTGCTCAGTCACCACACCGTCACTGAAGCCCGCGATGATGTCGGCCGTCTTGATAGTCGACAGGCGGTGAGCGATGATTATTGTCGTCCGGCCGGCCCGTGCCTTTGTATGACAGTCTAGATCATTATCAAATAATGTGATGTTTGACCTAATTAGCTACTGTTTGCATCATTACTCAAATATGAATGTATTTATATATTTTTTTCTCCATTTGCACCTGACAGAGAGTTGCTAATAATCTGATCATACGGGATATCATTGGTCTTATGTTGTACTTCCAGGCTTCCGGTCCTTTGAACTCAAGGAGATAAGGCCTTCTCTGAGTCATGCCATGAGACTGCTCTATCTACTCCATGTAGGCTCCTATCATGACAATTTATTCCCATTACACCCAAAAGAACTTGAGCCAGTCTGGCATTCCTTGTCACAGACAGCTAATGCAATGCACTGGCAATTGAACCCAGATTCCCCACTGTGGATGCAATTATGGGTGCCTAAATGGGGAGGTCCAGTTCCAATCATAGCTCCACAGCTCAATGTTTCAATAACCTCAAAACCCTACTGGTAAAACCCTACTTTCTGAACAGAGGTCTAGCCTCTGGCCTGCCCAGCCCTACCTTATCTAGGGCAGCCTGTACAATAGACTCGCTCTGAGTGTCCAGAGCAGAGGTGGCCTCATCAAGCAGCAGGATTTTGGGATTTTTCACTAGGGCTCTGGCGATGGCGATCCTCTGCTTCTGCCCCCCACTCAGCTGGGCCCCCCGTTCCCCGACCATCGTGTTCATCTTCTGTAAGTTGAAACACAAGCAGGCCATTGTATAAAGCTATGGCAAATGTCTTTTGTCATCACATGTTCTATCAAAACAGGAAACCATATGGTGCTATATGAGCTATGCAATATAAACAATAGAAAAAATAGTTTTCAACATCACAGAAGTAAGTCATGAGGTTTGCCAATAAAAACCCATAACAAGTCTGTGGCCTTACATCAGGGAGTTTAGATATGAACTCGTAGGCGTTGGCCTCCTTCACGGCACGCTCAATGTCCTCGTCCGTGGCGTTCTCCCAGCCGTAGCGGATGTTTTCAGCAATCGTGGTTCCGAAGAGCACAGGCTCCTGGCTGACAATGCCGATGTTCTCCCTCAGCCATTTCACATTGAGCGTGCGAATGTCATGGCCGTCCAGAGTGATCTGCAACCCAGCCGCAGAGACACACTGTTATTAATCGCTGTGAGAACTAAGGCTAATGTGTGAGAACATTGTCATTAAAGGAAATATCCTGCTTCTTCGCCATATGATGCAGAACTCAGTGCCTTTGCTGGCCTGTCGGCCATAAAGCCTTGGTGGCCATGATGATCGGCATTCTCACCTCTCCAGCATCTGGGTCATAGAAGCGCTGCAGAAGCTGGATGGTGGTGCTCTTTCCACAGCCGCTGGCTCCCACTAGGGCAATGGTCTTTCCACGAGGGACCACCAGATTCACACCCTGTAGGATCTAGTGGGGGAATCAAGGAGATCATCATTATCATCATTGCCTGTTTATTCTGATCCACTGCTAATCCCTGAAAGGAACATATACTTTCATCCTTATTGATAGTGTAAAACATCCTGTTCAATTATGTCAATTACTCCAAAACTATGTAATGTGCACGAACATTGCACCTTGGCTTCAGGAAGAATGTTATTTTGTTTTGCTATCTATTGTACATGGTTGGGTTGAAAATAAAACTTTTATTGACTTGGCCTACATCACCTACTTTCACATCCTTCCTGGATGGGTAACTGAAGTGAATGTTCTTGAATTCTATGTCTCCTTTCACCGTTTCTGGCTTGTGACCTTCCTTCGAGCTGCTGTCAATCGGACGCGGCTGGAATACAAAGGGTCAATTTGCATCAAAACAGTACAGGCTGCCTGTTAATTAGCCAAAGTGACTGTAGCATCAGGCTAATATTGATACCAGGTCGATGGTATTGTAGATCTCATAGGCCGCCCCACGAGCCTTGGCTACGCTCTCCAAGTTTGGAGTTCCCTGACCCAGAGAAAATGCACCGATCATCACAGCAAAAAACACCTGGAAAATGAAGGTGAACATTATAATTAAAACACATGAATTTCAATATTCAGAATAAGACTAGAATACCAAATACAAAAGCATGTACTAAAATTCATATATACAAATACAGTAAGAAATCAGTATATTTCTTAGCATGTAAAATACACAGGGAATAATAATATATATGCATGTATACATCGTACACAACTATGATACATCATTACTGATAAAATGACGGCTTACGGTGAGAACTCGTCCGATGGAGTAGTTTTCAGGTTCATCGACTGAAAGCTTTGTTCCATACCAAAAGGCCAGGGCGTACGTCCCAAATATAATGAACTGAGTCAATCCCATTGACACATTTGTTGTGATGGCCTTCTTCACCCCAAAGTTTCTTGCCTCCACTAGATTAGATTCATACCTAATTGACAATAGGATACCATGGTTGACTCCCGTATACTCTGATCTGGAGATGTAGCAGCTAAGCTAGGTGATTTTTGTGCTTTGTGATGGCAATCTCACATCAGCATTATGCTCGGACTGTAACCCATTTAAGCAGAGCAAAGTGACAGTGACAGAGGAAATGACATTCAGGAGCTGTAACACAGGCAACGGGACCCAATCTAGATCCATGGAATTTCACACAATATAAACCCTTCATGCTACTGCTGAGGACATTTCCCAGTGAGGCATCTATTACTTGGGAGAGCGAGACATACTTCTCCACTGCTTTCTTCTGCCCATTGAAAGCCACGACTGTCCTGATAGCCACAAGAATTTCCTCAGCAACTGCTCCAGCCTTGGCATATGCTGAAAGCTCCTTACTGGTCAGGGAGGCAATGATCTAAAGAGAGCACATAACACTCAACAGTGTTACTCAAAAAAGTGAGACCACAGGAGATGAATACAGGTTCTTCAGTGCCTGCCTTCCTACATTCCTTAATATTTGTTATATAACCTCATTGGACAATCATCATGAGAAGGTTGGTTCTTCCTACCGTGGACCAGACTGCAGCAGATCCGGCTAGAAGTGGACTGACTGCTAGGATGACAAGGGTCAGCTTCCAGCCATTGATGAACCCAATGATGAGGCCAGCAATGAATGTGCAGAAAAGCTGCACGAATAAACAGATCTTGTCTCCCAGCCCATCGTTGATTGTGTTAATATCACTAAACAACAATAAAATGCCAAAAGTTCGAAACGGTTCAGCGTCATTATGAAGAAAGGAGGAATAGGAATAACATTTTAGCAAGCAAATATGACAATATATACTTCTTGAACATAACGTCCATCTTCTAACTACATATTCTGATCAAGCTTGGGGGGGAAGGTCTGGTGCCTATTTAAGACAGCACAGGACACACCTGCAGTACACCCTGGCTGGACACACGCACACACACACTAATATACTATGAGCAATATAAAGGTGCCAGGTAGCCTAGCTGTATGCCTTTGGACTGTGGGAGGTAAATGGACTATCTGCTGGAAGCCTACGCAATGCAGGAAGAGCATGCAAACTCCACACACAGAGTAGAGGCACTTGGAAATACAGTGAAATAGAAATGTCTGCATCATCCTACATCACCTACCATCTATAATTCAAAGACAATCAGTCAATTCATTGTTTTATATTAATGCTAAAGATCAGTCCCTTTTGACTTCATTATAACTAATCTGTCCACCCAATAGATATCACCAGCCTAGTATCCAGATATACTCACTCTGTCAGTCTGGTAATTAGCACTCCGATCTGATGTGTGTCAAACCATCCCATTTGCTGGTGGATCACTGAATGGAAGTATCTCTCACGGATCCTTTTTGTCTGTCTGGTAGCTGCCAGCAGGAAAAGCATGACTTGAAATGTTCCAAGAATGAGTACTGCTACTCCAATCCCCACAAAGTAATAGGCATGACTGTGAATGGAACATGCAACAACGTTTTATGTCTGTGAAGATCCTTCACCTGACAGTAGCAGTGAATGCACAAGTAACATTCATCAAGGACACTTACTTAGCCATCATGGATTCGATATCCACTCCAGGCATGGTAGGACAATTGTCAGAGCTGGCATAACTGGGAGTAACATTCCGTAAGGCTGATAGTGGAAAAACAGACATAGGGCATCACATTTAGTATAAAAACAATGGCATGCTCATTCAAGCAAAAATTCCTTCAGAAGTTCAGATATATTTTCTATGTACATGACTGGCACATACAAAAAGGTTCACTCTGGAATCGATATTCTTGATCCAAGCAGTGTCGTCACAATAACTCAAATTTTAAAAAGCATCGATCACAATCTGCCTTCTTGTTTACACTGCAATATGGCAGAATGAAAAGGGACATTAACAGATCTGGGTCCGAATAAAAATTGGAAGTCTCGATTGTGTGGTAGCATGTCATATTAAAAGTGAATGAAAATGCTGTTGCAGAACTCAGTATAAGAACAGCATGACTGCAATGCATAAACATCTTAATGGAAGACGTCCATAGACCTTACAATGAATGGTTAGTCATACGTAAACTATAAGGTATGTGCCCTTTAGCCTTTGGGTACAGCCTCATGTACAGGAATTTTTTATATGTATGTATTTATTTCATTACATAGAATTGATTACTCAAGTAATCATTAAATTGATTCGTAGATTGCTCAATTATTAATATAACTGATAGTGACAGCCCTAGAGCCATGTGTACATCATCCCAGCTAAAGGCTACAGGCAGGTCCCCAGAAATTCCCACCTGTAAGGTTTAAGGGTCGACTGCTCTGGACGAAGCTGTCCGTCATCTGGCCAAAGACCACACACATGAGCGGCAGAGCGACCCCATTGGCTGCGGCACAGATTAGCCCCACAATCATCAAAATGATTTCCAGAGGTTTGGCAAAGCGGAACTGTGGCAAAGTAGGAGATAAAGTATAGTATTACACAGGTTCTCTTTTTTTCCTGAAAAATCCATTTCACGTAATTTCATGGAATATCACAGAATTGTGTTCTTACTAATTGGAAAAATCCAACCAGTTTCATTGGTTCCTTTGGTTCCTTTTTTTTTCTTCTAGATGAAGAAAGGAGAAGAACGTTACAAAGCAACGAAGGAAACAGGCCTCAGGCCTCTCCAGCTATACATATAGTATATGGGGACATGGCTAAGTGAGGGGAACAGCAGAATGAAGTGCCTGATGGGCCTCTGGGCTACCATGAGCTCACAGAATACCTCCATATGGACTCTAATGTCTGTTGAGCCTCATGCATCTATAAATGTAATATTTGGTGATTTAGTATTTTCAGTATTTTGTGTAGCCTTTGCTTGCTAGACTCTCGGTTTCATTCCCAGTGTCTAAGTCTTGTCAACCTGAGTCACGTTATCTGAGCCGCAGTTCTCCTGGTCCTGGGTTACACCTTGTACTTGTTCTATGCCTTATTCATTAACATCTTGGTACTCGCACCTGCATCCCTGTGTCCTGAGCCTTTCCCTTCACCTGTGCCTGCCAATCCATGACACAATACAATTCATACTCTTATGCTTGCATCATAGCCTGCTACTTAAAAACAACCATGGCGAAACCATGGAAAAGTCTGTTTTGACCACTGGCCGCAAATTACCTCGTCCTTGAATTTCTTTGTGAGTATCAGACAGTTTTATTCTGACTGCTGTCCTCAATTTTTTTTTTTTAAATAAAAGAGATCATTTTGACCTGAGCATTTCCTCTTCTGTTCAAACAAAGCAAAGAGTGATTGTCAGGAATTGCTCTGCGTCCGTGAAAATTAGCCGCCTGCATTTACCTAAACAGTCCTCTTCTATTTGCCGTGGGAGTCTGTTCCTCCAGAGGTGGGGGGTCCTTCTTCTCATCCTCCCTGCGTTTTTCGTCTTCCACGTAGGCATCGTTGGTATACGAATTCTCGTACACTGCATCCATAGAAACTAAACAGAGCCCAGTCAATCACTGCTCCTGTCAATTTCAAAATGCATTATCCTATATAATGTATTACAATATTAGATACATTAACATTTTCAAATCATTGTGCATTTTTTTAAATCAAATTAAAAAAAAAAACCTTCTCCAGGCATTGTCTGGTATACCTTCTTTTGATGGTGTTCTTTCGTTAATCTTTGTAATTAAACTCCTGAAATCAACCGACAGAAGAAACATACATATGCAAATTATTAATCTGAGTTTATTTACCCCCCTCAAGGGTCAAATCCTAGACCTGCCTCTGGAGAAAGTCATTTAAAACTGGTACTTCTTGCTATGGGTTATGACTGTGTCACACAGAAAGCTGTACAGTTCCACAAGGTGCACTATAATATACTGTGCAAAAATCTTAAACAGTCAAAGGAAATGTTTACAGCTTATTTAGGTAGTAAGTGTGTGTATGTAAGCAAAGAAATACAATTTAACATAAGAATATATGTAAATAAATAATACAATAAAATGTAACTTTGTTGGGTGACTAGGGGAATACCACTGTGGTCCCAAAGTCCCCATCAACATATAGTATATAGCCTAGTTCTCGGTCTTCATTAATGTAAGATTGCTGCCACCGTGAATGAAAAGTTATGCATTTGAAAATGTGTTCGAACTGCGTTTAGGCTCCAATACATATGATATTTAAAATAAGAAATGTTTCTTATTTATCAGAGTATGACATACTTCCAAAGTACACACTTATAGAATATTGCAGGGCTGCCAACTCTCACGCATCTGGCTTGACACTCAAGTTTTCAGACTCACGCCCACGCAAGAAATCTTACGGCAAATATATATTATTCCATGATAAACCTAAAATTAGTTATATCAAAAGCGAGTGGATAGTTTGTAAACCCTACAGGCTATTTACAAGGTAATACAACTCTTACATACATGTGTGTAAACTCGCCTCGAACTGTAAATCTCACGCCAAACAGCGGACCAAATGTCTAAATATTTTAACAAATTTCCTTACCGCCTTGAGGCGTCCTCAAGGCGGTAAGGAAATTTGTTAAAATATTTAGAAATTAACATTATAAGTTGCTTTGCTTTGCAAAGAGTTTATAAGGAAAATTTGCAGAGTTCTCATAGCAAGAATCATTTTCATTTAAATACTTATTCAGTGATTAATTCTTCCTGACACTAATTTCATTTTGTACTTTTAAAAACATGATGCTATGAAACCTAGAGGCGCGTACCTTAATGCGTATCAAACTAATCCCGAATAAACTGAACTAAACGAAAATAAACAGAAAAAATAAAATTAGTATCCCGGATAAGAAATACGAGTAGTGCGAAACGTGCTTGACATATTGACATTGTACATACAGCAACTGCAACGTCTGTCCTGTTTCATGTGATGAAAAATGCATTACTGCAAAACAAACACTAGAACAGAATGAAGAACTTACAGAAAATGCCGACAGATAACTCGTGTTGTAAGTCACGAATTATTGGCCTCCGATGTGTCGTTTTCCAATCTTTGATATTGGGAAATTGTTTTAAGTGACACGGCTGTTATATATATATATATATATATCGCTGTTCTCTGACGTCACATTCCTACCGTATTGTCGTGTGTCTCTTGTCGTTAAAATCGCAAATGTCCCTTCACCTACATATGAAGGCGGTGCCATGCTAATTAATATTCAGATATGAGGCGTGAACAAGCCGAGGACGGTATGTGAACTCTGAGCACCTTAATCCGAAGTTGCTCTTGCATCAAAGTGATATGTAATCATCCGTGAGATTTTGATTCACTCACTTTATGGTCATTTTAATACATCTGTACGATTACATTTGATAGATTTGAGTTTTAATCTTTATATTCACTTTCTCAGGGGAGTAGCAGAGGCATGGATAGGCTGGTGAATTCAGGGGCCCAGAACTTTCTAGGGGCTCAAAATCTAGCATCCTAGTCTACAAAATCTCCCTAGGGGGACTCTCCACGCCCCATGCTCGAGGCCCTAGAATTTCCAGCTAGACCATGCATATACCTAAGTGTAAATGAAATATGTTAATTAGTCAATGAACATTTAAAATACTGTATTAAATACTGTTTCGTTGTTTTCCCACAGGTAGACCAATTGGCGCCTCTGAAGTGCCCGTAGTGTGTGACGGTGTGTGGCATGTGACAGGCTGGCATCTTGCCCAGGGTGTGTGTGTGTGTGTGTCCCCTTCCTGCACCCGCCCGCCAAAAGAAATGGTTGAGGCTATGTTTGGAAAAAAGTGGCCAGTCACCAACTCCAAAAGACACTTTGATAATGAATATTGAGAAATATGAAGTGTGTAGTTTAAAATGTGTTTTTGGAAGTCAAAGCTGTTCACTACAAAAGTAACAGACTGATGGAGGACTCATTTTCAGAAAGCTGCTGTAATATCGGTTGGTGAAAGGTTGAAAGCTCTGTGCACTTGTTTGACCTCTTTCATTATGAATGGGAAGGAGATCTCGCTTGCGTGCTTAGAAAGTGAGCACACACCAGGCTTCATTCCTCCTTCCTCTGTGGATTCCTTTGAAAGATCTTCCCTAACCGGTCATACTCGCTGAAGCAGCACAACTGGGGGCAGAGTTTGTAAGATACCTGTCATGCCCGGTAGATTCCCTTTGTTCAGCAGTACGTTTCCACTCCCCAAAATAAGCCTGTGACTTTGCAGTTTTTAAGTGCAAGTGTGAAATGCACTGCTAGAATAATTCATAACAGGCAAGAGCTGGGCTGGAGTTTGCAAAAAAATGTATATTTTACACAGAAGTATACTCAAAAATTGAGAAATAACTGGGAACAAATATATATATGTGTGTGTGTGTGTGTGTGTGTGCAGAATAGCCTAAAGCTACAGTGGTGCTTGAAAGTTTGTGAACCCTGTCCTGGCTTGTGTGAAAATCAGGTCATATTTATGCAGAGATGTAGACAATTCTATCGGGTTCACAAACTTTCAAGCACCACTGTACTTCAGTCATCCAAAAATATTCTCTCAGGCAATCTTCTTTAAGATATGTACAGTAGTTATTGTCCAATTTGGTCAAACTGGTCAAAAGATAATAGTTACACTGTTCCAAAGAGATAGTTACACAATGCAGGTATGAATTTTCATTTGTGAATATGATTTTTTGTTTGAAGCTCCTTTTTCATGTTTTCTGCCGTATTGTTGTATGTGTCTTGCAGCTGGAATCGCAGCTGTCCCTTCACTTACATATCAAGGCAGTGCTAATTAATATTCAGATACGCTGCCTGGCCAAAAAGAAGTCACCATTTAAATCGGGAAGTACTTAAGAGCCAATGACTGGATCATTATTACAGCTCAGCAGCGTACGTTATGCAGCTTAAGTGAAGTAAGCTGCATGAGTACCTGCATCTACTGAACGGCCAGGTTATCCCATCAATGGATTTTTTCTTTCCTAATGGCCCGGGCATATTCCAGGACGATTATGCCAAGATACATTGGGCTTGAATTTCATAAAGTGGCTCAGGAAGTATGAGAAATCATTTTCACACATGAATTGGCCACCACAGAGTTTTGACCTTAACCCCATTGAAAGCCTTTGAGATATGCTGAAGAAGACTTTACAGAGTGCTTCAACTCATCTATCATCAATACAAGATCTTGATAAAGAGAAATGAATGCAAATCTGGATGAAAAAAAATGTTGAGATGTCGCATAAGCACGTGGAAACAATGTCATAAGAACACCATAATCAAAGCTAAAGGCGGTCCAACGAAATATTAAAGTATGTGACTTTTTTTGACCAGGCAGCGTATGAGGTGTGTAGAAGCCGAGGACGGTATGTGAACTCTGAACACCTTTACCTGAAGCTGCTCTAGCATAACACTGAATTGTAGCCATTCATCAGAATGCAATACACTTGCTTTATCGTTATTTTATCTGTGTAAGGCTTTCCATACGTTTATGAGGTCAGTATGTTTAACTGTATATACACCGATCAGCAATTCAAACATTTAAACTACCTGCCTAATATTGTGTAGACCCCCCGTGCTGCGAAATCTGTTCTGACCCATCAAGGCATGGACTCCACAAGACCTCTGAAGGTGTCCTGTGGTATCAGGCACCAAGACGCTGCAGCAGATCCGTTAATTCCTGTAAGTTGTGAGGTTGGGCCTCCTTGGATCAGACTTTGTCCAGCACATCATGCAGATGCCTGATTAGATTGAGATCTGTGGAATTTGGGGGCCAAGTCAACGTTCATGTTCCTCAAAACATTCCTGAACAATATTTTGCAGTGTGGCAGGGAGCCTTATCTGCTGAAAGAGGCCACTGCCATTGAGGAATAGCGTTACCATGAAGGGGTGGACTTGGTTTGCACCAATGTTTAGGTTGATGGTATATGTCAAAGTAACATCCACATGAATGCTAGAAACCAAGGATTCCCAGCAGAACATTGTCCAGAGCATCTCAATGCATCTGCCAGGCTTCCTTCTTCCCAAAGTGCATCTTGGTGCCCCAGGCAAACGACACATGATGTCCATATGATGTCCTGGCTGTCCACATGATGTAACAGAAAATGTGACTCTTCAGACCAGGCCACCTCCTTCCATTGCTTCATGGTCCAGTCCTGACTCTCACGTGCCCATTGTAGGCAGCATGGGGACCCTGACCGATCTATGGCTGCAAAGCCATATGCAGCAAGCTGCGATACAATGTGTGTGATCCCTTCCTGTCATAGCCAGCATTAACTTTTGCAGCAGTTTGTGCTAAATCAGCTCTCCTGTGGGACCAGACCAGACGGGCTGGCCTTCACTCCCTGTGCACATTTATGGGTCTTGGATGCCCATGACTCACTCACCAGCTCACAGGTTAGCCTTCCTTGGACCACTTTTGGTGGGTACTACTGCTGACCCCCGCATACAAGAAACACCCCAAAAGACCTGCCGTTTTGGAGACCCTCAGACCCAGTCATCTATCCATCACAATTTGACCCTTGTCAAAGTTACTCACTTGCCCATTGTTCCAACATAACTTCAAGAACTGACTAGTCACTTCCCTAATATATAATGGCACCACTGACAGGTGTCATTGTAATGAGGTAATCGGTGTTATTCACGTCACCTGTCAGTGGTTTTAATGTTATGGCTGATTGGTGTAGAGAACATTGCATATTTCACAGTATGTGTAACATCTAAGACCATCGCTGCAGACACAAATTACAGTTAAGATTCTATGTCTTTAGGGAGACAAGTTCAAGAATGTGTCTTGTTCTTTGCATGAAAGGTAGCACAATAGCTTCAGTTCTATTTTAAAGTCAAACAAGAATGTAAACAAAGGGTCACCATCTGATGTTGTGAAAGATGAAATTTATTAAATATCCTTTTTAAGTTTAGCTGAGAAACATAAGAAAAATATTCAGTGTTCTTAATTGCATTTTAGTCAGGACATTCAGTTATTAACTTTGAATTTCTGGTGTGCACAACATGCTATATCTCTTTTTATTTAAATCAAAATATGATGCGATACTTTTTATTTTTTATATAAAGTTTTTGTCATCCTCAATGCACAAATCATTTAGAAATGCATTCCTATCCCCACCAATACCTACACGAATCTTAAACAGAAAATATTAGGTGAAACAGTTTCATTTTCATGTAGAATTATTAAACAACAACAAAAAAAAACAACTAATTAATCCCATCCTCTTAGCGAATAAGGATGGACTGGCATGAACTTTTGTTTACTTAGAAACCAAGATACAGTCAGAGGAAAAAATATTTAAAAAGTAGATGTAGGCTGCTGCTGTCATGTGAAAATGTAAGTTCAAGCCGTCTTGTGATCCAGACTGAGCTATGCAGACAATCAGTTGTATGCGGTAATGGATAGTTTAAATAACTTCAGTAGCCACTTGATGATCTTATCCCTCCAAGCTCTCCACTAGACAGTCCACATTTTTGCTCACCATCTTAATTGTTTGATACATTTGAATTTGGGATTGCTCCAACAATAAAAATTCGAACTTTCTTACAATTAACTACAATCAGTAGGCTTTTACAGCTGAAAACCTAGAGTTTCAGAAATCAATTCATTAAGTAAATTGTCCTATGTTTGTCCACATCTGCAGTACCAATTGCTTCCCATGTTGTCATATTTCTGTGTGTAGCTACAGACCATAGTAAGTACCACATCAATGAAAACTCAAAACACTGCTTTGTTCATCGATTTTGCGCATGACATTGACAGTAGTGTGAGTGATAGGTGGCAATGATGAAATAACGATTGACATATTGATGCTGGAACAACAAATGAATGTTAATAAAACAAGAAAATGATTGGCAACTTCAGGATGTCCTGACTTGACCTCTCCCCTGAGGATCAGTAACTCCACAATGGAGTGACCATGTTTCTAGGTGTGTTTGGAAGACCTCACCTGCTCAACCAACACCAGCTCCCTGATCAAGCGAGCCCAGTCCAGCCTGTACTTCCTATAGCAGCTGAAGAGAGCCACCAGCCCCCACCCGTACTCACCAAATTCTGCAGGGACACCAAGGTTGGCATGGAAGAGCTTGGGCTTCAAGGGATACAATTTCAGGGAGGGGCGGGCATTGATCATGTGAGATTTTCTAGTATTAAGCAACAACGTTAAAACTTGTCAGGGGGTGGGGGGGGGGGGGGGCGGGTATGATACAACACACCAAGCTTTAACATCAAATGCACAAGATGATCTTGCTTCCTTGTTTTAGGATTAACACATTTATTTAAGAAAATATGAAAATCAAATAAAGGATGGCATCCTTGGTGTTTGGCATTTGGGGACACGATGGATCATCTGGAGGAGGGGGGGCATGGCCCCTCATGATGTTGAGCCTGGGCAGCTTCGAGAGTGAGTGTCCTGGGCAGCTTTGAGAGTGAGTGTCCTGGCCAGCTTCGAGAGTGTCCTGGGCAGCTTCGAGAGTGTCCTTGGCAGCTTCGAGAGTGTCCTGACCAGCTTCGAGAGTGTCCTGGGCAGCTTCGAGAGTGTCCTGGCCAGCTTCGAGAGTGTCCTGGGCAGCTTCGAGAGTGTCCTGGGCAGCTTCGAGAGTGTCCTGGCCAGCTTCGAGAGTGTCCTGGGCAGCTTCGAGAGTGTCCCGGGCAGCTTCGAGAGTGTCCTGGGCAGCTTCGAGGGCGTCCTGGCCAGCATCGACAGTGTCCTGGGCAGCTTCGAGAGTGTCCTGGGCAGCTTCGAGAGTGTCCCGGGCAGCTGCATCACTGTTAGGTATGGGAGCCATACTGTAGCTCCATGGTCCGGAAGACTCTGCGAAGGTCGATATGGACGCATCATCCGCACCTCTTTATGCCAAATGCAAGACGTGTTCCAAACACGCTGCATCCACACAGCCTCCGGCATTGTGGTGAACCCCTCCCGACCCCCCTTGGTTTTGTGGAATGTTTCTTATGCTAGATAGAAAATATACAGCAGGTAAAAATCTCTGCCTTCCTGCCCCTTGGGTTATTGATGTTTGTACAGGAATTGTTTTGCATGTAAATTATCGCATAGCCCCTGTCCTTGGCACTGTTACTGTATGTCTGCCCTGTCATGAATGTTGCACTGTAGGTTCAGGGAATGTTATTTCTTTTCACCATGCTTTGTACTTGGCTGAAATGACAGTTAAGCTGCGTTTTGCATGTGCAAAGAACCAATATATAGACAGACACTATATATATGTACAGTATGTATGTATGTATATAAGATATCTGCATATAAAGAACGTAAGCGTATGAAGAAGGTAAAGATGTGTTATGTAATGAAGGATTTTAACAGAATATTTTTTTCTATTTAAAATCGGTATAAAATATTGCAGGACTTGAGCCTCCACACATTGCTGTCATTAAGTACTGGCAAAAATTCTGCATCACCCCCATTGACCTGTCAATGGATACTTGGCAAAATAAAGTTGTTCTTAATTGCTTCAAACATTTCATAAAGCGTTTTTTCCCCTCACCACAGGTAAGACAACAATAATATATTATGTGGTAAAAGGTACCTTTATTAATTTGAATATAACAAATATATTAGTCCATACTGTATCCAGACATCTTTTCAGTAAAATGTACAATGTAGAGTGTCTACACTGTGTGGAACAAAAAATACAATCTGTTATTTAAAAAGCATTTGTGTGTGGTTTGTGAATTGCTTTTAAGCATGACTATATCGCAAACCTCAGGTCATTAAATTCGTAATGATTAATACAACCACTAGAGGGCAATATCGTCCTGATTCTTTGGGACCTTTCGCTAAACCTCTCGCCAACTTGCTCACCTGATGCTGTGTCCCCCTTGCTCACGCATTTGCATTACATAACTAAAATGGAGGCTCAGTCCTCTGGAGTCTGAGGCCTGTCAGCCACTTTTTGAGGCAGTCTGACATACCTTGACATTTTTATATATTTCACATATCTAAAAAACATTTTCCCCAAAGCGTTACATCTGCTTTTATTCAGCACAAACTCAGCAGCAATAACCTGAGACCATTAAGAATCTCGTTATTTCATTCCAGGCCATCCTGTATTTCCCCATGAGCTGTTCATTACGGAGGCAGTCCGAGGGGTTCACGTGCTCCCGCAAAACAGCATTTAGACAAGCAACTTCACTTCCTTGATGGCGCTGTCTCAAATGCGGTCTTCATACTGAACAATTCATAGAAAAATACAGGTTGGGTGACATAATGAGCGTCCTTGGTCTTGTGCAGAATGAACTGAAAAGAGGATCACACCAGAGTGCACCTTCTGACTGCTCTCCGCTTGAATTGGTGGATTCCTGCAGACCTACAGATGCACATGGCCTCAGCAAGGCTGCCGTGTCCTGCACCTGTGCATGCACTGACCGCATTTATATTGCACCACGCGCACAACTAAACAGAAGATTCAGCTGGGGGATGCTTTGTATGACAATAAAACTGGTTTTAATGCATTTGCAGGCATTTTGGGTGCAGTAGATGGAACACTCAGCCCTTTTTGTACTTGCAGTCTCCTGAATCCCATCTGCAAATGGCAGTAGGGCTGTCGCCCCTGTCCTGTGGAACCGCCGACCTCAGAACTTCAGATCTGTTTGTAATTTAGAGACTTTCAAGTCCTTACTTAAAACCCACCTATTTTCCTTGGCTACTGGCTCGAGTTGAGCCCAGACATCTTAGTGCAGCGTTATTGCACTTATTTTATTTTATTTTCATCTTATTTTTGTGTATTCTATTGTCTATATTGTTCCTTGTTTTATTGCTGGCTAACTTGTGAAGCACTTTGGTCAACTATAGTTGTTTTAAATGTATACAAATAAAGTCGAAGTTGAAGTTGCAAATGCAAAAGGGTGATATGCAACTCAAGGACATTTTACAGACATTGTGACCAAGTGGCCTGAGTGCACAGGATGCTTATATCTGGTCCAGCTCTGCAGTGAGTCAGATGGCAAAGGATGGTGTGTTTGCTGGTTATTGGGAGACAGCAGTATGCTGCACAACACTGCAGTAATTATTTTATTGAAGTATATTTTTGAGCACCTCCTTGATAAGGTTTCGTTTGAGAAATGTTACTTCCTCTTCCTATTGCTGCTCCCGTTGCCTTTTTACCAGGAAGCAACATCACATTTTGCGGCCATTTATATATTTTCAACAAATAAGTACATTTATTTTGGTTACTTTCGTGTGTTTTATTGGACTTCTAATTATCATGACATATAGGCTGTCATATAACATATAACATATTTCACCATTGAATGCTTTTAAGAGTGCCACTTAAAGTTCGTTCGTTGTATCTGGAATTACGAAGGGTTTTTGGAAACACTTGTGAATCTTACTCGTTCCTTATCCACGTCGATCGGTTTCGGTAATCACACCCGGGATCGCATGTCCATGCATGTCGCTTGCGCATGTGCAAGATGATTGACTAGGTGTTTGCTGTAGGTGGCAGCATTGGCCTTCACAGAGCAGAGATCAACCAAGAAAAAGTAAAAAAAAAATGTTCTGAAGTACGGAGGGTGTTTTCTGACATTATTCCACAAATATGTTGCGTAAATGATTATATAAATTATACTTTAAATTGTCAGTGAAATGATTATTTAGAAATATGTCATTTCGATTATTATTTAATTAGTTATTATTTAAAGTGTTATTTAAATGATTATCTGTAAAATTACCAAACTGAGTGGGTGGGTTCTAAAACAAACCCAAATCATACGGATTAAATAAGTTTAGCTATAGCTAACAAAATGTGGTGGTCAGTGGTTTGGGACAGAGCTGTTATCCTAAAGTTAGTAGGGTTTATTTACGATTTCTGGAAGTTCAGGGGGTTTCTCAACCCGGTCCTCGGGGACCACCAGACGGTCCATGTTTTTGCTCTCTCCCAATTCCCTGCCAATTGGGAGAGAGCAAAAACGTGGACCGTCTGGTGGTCCCCGAGGACTGGGTTGAGAAACCTTGCCCTAGAGTACACCTTCTTTTAGAGGTGGCGGGGGGGAATCGATTGTGTTACATTGTGTCTCCATTCTTCAAGGTGGTGATTTTAATATCACCGTCAGAGTTAAAATATCGATTTCTAAACATCAATTTAAACATAGGTCACTGAAATTTAGGGCTGTCACTATATATCTAGCGATTAATCTGACAATATAATATAATATATAAATTAGCGTGAGGCTGGACCTAACCAAGCATTGATGGGCGCATATTCAGTCACACAGGTGGGCAATTTAGCCACTCCGATCCACTTAAGTTGCGTGTTTTCCTACAGCACAAGGAAACTGGGAGATCCGGCAAAAAGCCATACTGACACAGGGTGAGCCTGCAAATTCCACACACACAAACTGGCAGTGTGCAGCAACAACGATACCAACTGCGCCAACGTGCCAGCAATGCCTATGACTTGCACGATGTGCCATGTTAATATATTGGTGATGTGTAATGTGTATGTAATGTGATGTGGTTAAGCGACTGGGCTAACCTTCATTTTAGCAGTGATTATTTTGACATACAGGAATTGTAGATAATAAATTGATCAAACCGTTTAAGCGAACGTGATGACAAAGACGGGCTAAGCTACACTGCCAGGCTAAATTGCACATACTCTACAATATCTATAGCTAACCTTGCATTATTGGCAGATTTCAAGTCCAGAAAGTAAAAATCCAGACCAGGATTTTGTTTCAACCAACCAATTGAGTATGAAGAGTCACTGTCACAGAGTATTCAGCTGGTTGGTTGAAACAAAATCATGGTCTAGATTTATACTTTCTGGACCTGAAATTTCCACCTGCATGTGATTATTGGGTGAGTCCGTCAAACACATATATATTCTTTTCAGATATGTTTGCATTGGTCGTTCTGTGGTGATTTTTAAGTTCTGCTTTGCATGCTTAGAGATGACGACATTTTCATTCTGTTTTAATGTGAAGTGCTTCCACACATCCGACGCTTTTGCTCTTTATTTGGAGCGTCAGCGTCAGACTAACTGGACCAAATAAGTTAGCAGTTCTACATGGATAACAATGGCAGGAAAGAACTCCCTGAGAGAGAGGAGTAACCTCTGGGAGAAGCTAGAATCAAGGGCGAAGCCCATCCTTCTCTCGCTGGTACATTGCAGTACAAGTTTAGGTAAGTTACAGCGCAAGGTAAATTCAGGCAGATGGCAGAGGAGGCGGGGGGTGACTCAGGGGTTAGGATGCTGCGCTCATGACTGAAAGGTTGCCGATTCAAATCCTGTAGTCAGCAGAGTGATGTCACTGCTAAGCCTCTGAGCAAAAAGCCCTTAACCCCAATTGCCCTGGGGACTGGATGAAAAGCATGAGGGGGGGGTAACCATGTTAGGTTATGGTGTAGGCAGGTAACTCCCTTTTATCTGCACCTAGAGTGGTTCAACCTAGAAGAGGGGATAAGGAAGCTGTATCCAGAGGGAATGACACCCGTCCACTCAGTAGACCGGGGGTACTCATTTATTTTCCTCTGCGGGCCAAATTTCACCATCAACACAAAGCCTAAGGCCACTGCCCCCGATAAAAAATTTTCCAGGGCCAAGGATTAGTTTGATGATCAATCACATGGTCCAGAAAAAAACTGGGTTTTGGTCCATATAGTGACCAAAGTCCGCCTCCTGAGTACCCCTGCATGAGACTGAGGGTGTATCACTATCCGAAGCTGGTAAGCTAATCTAAACAAGTGTGTTTTTCAACTAGAAGTAAAGACTGAGCGCGAATCCCACACCGTAGCTCTCTCTGTGCTGGGAACTAACAGATAACCTAGCAAGGGACATGTTCAAACTGTTTCATAACGCAACAGCATTTTCATAATGTAATTTCTATTGCTAACTTGCACTTAATTCTTACCAGTCACTCACTGGAAACTCAACCTAGCAGCATTAAATAACCAAGCTGGTTCACTGACTGCTAGCCTATATGTTTGCGATATACTTTCTATCCCCAGACCTATATATAGGCAGGTTTTTTTTTACAAGTTGGTCACGGGTACGGTACGGTTATGATCGACCTTAAATGGGACTCGTGTGAGGCACAGAAGATCTAGGATTTACCGATAGGATTGTTCCACCATCGTACCTTGTGTCACTGTGGATCTTTTTTCTCTGATGCTGTCAGGTTGTACAAGGCATTAACACCTAACAGCCCCCCTCCCTCGATCAGCGCCTGGCCTTTCCTCGATCAGCAGTAAGCGCAACGAACATTGTTACGACACTGCATTCACAGTTGAACATTATATGATCTAAACTATTTATCTTTTTATTCTCTGTTCTGCAACAGTAATGTTTTGTCATATGTGTATTCACTGTATTGTATGTTATGTTACTGTCGTGTCTGCATCTTGTAATTGCACACTGAATGTTTATTATTGCTACTGTTTGCACTGTCTCTTTCTTGTAACAAATTACAAGAAAACATTTAGATGAGCTGCAATAGCATAGAACAACTTTAATTAGACATAACATCGTTAAGAAATACACGCGGTAATAGCTTTTCAACAGCGAGCGAACTCCAAGATAAACTTCCTCTAAACACCGAAACTACCTTTCTTTCAGTAGTTTCAGGTGTTGAAACTTTTGCGTCATTGGAGCAGGGAACTGTGGGAGTTGCAGTTGTACAGTGCGAATGAAACGCTGCCAAAAACAAAACTGCCGTGTAAATGACGAGTGTCGGCCCCGGGGAGGAGGTTTGACAGAACAATAATCGCTGAGAGAGAAATACTGGAGCGAAAGGTGTTGGTTTCGGACACTCCTCGGTGATAAAAACGATCATACGGATTTACGATGGAGACTTGAAGTGAATGTAGCCTGCATTGTATAAATGAGGACTGAAATAGATTTTGTTCCGATGGTGAGTAACTCCATTCATTGTATGAAAACTTAGAAAGACACCTGTCCGACCCATGCAAATTGTGTACAAATACAAAATGCTTAAAGGCATTTTTGTTAAAATCTTGGAGTAGAACTATGGTTGATGGATTAAGTTTGTGTACGTTTCTTGGATTTTGTAAAGAATAAGTTTATACAATATACTTACAGACAATTAAATGAATCACAAAAGGAGATACAGAACGTCTATATAAAAATAAGTGTGGGAACAGGTGCATTGACGTATTTAAAACGTGCAAGTGTACAGACACCGTAACACGAGTCTTAATTTACCTAGTTTCTTGTATGATTGTGGATCGTACGAAGCCACATTTAGAAAAGAAACGCTGTATAGTCCTAGACAGGACTAACCTGTTTTATTCACCGAAGTAAGAAAATGTGATAGGAATGACTCACTGCGTTTGACAGGCGCAATAATTCCACGTAGCTCGGTTTCATGTCCAAATATTTAGACGTTCATCTTTAGATGTTACGCATATAAAAATGTGTAATGCCCATGTGAGTAAAACCAAATCCCTATAGGTGTACGACAAAGAGAGAGCAAATGCGCATCAGCAACGGCCGGAAACGTACACTGGTCTTAAATCTGGTATGTTTATATACACGCGATTAAGGCTAGCAACTACTGTTTCAAAGACCTGCTATTTTACGGCACTGGAGAATGGATGTTTCTGTAGCAGGCCCTATAAGGTCGTTTGGAAATAATGTACGCATGGCGTACTCTATAAGATTCCAATAAATCGTAAGTGACTCAACGCATATTTTTTTGTGGTCAATGTGTACTACTTATATATAAAACACTGAGCTGTTACTTGGTCCTCTTCATGAGATGAGCACCAAAAAGTGTACAAAAGGCATGTCGGGGGAGGGGTTCAATAGCATTTCACCTAATTGAGCAGAAAATACTCGTTATGTGGTATGTTACTTGCAGTTGTTATTCAATGGGGTGTAGAGGTTATGAACACTGAAACTACACACTAATCTAACTTTCCTTTAATCCACTTCTTTCATAAAAATAGTGTAACATGTACTTAAAGTCTACCCTGAAATGTGTAAAGCGTTTTGGGAGACTTTTCAGAGAAGTTCCCCTTCATCTTGCAAGATGAAGTCCAGACATAAGAATGATGAGTTGTCCTTGATGAACCTATAAGTCACGAATTACGTAATATTGTAAGGGAGTTGTCACCATTGGAATAACGTGTGTGTATATAAGGGAAAGTCGTGTGAATGTTATATATATCCTATGAATGTGTGTGTGCGTTTGCATGAAGTTTTGTACACAGTTTCATTTCAAATGAACAATTTCCTGTCTTTATGATTGCAGGTGTGAAAATGACAGCTATTGAAACAATGTTACGTCACACAAGCAGTCTTCTCAGGAGCCGATCCGAGGGAATGTTGATTGATTTCAATGAGGATGAGATGCCAAACAAATTTAGCGGTAACAAATTCAATTTACATTCAAAATAAACATACAATATTTTGTTTAACAAGTTTCTGTATACCTTTACATAAGCCTTATTGTTTTGCATTAGTATCTTGGTATTGGGATTTCAAGTCTGTTATAATATACTGCTCTCTTTTACAGAAGATATTGATGCACCTCACATGACAAAGCAGTCTGATGTGCCAGTTTTACAGCCTGAGGTTCACAATACTATACACAAAACTAATCCCTTTTGGAACGGACTTTCTGGCTCCAATCCATTTTTGGATGATATCGTGCACACTGACAAAGAAAGTAGGAGATCAATTGCAGATGTTTCCATTCTAAAGGAAGATCCCTCTGTGATATTTGGTGAGAATAATGTGGACTTCAGTAATTCTTCAGATGAGGCAAACTTTGGCCAGCTTTTCAGTCCGATACGAAAGAACAAGTCTGAGAGGCGAAAAAGTGCCTCAGATATCCTGGATGTGAATGACGAGACGGAAACTGAAAAAGAAGCTTCCCTCAGCTACTCAAGTCAGCTTTTAAACCCCGATTTTGAATGGCTAAAGGATGATAGGGAAGCCTACAAGATGGCCTGGCTGAGTCACAGACAGCTAACGAGGTCTTGCCTAGACCTTGGCTCCACGAGTCCGGGGTGGGCTCAGACTCAAGCCTCGGAGACTCAGATCGTCTGCAGGATCGGGCACAGTGGTGGCTCTGTTCAGTTGCCTAACTCTGACATAAGTGTCTATATTCCAGAAGGCCATGTTCTTCCAGGGGAAATGCAGGAAATTGGGTTGAAGGCAGTCCTAGACCCACCAATTGGTCTTTGCAATGACCTTTTAACAGTTGTAAGTCCACTCCTGGAAGTGAGTCTTAGCAACATCAACATGCAGACATCTGTTTCTCTATTAATGAAGATTTCTGGGGAAGTAAAGAATGATCCACTAAGTCAGGTGATGACTCAGTTGACTGGCTTAGTTTCCCATAAAAGGGACGGGCCTTTCCAGAAGATAAAGCACTGTTACCTATATAACAACACCTTACAGATGAAGATCGAAAACTTAAAACCGCACATGTATATCATTGCTACCATGCAGGCCACCATTCTCCAGCCACCTGCTACATCGGTGTGGGACTACATGAACAGACATCTCACCATTGGGGTTTACGGACCAAGGCATATTCATCCATCTTTCAAAGCGGTTTGCGTCGTTTCCTGTCACAGTGAAATCCCAAAGAAGCTACCATTTTCAAACTCCAAAAGGGGTCCTAAGAACTTGCCGCCACTTGTGTTGCAGCTTTGGGGCAAGCAGAATTTCAGCCTGAATGGGCTCAAAGATCTGTATGTTACAACCAAACCAATGGGAACGACATTTGAGGTTAGGGCTGGTGAACAAATTAAAGTGCTGAAGAAAGAGGACCTCAAAACATGCCAGGTCTTCCGCCTCCCATTTTCAGTGTCTATGACTGTCAGAGAGGAAGTGGTCCCCTTCAAATTAGTCGTTAAGATAAAAGACTCAAAGGATTCATCATTAACTGAATTTCAGGTGCAGACTCCAGGTCCTGTGCGTCAAAGGACAGAAAAGTTTGCTCAGAAGAGGTTAGAGACATTCAGGGAGAAAGTAGGAGTTGAAACAATTCCGGAGGAAACGATAGAACGGTCTCCCAAATTTCAGGACCGGCCAGTACGTATAAAGTGGTACGGTGTGACGCTGAAGTCAGTCATTCATCAGCCGAGGGTTGAATACCTGCTGGACTACATTAAGGGTGAGACCGTGGCCATTCTTTCTCGAGACACAGTAAAATCAGTGGGTCAGTCGAAAGTGAAGGAGTGGTACATCGCTTTCCTTAGGGGTCGAGTTGGTCTGCTCCACTCGAAGAATGTGAAGGTCATACCCAAAGATCAGGTGATTGACTTTACCGACGTGGAGGTGAAAACGCAAGTGCTTCTGGACAACATAGCTATTCCGTTTAAGAAGCTAACATACGTGTACTCCACCATTGAGACTTTGGTGACAGAGCATGTAAGCAGCTGGAGGACCTTCGCTGAGGCTTTGGGCTACAGCAACCTTTCCCTGGATGAGATTGTCTGGAGGCAGATCGAGACAGAGTCGGAAAAAGTGGCATGTGTGCTTGAGAAGCTCAAGGAGGATTGTCACTCGGACAAAAACAGGAAGAAGTTTCAGCATGAACTCATTGTTGTAAGTGTGAAGCACGAGGGGGGGGGTGGAGCAGGTCATGCCGTTCTTATCCCATTGATATTTTTACACCACTATTTTCTCACATATAAAAAGTTTATAAATCTTAGCTTATGATTACCTAAGAAGACTTTGGATTCATCAAAGCTGCATAAAACTGACATTCAAAAATAAAGTCTAAATAATTATAATATACTTCAATACACACGTGCTTCTGGTTTTCAGTCAACATAAAGTCAGTCCCAAGTGGGCTAAGTCTCTATGATCTGTGATAAGTGCCCGTGATCAGAAGGGCGCTGCTTCTAACCCAGCCTCAGCACATCTGAAGATCCTTCAGCAAGGCCCTTAACCCCCGGCTGGACATTGTGACGGGTGGCTGCCCTTCGTGGCCAAGCTTGCTATCATGGAAAAGAGAATTTCCCCACAGAGATCAATAAAGTGTCAATTATTATTATTATTATTATTATTATTGTACGATTCAGGTTATCACACAGCCAGTATTACACTGATGGGAAAACAGCAAAAACTTGTTCTAAAAAAATATGTAACACCATGTGTCCCCATTTAAATTATAAATTCTAATAAACTTTAATGTGAAATTCATTTGAAAAACGCTGAGTGGACCCATTCTTCTATGGGTCATGGTATGAAACCTGTTGGTTGGGTTCACGTTTTTCAGATGCATAAGTATCGCTTGTGCTGGTAACTTTACACCATTAAGCAGATCAGTGACATATTTCAAAACTGCCCTGCCTTTTACTCTGTGATTGTGCAGATGTGTAACTTCACTGAATGGCACAAGATTTGCAAACAGTTTCAGGTGACATGAATGACTTTATCCAGACAATTATAATTTCAAATTCACAAATAATGCATAAATTGGTTGCATTTATAATGCTCAGGCTGCCTAAAAGTTAAATAAGTAGCTGAAAATTTATATATAGAGAAAAATATATGAACTGTTTTTATAGGTATTCTTCATACACGAAATTCAGATGATTGATTGCTGTTGTCCAGTATTTTGATATAAATATACATGGTACAGTGGGTTATTCAAAATAAACAAAATATTTCTTAATTATTGAATTAATAGAATTTCTTGTATTGAATAGAAAAGGATTGCAGATATGGTAACAGCCTTTCTATGGTGCTGTCTTATCTGCCGGAATAGCACAGCTGAAAGCCATATTAATACAGTGTGTGTACGTGTTTGGGTTGCCAGGGTCTCCTAAAGATGGATGCCCAGGATTTGGTATCTCGTCTAACGCAGAACACCGTGATTCTGTCAACGGCGGTGGAGCTCGGGGTGCGATGGAGGGAGCTCGCTGAAAAGCTTGGAAAACTCTCCAGTGCTCAAATCGCCAGATATGAGACTCCACACCAGGACAAATCTGGCCAGGTCAGCAGTCAGGTGAGGCAAAACGGTAATGAGCACCTTGAGAAAAGATGGATGGATGGACATCTGTAGTTATAACTCACTAAAGTGAATTCTGATGATCTTATGTATTGCCTTTTATGTTTGTAATTTTTGTAAAATTAAGTATCGAGGTTATGTACTTTGTGCTACAAGGGGTGGACAAAATATAGAACACCTAACCATATATGGTAATACTTTACATTAACCATACCTTCATTTATAATACATTCAATTATACAATTATGGTGTTTGTTATTATCATATAATGTTCATTATACTGTATAATAAAGGTGTTAAGGTATGTTAAGGTATCCTTACATGCTGCTTATAAATGTTCTATGAATGCATTATGAAGGTGCATTTAATGTAATCCAGGGGTGGTGAACCTGATCCATGGACAGCTGCTGTGGGTGCAGGTTTTTTGGAAGACATCTCAGTCAGCCAGTAATAGAGCAGTGGTTCTCGATTCCAGTCCTGGGGACCCACTGTCTGGGGCACATGGTCCTGGAAAATGGCCTCATATTCCTTAGCTGTTGCACAGCCATTGGAAGCAATCGTGAAACATAATGACTCACGCAAGATGGCCGTCCATGCTATTAATGATCCCACACCATGTGAAACAGCTGGTAATAGTGTTGGTGGGTTGAAGACATCATTTGATTTCTCCAAAAGTAAACCAGAGTTGCTGGAAAAATGAGTGAAAGATGACTCATCAAACCAGATTACTTTTCCCATTGATCAGGGGTCCAAGTTTTGTGCTATTTGCATCAGGTTATGCAAGTCTAAGCATTGGCATTGGATGAAAGCATTTTTTTGAGACTGGCTTATAGGGGCCATATTTAATTCTGTGGTAATCTTTGAGGCTGTACTTTTGTGGTGTAGAAGAACAGTCCGTCTATCTATCCCTGTCAGATGGCGTCAGTGTGCAAACGTTCAAACAAACGTTCCTCTTTGCCAGTACAGTTTTTCCCCATTTTTCACATGTGATGTTGTTGTTCGTGAAACTGTTCGCCTTGACACATGAAATCATTTGGAGTTTTTTTACTCAATGCACCTGCCAGATCCTTCTCTTTGCCCTTTTTGGGTCTCCTTGTTGCCTCATGTTGCTTTGAAATGTCACATAACAAAGTGATGAATGTCTCTTTTGTAGCTGATAATTTGCATTCAACCAAATAAGACTCATCTTTGTCAGTGTGTTATGTTATTTTGTCCGCCCTTTGTACATTTACTGAGATACATTTATTAAAAGTGATAAATAAGTTTATTATTCCTTAGAAAACAAGTCATCGAATATCGAATATCGTTTTTGGTGAAAATCGTTGTTTATATTATGCAGGAATTATGCATTTGAATATATTGCTGACTGCAATACCTTGTGATACTGTTAAGATAGTACTGTAATTTGCAAAATACGTCTGCGATCTAGCAAACTTCAGGCTCAAATGTTGTTGCCTTGGTCTTCACCAGCACTGACTTTTTTGAGGTTTGTATTTATATGATTTGTCCTGCATTCATCAATATTCTTTTGGTGATTACAATAAGAGCTAATACGTATCATTGATTAATATTCGGAAAACAACAAATATCAATAATCAGTTTTATTACTCCTCAGATCTGTTACAGTGATATGTTACAGTATAATTTCCTGTGTTTTGTACTCTCACTACAGTCTATGTGGAAGCCAGCGTACGACTTCTTGTATATGTGGAGTAGTCACTATGGAGAGCATCTTAGGGACCTAGTGCAGGACCTGCACCTGGCCCTGGACAAGATGAAGACCCCAATTACCAGGCAGTGGAGGGAAATAACCGGGGTGCTCATCACAGTGAACTGCATGGAAATCCTTCAGGGTTCCGCGTTCTCTAAACCATAATGCCCACAGAATACCGCCAATCTGGCCCACGGCATTTGGCACATTTGCTTAATACCATGTGAAGTAGCGCGTGTGCCCTGCGATAAGCAAGCATCCAACAAGGGTGCACGTCACATCCTGCGCTGCACGGAATAAATGCCACCTCCTGTCCCCATGTTCCTGACCTGGGTAAGTGGTTGGAAGATAGAGATTTAAAATAACACTTATAAAATGTTTATCTCATTACAACTATCCATATACTGCAGAAAATATGACAAATTTATTTATACCTATATTATTTGTTTTATTGTTCTTAGTACTGGACTAAATGTTAACTTTAATATTATTATTTACTGTAATACTATGTCTCAACCTCACTGCATTTAAAGCAGTAAATTAATCATTTTCATGTACCGTTACCACTCCTGTAAATTAATCATTAACGTAAGTGGCATGTAGCCTTTTCAGATACATGGACAATTTCTCCAATTCTCTCTCTGCACACCTGCACATTTGGCTGTAGTGTGTTACTCTGTTACGTATAATGAAAGCATTGGATGCCCGATTCCTGGAGAGGATAAACAGTGGTGGGAACACAGGCTAAGCACAGCAGTCTAAAAAGGCAGCATACTCGACTGTGTTCGGCTTTGTGCACGGTCTAGGCTTAATTGCTGAAATATGAAACCAAAACTCCCTTATATGTAGTGTCAGGGGCACGCTCGGAAAATGGATGTGGGAGGGACTGACGTCAAAGCTGTATTCACAATTATTTTAATTTTAGGAAGACATGCCACTTAAGACCTCAGAATGATCAATTGAAAATATGTCTATTCAAGTAATGTGAAACTATTTGGTCATTTTGTATACAATACTATTTATATTCTTAATATAATTTTTTAATGCTGTAATTGTATTCAGTTTTAACTCTTTGGGGAAATGTCCTTTTGTACTCACATCTGTTACATTGTGTAGTGAATTAACTATTAACCACTGGCTTTGTAGCAAACGCTAATTGTGATGCAAGTTGCAATCAGCAACTACTTTTCATGAAGTCTAAATACATTTAAAATTTAACAAGAGCTTTGTATGGCTGTTAAGTTTGCTTTTGTAAATAAATAAAAATAAATTTTAATAATTTAAGTATTGATTTACATGGTGGTGCAACATGTTTTTATTTAAATATGCTGATGCATATTTGACTAAAGAGTCCATTTCAGGATATTATGAAATTTTGGTAACTTACCTTAAAGGGGACACAGCTCAAAATTTTTATGTATAAGCTATTATACATAAAAATAATAACCTTGAAAAACCTTGAGTTTACTAAAATCGTGTACTAAAATACACATATACAATGGAAAAAATAGGGTTAGGGGAATGCAACTTAGTGACTTACGCCAAACACAATTAATTAAATAACACAAATTGTGATACTAGTGGCAAATAATGTAATTGTTTGCATTTATTGTTATATCATAAACATCTCCTATGGGTCTTATGAGTCTCATGAGATTTGCCTAGTAACTGCTTCAACTGAACATGCCCAGCTCGCTAATTTGTTGATTGCCAAGAGTCTGGAGTAGTGATGGCCAAAACAATGCTTCATCAGCCATTTGCTGTTTTTTCTGACCCCAGTAAATGGCTGCTCTTGGTTTACTTTGGGGCATGGTTTGAGCCCTTACTTGAACAGAGAGCACCATCTAGTGGGATCAGAAAGTACGGCAAATGGTTCATTAAGCATCGTTTTAGATATTGTAGTCAGCAGTATTGAACTGTAGTCACCATGAATGGTTACAGACAGCCTGCAAAAAGAAAATCTAAGTGAGATGAAAGACATTGCTGTGTTGTTATATGATAATTTGTCAAATATTTTTAGATTTATAGAATGAAAGACTTTGACCTGGGCAACGCATGGATGTACTGTACAAAAACTTCATCTCTTTAAAATCTGACATCCGTTACAACCGATTCATTCAAAAGAATCATTTGATACAAAAGAATGTTTTGTTCATGAATCACAATCACTATCATTCACTTTCAAGGATAGCTGTTTTTGTGTGCAAGTACTGTTTCTCCCAAAGGCGCAAGGCATTCGCATAGTGCTTTTTTCGCTGATTGAAAATTGTGCAGATATAAATGTGATTCTGCATTGTATTGGAATTGGGTACTAATAGGAACAGATTGGCGGTGTGATAGCGCGCGTTGTAACAGGACTGCCTACAAAAATATTTAATTAGGGAAATGCCGTGCTTTTCAGCCTCTGCCCAGCCACATTTCAATATTCATGTGCGTGAAAGGAGATTTGGCTTGATTTCTGTGTAAAGTAAAATATTTTCAATAATATTTGCAATGCTAACCACTGCACATCTGAGCCAAAGTTTGAGTCCCAGTCCTAACTGTATGTGCATGGAGTTTGCCTGTTCTCCTCGTGTCGTCGTGGGCTTTCCTCGGAGTTCTCCGCTTTCCCCCCACAGTTCAAAAACAAGATAAGTTAATTGGTGTTGCCAAATTGTTTGTGTTTGTGAATGGTGTGTGTGTGTGTGTGTGTGTGTGTGTGTGTGTGTGTGTGTGTGTGTGTGTGTGTGTGTGTGTGTGTGTGTGTGTGTGTCCTCGATCGGCTGGCACCTCATCCTAAGTTATTCCCTGTCTTGTGTACATAGCGTCCGGGATACTCTCCAGACCTCGCCACCCTGCATAGGACAAGCGGGTGTAGAAAATGGGTGGATGGATTATAGATTTATTATGAAATTAGAATAGTAAAGTCATACATCACTGAACCCATTTCCGTCTGATAAGCATGTAAATATGCATGCGCAGATGGACACAATAGCTGCAGGAGTATTACTTATTGTCCTTGAACTTTGTAAATGGTGCAAGGTTCTCTGTTTGCACTGCAAACAGGACTCACCTACGCTCTCCTTCAGAAGTCAACACGTTTTAAATGAAAAATTATAGAGACAAGAAGTGCGCAGTAGCCCTGCAGTAGTGCCTCAGTGAAGTATACTAAATACTAAATAAAGTATACTAAATACTAAATAAAGTATACTAAATAAAACATCTAGTACGAATAGTGTTTCACTGTCAGTGTAATTCCCTTTCTTTGAACAGCAGATTTGCTGGTGAGAAATTCTGGTTTTTAACTGGATAATTGGATTTAAGCAATCTTATTGAAATAATAAGTCTGTTTAAAATTTTGATTAGGATGTTATCGCTTCAACTATGACGCAATGCAGCACTGGCTACGTCTATGTCGTTCTGGGAAAATTAATCATTTTACCATTTATTAATACAAGAAATGATGTGGAAAAATTGCCATCTTTACACCAACAATATCTGCAATTAATGTAATATTATTATAATGTATTAATAGTATTATAATGATTATGCTGTATAATGTAATTACCTGCTAGCTAACATTGTAACCTAGATAGTTCTGCCTCAAATAAAATGGTAGACTCTACTACACCGTCTTTTCGGACAAGGTTGGGACCGATTCTTCTCAGAAGCTACATTCCTGTCCACAGCGCATCAATGTATCCGAGCTGAAAAAATATGAAACTCATCATTTAATAATTTACCCTGCGCCATTACATTCAAATTATACTAAAATTATACTAAATATAGCACTGTATTTATATATATAGCAAATCTGCAACATTTGGAGTAAGGCCAATCGCCTGGGTGGGGATGATGTCATGAGTTGCCATGGTTATTGATCACCAATCCCATGCCTGCTAATGCCTCTGAATGAAGTTAAACTGACCCTGTTTGAACATAATGATGTACAGTCCCTTTGTATCATTTACATTTAGTTTGTTAATATGTTAATTTGTCTTTGTTGACCCCTCTAGTGCTGCGACAATGGTTTTCCTCCTGCTCCACACTACATACGCAGTATTGAAAAGGAGACAGTTACTCTTAGCTTGTCACCCCTTTGCATGAAAGGAATGTTATGCTAACAATGTAAATGTAATCAGGTTATTTGAATACTGAAACCACGGAAGCATTAACATTACTGAGCTAAAGAGTAGTCTTTTATCTGATCTGCCCTGTGCCATTTACAAAACCAATACTCCTAAAATGTGTATAGTATGGCACTTAACTGAAGCCTGTGCGCCTGTAATCAGAAGGTTGCTGGCTCAAACCCAGCCTCAGCACGTTTGTGGGTCCTTCAGCAAGACCCTTAACTCCCAGCTCCCTATGCGCCAATACAGGTGGTTGCCCTTCGTGGACAACCTACTCTACAAAATAGAGTTGAGGAAGGCGTAAAGACAATTTCCCCACAGGGATCAATAAAGTATCAATTATTATTAACTACATATTTTAAGCTTTAAAATGTAATTTCAGAAGACTTTGATATGTCTTCAAAAAACGCATGTTTAAATGAACCAGGCTTTGATGTTCAAGTTAATGCGATGCGTTAAACTTGCAGTTTAGGGTAAGAAAAGACGTGTGTAAAATGAGGTTCATTAGTGTATATTTTAGTATGACGCAAGGCAACATTGTTGGTGATGATCCAGTTAAGTTTCAGAATTGATTAGAATTAAGGAATAACCTATGGATGAACAGGGCAATCTATTGTCAGTCATGCTGTCAGTGCTCATGCTCCTCTGATACCGACACTAAATACCAGCTATACTCATCCAAGTACTAACTAACAAGGAGCAAAGATATATTAGTATTGTTGAAAGTGATCTGATCTTAATATATGTCATGAAAAGGCTTATTTTAAACTTTTAATAGTCAAGATCATTGAACTCTGACTATGTGAATCTCTAGAACAGTGTTTCTCAAACGATTCTTCAGGGACCCCTGGGGAGTCCAAGTTGTACTCCCTCCCAGCCCCCAACACGTGTACCAGGTATTCGGTGTTTTTGATTGTTTGGTTTGTTCTTTACGGTTTGACTCAGGTGCGCTGGGAGCTGGAAGGGGGCAAAAATGTGGACTTTCTGGGGTCCCTGAGTACTGCATTGAAAAACAGTGCACTAGGATAATGAGCTCTTGAAAAGAGGATAATTGCAGTCAGATGTCTCAGTTCAGACATGTTTTGAGCTATCCTGCTTTATGTTTTATATAAACCACACAACTTTGAGTATAAGTTCATCATGACAGATTTCTGTTCAAGTATAAAACAGTCCCATTAAGAGAGATCTCAGAGGACCTCAGAAGTAGAATTGTTAAACCTCCTAAGAGCTGTCACGATTACTCGATTATAAAAAGCATCGATTCAAAATTTCCTTCTCGATTACTAAGCAATATGGCGGAAGGAAGACGACGCATATTGGATGAGGGTCCTTTTATAGAACGAAACGCAGTCTTCTGTAAGTATTGCAAAGCAGAACTTAAATTTAACTACAGCACGACTGCATTGCAAATGCATGTTAAAAAAAGACGATCGGGTTTGAAGGACTCACCCCGTACTGCGAGGTTAGTCGTAGATGTCTGCCATTTAGCCTCTCGGGGTAGCCTAACCTGTTTTTGTGACCAATTTGACTTATTTTTGCATAATTATTTTGCATGATTTACTTTTTACGATTCCCCTATGTAAAAAAAACTCGCTGCTTAAATGATCAGGTTAGCCCAATCGCTTAGTGGAATTATTTTACATAATACGGTACATTTAATCAATTAGATTTTTTTTTTTGTTAATGTATTGTGTGTTAGGGCTGAAACGATAATGGAGAAAGTTCACATTGCAACATTTTAAGTTTTTTGCGATATTTAGGAGTTGAAAATTATATAGCCAAATACAACTTATCTACCAACAAAGTCTGTCAAATAAGTTGCTGGTGCCGTTAGTCGTGCCAACAGACACAAAGCAGTGCCGACAAATCACTTGCTTATACTCCATATCGTCTCTGTGGAATACAAAATATTTCCAAACAGTGAAAGACGAATGTCTTTTAGACTTGTTCTCTTTTCTCCTTTTCACTTATTTTTGTTTAATTTCTCACAAATGCACCACAATATCTACTACTGAGTTGAAACAGGGAGGACAAGAATGATTAGATTGTCTGGGATAGTGCATGCAGTCTGAACTTTAGACTTTTTTTTTTTTTTTTAATATATACTAGATAATGTTGAAACAGAACCGTCATTAAAATTGTAAAGCTTGCTGAGTTTTGTTTGTTCTAAGTAAAAATATTTTAACACAGCTTATTAATGTGACAAATGTGATATCAACATTACACATCGTGTACGCCTGTAAAAGGTGGGTGGCACGAGGGGTAGCCGCGCGCACCGCCGCTTTGTGTTCGTACTGTACTTCACCCTGTGTGAGCGCCCTCTTTCGGCGGATCCTCCAGTGTCCTTAGACTGTCCAAAAATTTGCAACTTAAATGTGGTACCTAAATTTACCATACGTGTGACTGAGTGTGAACCAACTGTAATGCTTATTATATAGTTTTATTATTATTTTATATAATCAGTAGATTACTTTATTATCGATATAATCTATAGTGACAGCCCTACTCTTAAGACTGAAAAGGGTTACTAAAGTTTTTAGCGAGTTGGGCCTCTGCGAGTGCAGAGTCAGGCAGGGTTTATACAAATGGAAGCATTCATCACCATGATGCTTGCCCTAGTCAGGGAATCCAACAATGATCAGTTCAATGAAAGACGAGATAAAATTTTATTCATCCCGTGGGAAATTATTGTGCCAAGGCATAGCTTTAAAATACAAAAAAAAATAAAGAATAAAATATAATACCAGAATTTGATATTATGCAAAGTAAAACAAGGAAGGTTTAAAAAAGAGCTATGTAACTAAGGGTATGTTGTAGAATCCTCAAACAAGCGATACAGAATGGAAGGGTGACACATAAGGATCTGAAGGCGTCTCTTGCCCTTGATAAGGTCTGTGCTGAAGAGTCTGCAGTTAGAAAAACAAGAACAGAAGCAGTGACTGTGTGATGATACCATAGAGGAAGCCACTTCACTCCAAGAAACACCAATTCAAGTTATCGAAACGCCATCTAGATAGTCCAGAGCACTAACTGGAACAATGTTCTGTGGACAGACAAAAGCTAAGGTTAGAAAAACAAAACATTGCATACCAAGCCCATAAACTCCCAACTTTGAAGCACTGTGGAGGGAGTAATAGTAAGGGGCTGTTTTACTGCCCATGGCCTGCAATCTGATACGGACCAATAAATTCCAGGTTGCACCAAGAAATTCTGCAGCGGATTGTGTGGGAGTCTGTCTTTGATAGAAAATTTAAAACACGTTTGTTCATGCAACATGACAATGAGTCAAAACACAAAAAGACAAGAGCGTGGCTCTAACAGAATGACCAGGTGAGGCTCGTGATCTCAGACCCATTGAAATTCAGAGGCATGATCTGACACAGACTGTCCAAGCAACAGATGTGAAGCATGCATTCATAGAGGAACGGGCCAAACTACATCTTAGCTAGGGCTTAGATGTATATATATCTGTTTCCCAATAAAATCCACTGATATTAAGCATCCATGAGTTTACGGACGGAATAAAAACAAAAATGTATCTCTATGCATTTATGATGAGAAAAGCAATTCTCCCATTGAAGTAAATGCTGAAGAGCCACACATCCTGTATGATGTCTTACCATTTGTAGCCTGGGGTTGTATGTAATGTTCAGTTTAGGGTTGAGAATGTGTGTGTCGTTATATATTGGAAATTCATTTTCGCCTTTTAGTTGTATTTACAGAAGGCATATCCTGACCAAGAAATGTGGTCAAGATGTTGATAGACAGCATTCACGTTTTTTTTTTCCCCCCGTTTCTTCCTAAACACTGAAAAAAACATCCTTCAATACAAGCTACACAATTCTCATTTGTTTATGCAGATTTTTACATAAACAATGCAATTCAGTTTAACTGCTTGCATTTCTCCATCTACAATTCCATGTTTTCAACCCGTCGTGGCACCTGGTTTATATTAGTGTTTAAAAAAATGTTGTTTTCAACTTGGCTGTCCGTCGCTGACCAACAACCTGCCAGGAAGCCTTTTCTCCTTCTTAATTCTGAGGGCTCCGGCCAGAACCGTTTGGAATGATTCACAGTATGTTTTCCTACTGCCTCGGAACACGGACCTGGCAATGCCTGAGACAGCCCGTCATTTTTATTGGCTGTTTGATGTAGGAGGAGCAGTGTCACGCGATGATTCACAATGTGCAGGGAGAACATGAAGTTCATCTGCACCGGATGGCCTCATGCATTGGGGTGGTTATGAATGGCCTGACCTGGACGAGCTTTCACTTTCACTTCACGCCTGCAGTAAGGCTGCAGTGCTAATCAAAGAGCCGTTCCCTTAGGCTTTAATGATCTCTCAAAAATAATCCTACCTTTTTAACAGATCTGAATCTGCCACAATATCAACGCCCCTTGCTATGCTAATAAAACAGATATATAGTGTTAGGCTAACAGCATATTTCTCAATAAAGTATGTAAATCATCTACCTTCAGTGTGTAATTGTAAATAATCAAAAGTAGTTGTGTCTCTGTTGGACTGATGATGGCTGATAATGAAAATCTCTTTTATGTTAATTAGTTTGTTTTTTTTCTATGAACACCACATCAGCAGCTACCTCCTCCACAATGAAACAGGAAGGCCAAGTCATACAGTATAAAGCAATAAATGCAATGTAAGCCACAGGAAACCTGTTCCGCTTGTGCATACAGAACACTGGGCCTGTGAAATCCATACTAGCTAAGGATACTTAAATGGCTTCATTATGCTTTCTGGCCTCTGAAGGGGTTAAAATTCCCTGTAATGCTACCACGGAAATTATTATTTGCCTTTTTTGTTTGAGCTTTCCGAAAATAAGCAATTGTGTTGCTCTTGGTTTCCAGTGGGTTCATCCAATGACCTTGAATTTACAGCTATCCAAAAGCACACTGATTTTAAATGTGCTTATGAGAACAGAAACATGCAATATCTCTGGAATATAGAAGGGACACAGTTCCTGGTAAAGCAAGTCCACAAGCAACAATGACCGGAACATGTACGCACCACAGACATAACTGGACTGAAACCTCCACCTTGCCGGGCAAACATACTGTAATCTCTATGCCTCTTTTGTCTTGAACATATCTGACCATCTACCTTGACATGACAAACCATGCATATAGCATCCATCCATCCATCCATACATTATCTTCCGCTCGATCCGAGGTCGGGTCGCGGGGGCAGCAGTCTCAGCAGGGAAACCCACACTTCCCTCTCCTCTCCTGGACCCGACACCTTATCGTGGTGGAGGGCTTTGCGTGTTCCAGTGATCCCAGGAGCTAAGTTGCCCGGGGCTTTATGCCCCTGGTAGGGTCACCGGGCCCCCCCCCTGGAGCTCGATGGCGAGCGCCTGGTGGCACGTGGGTCCCCCCTCCAATGGGCTCACCACCTGTAGGAGGGGCCATAGGGGTCGGGTGCGATGTGAGTTGGCCAGTGGCCGAAGGTATATACAGCTCAGGAAAAAAATGAAGAGACCACTCAATATTTTTTCAAAATGTGCATTTTTTAAATCCTGGTTTGATTCCGGTTCTGCTAGCAGAGGGTTATGCTGAGCAGCAGGCCGCTTCCAGGCTCAAAGTTTCTAAGACAGCAGTACACAAGAATGAGGTGAAGCAGGAGACACAGGGAACGACCAGAAACCAGCCAGGTAGAGGGCAGGAGCAACTTTCTAATGCCAGACGACCGTCAGCTTATCCGGCAGTGCCTCATAAATCAGAGGATGACCTCAAGTGACCTTCAAACATTAAGTGGTGTGAAGTGCACTGCTAGAACAATTCATTATAGGCTCCTTAAAGCAGAACCGAAGACCCACAAAGCCAAGAAGAAGCCCTTAATTAATGATAGAACCAGATTGGAGTTTGCAAAAAAAAAAATGTATTTTACACAGTCACATACCCATAAATTGAGAAATGAGTAAGACTGAAAATTCTGCTGTAGCCTCTTCATTTTTTCCAGACCTGTGCATGGCTGAGTGACCTTTGTCATATATGAAGTCAACCAGGCTATAAACTTGCAGTGTGATGCCAATCCACAAGGGGGCACCATGGTATTGCGAGTAAGCTGGCAAGTATCCACACGCTGCATAAATTCCTGTTCCAACCCCAGGAAACTTTGCCGCTGCTCTTATTCTTTCATGGACACAAGTGTGCATGATGGGCCCCTGTGGCCGCCGATCAGAGACATTTCTAAATAACCATCCATTTCAGTTGTGAATAATCTGAGAATTCAGTTTGTGCAAAGTGCAGAATTGAAAAGGCCAAGACTCCCCAGAACCATTAAACTTGGCTCCTCAGGTCTGTGTCACATAAACGTGTATCAATGCAGAGGTCATGCTCTCGAACGTGGTCTGTCTTCTTAAACTTGATTTACAGCAAGATTCTGGACAAGAAATATGAAACTGCAACACATACTTATCAAAAAAGATGTAGATGTTGTGTATGGGCAAAAGTATGCTGTACTGTGTTAAAAATAGCTTTAATAAATATTTGTTTTATAGTATTGTGTTAAATAAATTCCATTTACATGTGCTGGTGTCCCCTCTACTACACAGTACTAGCAGTTACACCCAGCTCTACCCAAATGGTCTAACTTGGGGTCATGTGACACACTTCGGACAAGAGGGCAATGGCCGCTCCGCAGGTGGCCCATGGGGAAACCGAACCCCTTTAACTCCTCATATGGACGTCATGCCCATAAGCTCACCGGAGCCGGTCGTGCCTTTGCCTCTGGGTGAGCCGTGAGCAGGACCGCTTGAGTGATGCTTAGATGATGTTAGATCGGGTTTCTTTTGTGGTGCAACAGCTGTTAACGACAGGATACATCTTATTCATCATATGTCTGCTGCGTTTAATGCATTGTTGTCCTCTCCAACAGCACCAAAACCTCACTTGAGGTGTCTTTAATAAAGTTACACAAAAGCACATTTTCATGAAGAGATCCATTGTAGTAAGCAAGCTTTAAATTAATTGCATTTAATCATATTAATTGTTTAGATTGTACTTAAAAGTAATTTGACTACTTTTTGCTTATTAGCTCTATTCCAATTACAGCATATCGCATTCCCAGTTTTTTTGTACATGAGCCAAGCCAGAGAGATTCATTGTATTTATAATCTGTTGGCATCTGAAACTCTGGAAATGTCTAGACAAAACTTAATTTACATGGAAAGATTCCCTGTTCCAACATCCACAAGAACTCTGGCAGGGATATTTGGTTTAACAAATAGCTGCTCCCTGAGCACTGCAGTACAGAATACAGCTGGCATGCAGGATTCTTCAGGAGTACAAAATGCAAAACGTAACAACAAAATTCATACGAGAAAAGATATAAACCAAAATCTTTTTAAAAGTTTTCACCCAACGACAGCACGTTTTGTAACAACCTGCGGAAATGTGGGAGGACTGGCAACAACCATCATCACTTACTGCAACAATTTTACCACGGTTCCTATTTTTTTCAAGCAAAGCAAACTAGCGTTAGCGCTTTATTTCAATCCAAACTTTACTTCGGCCCTGCACTTTTCTAAGTTCCGACGTGTTCAGCCTCCAAATTCTTTAAAATAAACTATTTCAGCCAATTTCAACAAAACTTCATCATGCTGATTTAGGATTTTGCTCCCGCCCCCTTCAAACAAAAAGTGGTAAAACCTAGAGAAAAAAATACTTATTTTAATATGCTAAAATCGCACTTGGCGGATTGAAGTGGGCAGCCGCGTAGGTGTCCGGTGGATTTAATGACTTACGGGCTGACACGTTCCTGTTGGAGCTGGAAACCAAATCGGTTTATTTATGAATAATAATAAAAAAAACAATGTGAAACTGAAAGCTTAACTCCGACCCTTTCGGTTCGGTGCAAACATTAATATTTCATTAATTTTAATAACACCAGTACCATGTGCTTGCTTGGCAGTTCTTGCAGTTTTCTCAGGCAAAACCCACCGGGAATATTCACCTCTTCTCTCAACACCAGCAAGAGAGCGGAAACACTGAAGTATATATCTTGCTACGCGGAAGCCTCGGTAACTTATATTGTTAAACGCAGAGACGCTGATTTGGGTCTTTAGTTTTGGGAGCACTGGGGGTTCCCCTGTGAGCTCCCCACAAATCACCATTATTAGCACAGCATTCTCCTTTCCTCCGAGGGGAGTTTCTTCCTTTCCTTCCATGATAAATGCGGAGGGCAATAAGCGTGGTGATTTATTTCCGCAGAGCAGACACTGGTGCGCCGGACTCCTGCCCGGACCGCATACGCGCGGCAGCCGTTTCAGACGCTTATGTGACACATCGCGTAAAGACTGAGCATTTTGCCATGAACCATCAGAACACGGTTAAATGACTTTAAGTAAAATATGGTGAATTATACAGACCACCCGATGACACAGAACTGGTGGAAACAGTGAAGGGATCAAGGGTCATGTGCTTCCCTGAATTAAGGTTAATTAGCCTACATGTCTAGTAAGAGCACTGAACCACCTGATTGTGAAATGTCTTGAAGAAATAAAATGTAACATCCTTTCTCAGCTGTTAATGGAGTAATTTGAATGGTATAACTGCCTGGCAATTTCATATGGCAGCTGTAAGACCCTTTGGCAACAGCTCAACACCTGATAATAAAGGGCAGCGAGTGACTTGCTTAATTGGCATTGACGTTTCCAGTTTACCTACACAGGACACACTACACGTCTTTGAAAACATCTAAGGTATAAAAGCTCAGGAATCCTTCAAATTGCTGTTTTATGATTATATCCTCTATGCTGAGGTGGAGATTTCAGGTCCAGAGAGTACAAATCCAGACCAAGATTTTGTTTCAACCAACCAGTTTAGTATCGAGTTACAGTCACAGAACCAACACAAACCAAATCTTGGTCTGGATTTGTACTCCCTGGACCTGAAATCTCCACCTCTGCCTATATGTGTCCCACCACCTTAAACAAATAATTGTTATTGTAAAGCTGCAGTGTGCTTAGAAATGTAGGTTTAAATAATTAAAAAAAGTAATTATGGTATTGTTTGCTGATTAATGAACTCATGGCAATAGGTGGAAGAACCTTATAACCATAGACATACACACACGTATATGTGTGTGTGTGTGTGTCTGTGTGTGTGTATATATATACGATAGAGAAAAGTGCTGATACTTCAGCCCCTCAAGTAACACATTTTGTGTTGGTACATCTGTGTACGGAGAGGTACCTCCTGTTCCAAACTGCAGTGTCATCCGATATTCTATCTACAATGTCACTTAATGCAAACCAATGCAGGGATGCCCTGTGGAGCAGGGAATAAAACAGCATGCATGGATCTCAGTCCAGCTCACTGTAGGCAAAATAAGATGGTATGAGGTCTATAGGTGCCTTATGGGGCTTCCTAGGCAATGCCTCACTGTTTCGCTTATACTTCCAACCCATACATGAGAATGCTGGGACATTCAGAGAATGCTATAAATACGTTTTACTGCACTCAAAAGCAGCCTGTACACAGGTGCATGTCACTGCCATGCCTTACGTGAAAAAGAAGGGAAAGTACAACACAGTCAAAGTGAAAATGCAGCGAATGGGGATTATTCCCTTTCACACCAGCCTCAAGGCTGGCCAGATCTAGCGAATAATAATGAAGCATTCAAGGTTTGATTCTGGTAAAATGCATTAGCAATAAATATACAAAGCCAGAAAAAGTCGAAAATATAAAACAGGACCTGAATAGCCCATCATTGGAGCCTTTAAAAATTCTCTCTTTCCATCGTGCCCAGGATGCTCAATGGAAACAAAACAATCAAGTGGTCTCTAAGTTCCAAGACAGTATAAATATTTTCTTTCATGAGAGATCTTTGGAAATGAGTATTGCTGTAAGTACCTTTTGAGATGAGTATTGCTGTAAGTACCTTTTGAAATGAGTATTGCTGTAAGTACCTTTGGGAATGAGTATTGCTGTAAGTACATTTGGGAATGAGTATTGCTGTAAGTACCTTTGGGAATGAGTACTGCTGTAAGTACCTTTGGGACAACCCCTCTGAAGCTTTCCAACTCTCTCTGGTCATCAGCACCCATTTAGACTCGACCTTTTACTTTTCTTATTTTTAGATTTGGATTAGGCTGAAGTAAGTAATGTGATATATTTCTGAGCCAGAGGTTGCTGTTCAATAGATTAGCTCTTTTCTGATTGGGAGAAAGGAGATGGATAGCAATGCAATGCTTTTGTAGTTTAATGACTCAAGGTCCACAGAGGATCAGTTTGCAGAGGTAGGATGTGGAAGTAGGATGTAATATGGTGTGATGGTGCCTACCTCCACTCCAAGCTTACAGTGTCTGCTACATTAGGTCTCCAAATCTGAAACCAGCTTCTCTTCAGTGGTATAGTTTCTTTTCTGTTTTCATCTGCCAAGTGAGCACAATTAGTGACATAAATAGTAAAAATCACAAATCAGACTCGTTAATTGCTATATACAAAGGCGAAGCCACATTGCGTTACGTTGTGGCGCGAGACCTGATAAGTTAGCTATGCGGTTCATATTTTGACATTAAGAAAATATACGCAAAAGCCTTCATCCCCTTGATTAAATGTTGTTACAGCTGATTCTAGCAGGGACACATGAATTAGCCCTTTTGCGGAATTTAAACAACTGCGAGTCAAAGGCTTTTATATTCGTTGTGTTATGTTACATTGTCTGGCACTCTGAGTGGACGTGTAATTCTGGAGGACTTCCCACGATTCGTTTACACAGAAACATAAAGATTCAATCGTGTTTGATAAGTTGCAAATCAAAGCGAAGCCTGTTTATTCAGCTGAAATCAATAGCCAGGAGGAAGTATAAAAAATAGTAAGGTTGAGCGGGCATGAAACTGGATAAATCTCCAAACAACAAGGGTGAAAAACTGCTGTCCCCAGAATTGTGTGAAAAGCAGCGCTAATAATGTTAGCGTGTCTGAGAGACCACAGAATCCGTATGCCAGATATCTATAGGCTCATGGATACTGCCAAGGATAAAACTAGAGATGATAAATATGTATAAATATAGTAACATCTAAGTATTGACTGATCTGCTGCAGTAGTTTTCTTTATCTATCTGCCAACCTGTGCTGAACTAGTGACTTTATTTTTACGCAAATCCGTCCATCTTCTGAAACCATTTGTCCGATTCAGGGTCATGGGGTGTCCGGAACCTATCCTGGAAGCAACTGCACAAAGCAGTTTTACAAATATTCTTATATTAATGCAATCAGCCATCCATCTTCCAGCTCTTTATCTAATACATGGTCACTGCAATCATGTACACGGGTATACAGTTTTAAGTATTATCTATAAACACACTATCTAATGAGCAGCGTTTGCTATTATGTTGGACTATAAAACAAAACACAAGATTGTATTAGTGTTAGTTAATTATTGTAAAGGCAAACTATGCCCTATGTGTAGTCCGCACTGTCTCACACAGGTGGCAACAAAGAATTAATTTAATTAAATTTTGTCAATGTGGCGGTGCTGGTTTGCATGTCGCTGACGTTTGAAAATACCCTAGTTAAATTGACATATGCACCACACCATATTCACTTATAAGATCTGGATTGGATTCAAAGATTCAAAGGTTTGATTTGTCACATGCAAGGTATACAATCCAACTGTAACCTGCAGTGAAATTCAAGGTGGCCATTTTGGTCAACTCCACCTTATAAACACTGACAGCAAAAAGACATTTAAAGTAGCGATATGGTAGTAAATCGACATAATAATAATGAAAGTTATACTGAGAAATAAATAGTTGTACTAAAAGCAAACAGAAAAACAGAAGTTCACCGTAAAATGAATAAATAAGCCTTAGATGTGCAACACAGTTCTAATTAATGTGTGAGGTGCATAGATAGGAGGGGGTATGAATTAAATTGTCAGTCAGGTACTCATATATTTCAACAGGATGACCACAGAGTCCACTGCTGACGTTATATTATTAATGTTGCTGAAAGGCTGCTCACAGCTATTGGATGTATGTTCCAAAGACAGAGTAGGCCTCCACTCTGGAAGACTTACAAAGATGTGTTGTTTAATAGGCCAGTTACAGTCCTTATTAATTTAGACGCAGCATTTGATCAATCGTTGTGCTCCATTCCTCTTCATCGGCATAGATGTGACGGTACCGCACTGGCGTCAAGTTTATCATGGCAACAAAAGGCAAAACCACAAGCGTTTACAGTAAGAGAAGACGTCAGTGGCACAGTGTGAATAGGTTGCTGTGAAAACGGTCCCACCGACGTCCCTTTTTCCAGAACACACATCTTTCGGAACGTAAATTTTTCACGGGTTGTTTTTCGGACCGGGTCCTACTCCAGGAGGCGTTTGCTGACTGAGTCTCAAGAAGTGCCAGCCAGTGCCCCCCCCCCCCCTCCTTAATCTAGGGAGCAGATGGGGGCGTGATGGCGAATGATGTGATTTGCAGGAGAAGAATAAGAAGGAGTTCCAAGTGGCTGGATTCACGACAATCCGCAAAAGGTCCTGAGACAACGTGCCCCACCACAGTGGTGAAAATGGCTGGAGGCTTCATGAAACCCTGACAGAACTTGACATCATTATTCCATCTATTAATAACCATGCTGAATACCTTTTATTGAATTAAGGAAGTACGTTCTCCCCATTAATCAAAATACTGTTATTAAACAGTCAAATCAAGACTAATTGCCTTTTACTATTAGCTTATGTAGAGTAACTGCAGTTATAAAATTTGTGATATTAGATTCCAGTATGAAAGCAGTTATTACATTTGTAGTTTATAGACCAATAATTGCCCTTTGAGTTTTAGTATGTAAGTTAATGTAAGATTTCCTTATGAGAAAAGAGCATAATAACAGAAGGTATCTAATTACATACATCTCTAATGAAAGGCATGGCTTTTAAATATTATTTTGGTTTAAGGTTGTATCGTTGTTATTGGAATTAATGCAAGCAAAACCGTTCTTAAACTTCACAGATTGGATTGATGGTAGTGGAAGGAACACGGAACCCATCGAAAAATGTGGTGAGGATCCGTCGTCTTGTGCTTTTTGGATTGTTGACATCGCTCTGTTTGTAGGCTAATCATTGACTTTTCAGTTGTTCCCTTCTTCATATACGCCTGTAAATTACTTGCGGAGCCCACAATTTACACTACTGTGGAATTTTATTATATTTACAGGGATTCATGTATACAGAATTTTCATACTCTGTGGTTTTCAGTAGTTTAATATTTTTCCTTAGGAAAACTCTAAAAGAATTACAGAAACCGCTAATAAAAGATGGAATGTTACTTTAGATATTTGAGTTCAGACACATGCAGTTGTGTCTTTGCAGATGCGAGTGTTGTATTGGTTACAGTTAAAGTAACAGTACAGTCATATGTATATAAAGATTTTGACTCTGCATGAACGTCGACATGCTGATTGGAAGCTGGAATTAGCCCAATGATAGCCCGATCTGTTGATCCTCAGTGCTTAAGGGGTTTACCTAGTAGTTTGTAGTAAGCCTATGCGTTACACAGACCACATGTTGAAAATCCACACTGCCGTACTGTATCACTCAACACATCCCTCGGCAGTTAAATCAAAGGTGTCTCTATAACCCACTTCGCATCTAAAATAAATACACAATAGTTTGAGTTATAAAAAAGGAATCATAAACCATTAATAAAATCCTTGAATACCACATATTTCTGTGAACAAATAAATCGATGATCTGACTCAATGGCTTACTCCGCTTATTCCACTTTGTACAGAAATCAAATTTTCAGCAGCATACTTGTGCAAATAGTGAATCTTACTGCAAAGTCTGCCACAAGCAGATGGACAGCTGGGGAGATGTCAGTGGCTGCTCAGAGCGCAGATGTATAGCTACGCTTCAAGAGAAATACTGAGAAAATATAATTGCTTCAAATGTCAACAAGTCTCACGCAAAGGATTAGTACATAGGGTTAACTTCTATAACTAGTGAGATACTTCTCCTTTGTTTTTTGGTTTATAGAAAATCCAGTCAGCAGAACCTAACCAGTAGTATGGTCTTCGGCCCTTAGAAGAACATACACGGTGTTTGATATTGCTATTTACTCTGACCTGTCTCTCAGGTTGGGGGGGGTTGGGGGCTTTGGCCATGTCAAGCAATATTTATGCAGGTTCATTTTGTGTCTTGGATCATATACCCCCCCCCCCCCATCCCTCCTGCCGCTCCTCAACTGAATTATTAAGCAAACCTTAAGTTTGCACTGAATCACTTTCCCCCAACCGCCTTCCATTTCCTTCTCTCTAAGTCTCACTACTTTTGTGTAACGCAGCTCCTTGAATGTTTTAAGTTCTGCTGAAAGTTTATCTGTCTTTTTTGAGCCCGTTATAGTCTATTTGTGGAAGGGGGAGTTTAACCCAGAGAGAGCCCCGCTCCACCAAAACCGCCACCCCCCCTGCTGTGGGGTTATATGAATTGCAATATCCATGACTCTGTTCTCAGGCAGGGTGGGGCACCCTGGCACTCCCCACATCTGTGTTTTCCAACTTTCCTAGACCGGCCCGGGGGTCTTCAATTCTCTTCACCGCTCAGCCTGAGGCTCAGCTCCATCGCTCCATCGCTCCAGCAGCTCATCGTGCCCATTTACTTCCTGGGGTTCTGCCTCTATCTTCTGATTCCACGACTAAGATCAGGGCGTCAATATATATGTGTGTGTGTGTGTGTGTGTGTGTGTGTGTGTGTATTAGTAGATCTCTGTTAACAAACAGACAACAATAAATCTAAATTTAAATTTGAAATGTGACCATAATAAAAGTTTATCCACCTGGTATGAAGACGTCTAGAACTTTCTAACTCCTGTGTGGTTTTGAGACGGGGATGACGCACCTGGGTTTTAAATCACAAGCATCAAAAGCTGCAGGATACAAGCAATATTCCCAAGGCCAGACCTCTGATACATTGTATGCTGAAAAGAATTATTTTTGGAAATAAAACAGTAAGACTGTCTTTCATTGTAGGTTTGGAGCAGTAGTATAAAATCTCCTCAGCCTTTATACTGAAAATGGTTTGGCATCCTGAGGTTTTATCAACTTATTAGTTGAAGGGTGAACTATTACCTGGGAGCTGAAGCACTTGGTGGCGTGTACTGTAGCTGTATGAAGATCCATGTGTGTTATTCATTGCCTTTTGTGAGTATATCCACAGATTAGCTAGTGATGGTGGTCTTAGAGAGTACTGGCACTGCCAAAATCCATGAAGCTGCCTACTTTTTACAGTTTAACTGGAATTAGCTATTGCAAACGATGAAGATCAAAAGCCTTCTAAGAGTTTTTGAAATAAGTTGGTACATGTTGCCAGTGTGACTGTGTCTATCTGCACATCACACTAGACAGAGGTGGGTATTCAGGTCCAGAGAGTAAAAGTCCAGACTAAGATTTTGTTTCAAGCAAACAGTTGAGTGCTCTGTGACTCTTTATACCCAACTCTCAACTGTTTGCTTGAAACAAAATCTTAGTCTGGACTTTTACTCTCTGGACCTGAGCTACCCACCTCTGGTATTAGAGTCTCTACACACTGGACCAAGGGCAGAAGCATAAGCAGAGTTTGATTGATGTTTGTGCCTGGGGGTGGGGGGGTCTGCATGTCGTGTACCTTATGTGTTAATGCGGTTTGTGCCTGGGGGTGGGGGGGGTCTGCATGTCGTGTACCTTATGTGTTAATGCGGTTTGTGCCTGGGGGTGGGGGGGTCTGCATGTCGTGTACCTTATGTGTTAATGCTGTTTGTGCCTGGGGGTGGGGGGTCTGCATGTCGTGTACCGTATGTGTTAATGCTGTTTGTGCCTGGGGTGGGGGGTTCTGCATGTCGTGTACCGTATGTGTTAATGCTGTTTGTGCCTGGGGTGGGGGGGGTCTGCATGTCGTGTACCGTATGTGTTAATGCACTTATCTGATGCATACAGAAGCTGCCAGTGCTAGTGCAGAACACGTGCAATGCTGGTCTTGCTAATTTATTTGAATTTTGAGTCAGACAACTAGGGGGGACAGTCTCCCCCCCCCCCCCCCCACACACACACTCCACCCATGGGCAGAAGCCTCAAACACACAGCCGACTGTCTGTGGAATATCTATATGGAGATTTCCAAAGGATGTGCAGCTGATCTTTAAGCTGTCATGAAAACGTTAATGGGTGGATGTCCTCGGGGTGGGTGTCCTCGGGGTGAGTGTCCTCGGGGTGAGTGTCCTTGGGGTGAGTGTCCTCGGGGTGGGTGTCCTCGGGGTGAGTGTCCTCAGGGTGAGTGTCCTCGGGAAGCCTGGAGGAGGGTCCCGGGCGCTCTCCCAAGCGGGCTGAGCAGAGAAGGGGCTCCCCCAGCGTGTCTTCCCAGAGAGGCCCGGCGCACCAGCAGGAACATCTGTCCGACACCTCTGTTGTTTTTGGCTCAGCACAGTACCCCACTCTCTGACTGCCCCACCTCCCCCACACACACTCAAAACCAGCATCATCAGTCCTGATTTCCTTCTTGCATGCAGATCACGTTCCTGAAGCTCCCCTTGCCATGCTCTAATGGCCAGGGGCACCACTAAAGATTCTGGGCCCCATGAAACGTATCATATTTGGCCCCCAGCCCAGACCAATCCAATTATGTTCCAAATTTTTTAGGGCCCCTGTCGCTCAGGGGTCCTTGGAATCATTCTAACCCCCTCGCCGCCTCCCCCTTTACAGCACCACTCCTCATCACATGAACGTTCAGCTGGGGCTCTCTGGCTCCCCCCGATGGAGCCCTTTTTGACGTGCTTATTTTTAACACACCCAACAGTTCGCTCACACCCACACACTTTCCCAGCGCCGCACTCTGACACTCGTCAGTGACTGCAGCAGAAAATACCAGACGTTTCCCCAAAATGTCATCTGCAAAGTCCATAAGGAAATGCCACCATACATGCAGGCATTTTTAATATAGCAGGCTTCCATATTTCCCCCCCTGGGTTCCACATGCAGTAAGACTCCTGCTGTTCCTTGAAGGACTGTGAAGACATCTGAGTCTCTTATGTGGGGATACGATTCTCCTGACAGGTAGGGTGTTGACAGACCTAGTAATATGAAAAAAATAACAGCATTGTATTTTCGTTTGTATTTTCGTTTGTGAACACTGCATCTCTTTCTTATTTCCAGTATATTTTCCACCTTGGCTCACAGAGTGTGTTTTGGGGACAAAATTCTATACTTGCATATCAAGGAACAAGGCCGCAGACATTTCATAACCGAGGTACGCTGGGAATAGATAGGGAAAGGAAGTCAGTTAGTTATTACTGAAACCAGAGGCGTACCAATACAGCCCATCAAAAGGCATATTTAACATATATGTATGCATAATATTGATTTTATAAAATTGCTGAATGTTATAGCTTTAATAAAGAATCCATTTTATTTTTTTTAGATTCAATAGACATTACTGCAGATATGGCTAAACTATTGATAATTTAGCTTATAGATTGCCATATCCCTTTTGGGGTGAATAAGCATTTTATACATAAATGTATCCATCCAACCCCTTCAGTACAGGATCATGGACTATGATTGACTCAGTTTAATTTTAAATTCTCAAAAGCTATAAACGTTATTAATTTCTTTAACTTTTCTCATAGCAATTTACAAGAGTTTTGAATCTCTAACTTGAAAACTGATGGTTGCCAGTTCAAAACTTGTAGATGAAATATACTGAGAGACACATCAGAAATGGGTATGGAAGACGCTCCCAGGATAGAATATGAGACTCTCTGAGGCTGCTGGTAAAGGCCACTCTGTTAGCATGTGGCTCTCATAGCTGGGACCAGGGCCTTCTGGGAGTGCAACATCACTCACCGTTGGCCGCCCAGCTGCGCAAACATGCGGTGGTCTGCTGGGAAAATGGTAGCCAGGAAGATCCACATGGGGGCAGAGCTGAACTATAGATCTCCTAAAGCAAATAAAAGAAGTGTACATTTTATATAAATTAGGCACTGGTATATTTCTGAATGCTTTATTAGGCTTGTCTAAAATGACAGATATACCTACTGGGTAATGCTGAATTCCACCATGGCAGTAACAATTTAAATAAGTCAAATCCATCCATCCACCTACTCGCCCGCATAGATCCTTGGTGAACTATAGGCCACCCAGAAAGTGTTCAGTCTCAGGTAGGAATACAGCCAGGACATTATGCAGAATAAAATGTTGCTGGAATTCCATTTTTAGCCAGGCTGATATTATAATAAGGGACTGGAGAGCAGTAGGTAGGAAGGTAGCAAAATTTTCCGTAAGTGAGATTATTCCATAATTTGTGGGGGTTAAGGCAGGACCGTCCTTTGCTCTGAAAACCAGAGCAGAAATGATAAAATGTTTACACTAGTAGACAAACTAAAAATCCCCGGTGAACCTTTTTTTCAGCGCTAAAGCTAGTTTTTCAAAAAATGCATCAACAACTTTCCAAACTGAAATAACTTGATTCTCCAGTACTGATGCTAAATTACAGTCTTTGTTTTCCACCTTGTAAAACAACGACTTGATTCCACCAGTTAGTTTGTCATTTTTACAGCTCTGGCACCAGAGCGCAGAGCTGATCGTGATACGTTCCCAGGGGATATTGAATCTGGCCTTTTTATGCAGACACTGGGCTTGCCAATTGTTCCAGAAGACATACTCAAAAATAAGCCGTAAATGTCCTCCTTCAAAATTCCCTTCATTTTAAAATCACACCACTGTCACTGAGGGTTTTTTCCCCCCCTAACATCTTCAGCTCTCCAACTTTACATTATTCAGATGAATAGGACTGGCTCCGGACGGGAAGGTCAGCAGAGCCGTGTGACGGCGGCATGGAAGGAAGGGAGGGGGGTTTTTATTTGGGGATGGGAGTCAAGATGGATTTATGTAAATCAGTGGGGAAGAATAAAACTGCGAAAGACGGGCGTTTTGGCACAAGTATGAAGGAAAACAGACATCAACAAAAAATGGTGATTTGTCGTGGTGGGGCCATCAACTGGGTGGGGTCTGGGGGCGAGATTACAGAGGGGGGGGCCTAAAAGAGACATACTCATAGATATACAGCAGGGGACGACACAGATGGGTGGGAAGGGAAAGGAAAAAAAGATGTAAACCCTTACAGATGGCTGACTCACCCTCCCTCATGCATGGACAATACCCCCCCCCCATACACACACACACACTTTGACACTCGTGGGTGTTAAATAAAAGGAATTTCTTTTAAGGGTATTATATGCTCTACGATGGAATATGGCCTCTTCAGGTAATGAACCAGATTGACGATTAGATTTATTAGCATTCTTACATTTAGAATTTATCCTGGGGGATCGTGGGTCATCATTTACCAAACATCTCATCACGATAACATAAATCTAACAAGAAAATCACAATATGGTTTAAAATGCTTGGGTTCTGCCTCTTGTTTACATGTGCAGTGTGATATTTATATCAGTTGTTATTGATGAGACTAAAAGGGGGTATGTTTATGAATACTGTATAAATCACGGTATTGCCTATTTATTGTTAATGTCAGTCTTTTTATTGCGCACTTCAGAACACTGCCATAATCCCATTGGTTTGTCCTGCTAAGTCTATTTTCTGCTGGTAAGGTATTATTCAACACAACACTGGTTAGGTTTTCCAGGATCAAAGAGCTCTCTATTTTAAAAGCTTTTTTTACAGGTCTTTTCAGAAGTCTTGGGTGTTTGGAGCCAGACATATTAAAACAGAGGCTTTTTCATTCCCCACCCTGATTCCGGAACACGCAGTCTTGCCCTCAGCGTCTGGACGACTGCTATCACGGTCGTGATGTCTGGCTATTCTCCAGCAAGCTTTAAGTCTTGAATTAAGCCGAGGTGATTGGGGAAATCCAGGAAAAATGTTCTCATCCCCCACCCTGGGCATGACTTAGACATGTAGACTGTTAAGAAGAGACATGTTGTCCTGGTTTTATAATAATAAATATGAATAGGATGCACAACAGACACTTGTAGCTTTTCACTGACACGCGAGCCGGTCACAGTTCATGCATCACTTAGAAGATGTGCTAGCAAATAAAAATGAACTTATTTAAAGATGGAATCGGAAAATATTGCACAGGCAAATTTTGAAATATCTATCACCAAAGTATATTAACCATCGTGCTGTAACCACGACTGGTGTAAACCATTTTAAAATCCATACTTTTCTAGATTTATAGGAAGTATAACGTTTAACTACAATTTCCTCAAAAAAAAAAGCTATGCTATATTCATAGACCTTGGCAAACAATATAGAAAATGACTAATGCCTTAACTTAATCTAGTGACCTGCATTATAAGTTCTTCTGATGGTGATACTGTACTGTTGTGCCTTGAAGGATCGAAATTAAAGGGCTGCTTCCCTGCTCTTTACCCTTAAAAAAAGCACCAGTTTGTATCACTGAGGTGCAAAGACTTGGTACTGGGGCTGTACCCTCAAGGGTCTGCCAATTGTACCCTAGGTGTAGGTAAATGTACCTTTAACTCTAGGGGACATTTTTGTATCATTCGAGGAACATTCATGTTATTTGTACTTTGGGTAACAAAACTGCACCAGTGCTGAACCGTTTTTCTTAATTTCCTTGCAATAATGCTTTCCCTATTAATCCTGTGACTGGTTATTAAATTATTCAGATGGTAATTTGCAACATTGATTATTAGATTATTATGTATATTTGAAAAATATATTTGCTACACAAGTCATTCTCTCACAAAATGATTTAGTTATATAAATATTGAGATCTAAGGCTTTTGGCTGTGGCACAAACCTTCTACCACACCTTCACTGATTAAAGCACTCAGTTACATCCTAGATATAAAGCAAGTGTTTATTTGTTTGTTTAGTCATAGTATCAAGGGTCTATACACCCCAGCAAATATCCTCCTATTAGGACTATGTGATGAACATACGACCTGACAGAAAATCTAATAATTGCATAAGGCCTGGTCCCAGGCCATGTGGGGCCCTAGGTCATGTGGGGACCTAGGCCATGTGGGGCCCTAGGTCATGTGGGGCCCTAGGCCATGTGGGGTCCTAGGTCATGTGGCACCCTAGGTCATGTGGCACCCTAGGTCATGTGGGGCCCTAGGTCATGTGGCTCTGTCATCAGAAGATCGCCTGATTGGGCTTCAGCCAAATAGACACATGTCCGTGGGCCCTTCACCCGCAGCTCCAGGGATATTGCACACTTGCTGACCCTGTGCTCTGACCCCCCTTGCACACTTGCTGACCTTGTGCTCTGACCCCCCTTGCACACTTGCTGACCCTGTGCTCTGACCCCCCTTGCACACTTGCTGACCCTGTGCTCTGACCCCCTTGCACACTTGCTGACCCAGTGCTCTGACCCCCTTGCACACTTGCTGACCCTGTGCTCTGACCCCCTTGCACACTTGCTGACCCAGTGCTCTGACCCCCTTGCACACTTGCTGACCCTGTGCTCTGACCCCCTTGCACACTTGCTGACCCAGTGCTCTGACCCCCTTGCACACTTGCTGACCCTGTGCTCTGACCCCCTTGCACACTTCTTGACCCAGTGCTCTGACCCCCTTGCACACTTGCTGACCCAGTGCTCTGACCCCCTTGCACACTTGCTGACCCAGTGCTCTGACCCCCTTGCACACTTGCTGACCCTGTGCTCTGACCCCCTTGCACACTTCTTGACCCAGTGCTCTGACCCCCTTGCACACTTGCTGACCCTGTGCTCTGACCCCCTTGCACACGTGCTGACCCTGTGCTGTTGTGTGCTGGAACCTCAGAGGTCATAAATAGTGCTAGGGGCAGCCACATATGTCACCTATTGCATTGACTGGTCCTGAGTTTCATGCCCTCTCCAAGGTGTATTCAGTATCCCAAAAGCAACAACCTGACATATCACTAACAATAGGACATCAAACCATCATTCTGTTGTTCTTTATTCTATATTAATAATCACTTTAAAGCAGCCCGTGTAGCGCTCTACCTCTGAGGCAAAGTGCAAAAGGTTGGCAAGTCGGCACCCCCTAAGAAATTGGTGCCCTAGGCAGCCACCTATATTGCTTATAGGATTGACTGGCCCTGCTGTAAAGTGCAAAGGTAAAAAAAATATATGCTCAGGACATTCTCCAAATATTTTCATAAAATGATTATGTGGTAAACATTTGATTTCTTCTTTAAAATGCTGGCTTGCACTCCTAATAATCTGCTACAATAATATTCATCTTTGGCAAACTGTCTTTTGGCACACCTTTACATTTTGCTTCAGTTTATTAAATCACAATATTCATGAAAAAACCCACTGTGATAAGCCTATAGTTTTCAGCTAGTTCTAATCCACCCAAAATCTACCGCTGTTACGTCAGTTCAAAAGTGCATCATTTTTTAATTTAGCAGTGTTTTTCAGCTGAAACCGTCTGGCTTACAAAAATAACACTGTCTGAATATCTTCTTTGAAATGCATTAAATAGATAGGTAATGTGAAAACGCAGCGGTCTTCAGAGGTATAAGATTCGAAATGAATTCTGGACAGTTGTTTATTTTTACTCTGCTCCGTTTCATTCAGCGTTTTTGTTTCGAACATTGTTCAAAATCGTGCCGCATAATTTGTGAGTAATTTTACACACTTGAATACAATATTTTAAAAACGTTGTTTATTTTGCATTCTACTGGGAAACATAATAGCTCTCATGTAGAGTTTATCCTAAAATCTTTAATGACAAAGCCAGAGGACATGACCCCACACTAGGAGGGATAACTGAGCGAACACACACACTTTTCTTTACTGCTGAAAGCTTATCTGAACACTTTCAACCAGCCTCGGGCAAATTGCCAGAATGTAGCAAAACTAAAGTTATAACGACACAATTAATTATGGAATAACAACATTACGTTATTCACTTGTTAAGTTGTCAAATACAGATGAATATTACGCGTCTGCGTCAAAGGAAAATAATTTGCTGAGTCTAAGTGATATAAAATAAGTTTTTTATTAGCATTTTTGCATATATGAACTAAAAAGAATAAGGAGAAAACCAAAAGAAGGCTTTGTACACTGATTAATTTATTACTGTTATAGTCCTACACTATAGATTATATCTGAGATAAAAGAGAAAAAGTCACACATCTTATGCCTATATTATGGAAACTATGTAGCTGTTTATTAGAGGTCCAAGCACATTGTGCGGGAAGACTGATGTTTTTGTTTTAATACATGTGTGTTAAGTTGAAGTTGAAGCTCTTGGTTAAAGTTTCATTGGATTAAGAATATTCATTCTTAAATATTTTATAAATTGCATTTGAAATTGAACTGCATTTTAATTGTATTATAGTGAAATTTTGATTCAAAATTCAAAGTACGAAGGTGTGTCCTATCAGTACAGACAATTCGAGTGCTCGCGGGAAAGCAGTGTTAAGGATCTAGCCAGACTGAACACGGAGCACGTGCTTAACGAACAGTAAACACTGCGGTTTAATCATCGGCGGAAGATGTCGGAATGCTTAGGCGTGCACCCCCTTGCGGTAGCTATAAATACATACATACTGTACATACTTACATACAGACACACATATACTTACTACTGCTACTACTAATAATAATAACAATAATAATCGAAGAATGAGAAGAATCACTCGCTATCTTCATTAGGCTTCTGCATATGTTGTGGAACCTGAGTCACAAAAATAAATCAAAATTTAGGCCCACTGGACTGGTACGTAATCAGGTGTGACATATATATAGGCCTAGTGTGACCTATTGTGTTTCGAGTCAGATGACAATTTCAACCGTTTTTAAAAATCCTACGGAAAATCAGCGAAACATAATATCAGTTATTAGCGTGGTTTGTCAGCAATGAAGAACTGGGACTATACGGTGTTGTTTGTATATTGTATTACTTTGGTAATGCATGTAATTTTCCTGCTAAAATAGGCTATACAGTATTTTCCCATTTCATTTTACGCTATTTAAAAATATTTCCCCTTTTATTTACTATTTCATGGTACGTCATACGCAAATCTGATTAAAATATTTCAGCTCATCTCGCTATAGCGAAACACTTTTATTCATGCATATAAAACATGAAACACTGCACCATCGTTATACTAAGTGCGATGAAAACGTCAAATGTTTGCCCCTTTTGTGTTAATTAGTCCTCTTGGATGCAGCGTCTAAAACTGCCGACGGTCGGTAGTCGTTTACCGCGCTTCAAAATATAACGTACTGCAAGTTTTAAGTGCATACATCGTGAATACAACTTAAAGGGAATACTTGAATTGCGTGCACAGTATTTTCCTGTTTGACAGTTCCAAAGAATTATTATGCAGAAAGAAAACTTCTGAAATAGTTTTATGTCCATGTCCACCCCTCCATTCGCGCATCTGGTTTTCTTGACCAATCACGTCTTTCTCCAAAAAAACTTTCCGCCGTCCAGGATATAAGAGTGCTCAACACTTCCAAAAAGCGAGATGGATCGTCGTGGCCAAGTAGCCACTTCTGTGGGCATGGTGGCAAGTTTACCGTGCAAAAGGTCTAACTGGAATTTTTTGACGTTGAATAAATGAATCAATATAACTGCCTATGTTCAAGCTGAAACTGGTGTTTGAAGAAACGATGCAGAGCGATTCCTGCTCCCCAGTGTCTCCAGCGGACAGTCCCAGCAACAGTGAAGAAGAAGTCGACAGGCAGCAGAAAAGATGTGGAAGGAAGAGGAGATCGAGCAGAAGAAACGGGGAGGAATCAGATAGCCCGACCCATGGGAAAAGAGGGAAAAAATCCAACAGCAGCAGTCCGCAGTCTTTTGAGGAGCTTCAGACGCAGAGAGTTATGGCGAATGTGCGCGAGCGGCAGCGGACTCAGTCCCTCAACGAAGCCTTCGCGGCACTGCGGAAAATCATTCCCACTTTACCGTCAGACAAACTGAGCAAAATCCAGACCCTCAAACTGGCAGCCAGGTACATCGACTTTCTCTGCCAAGTGCTACAAAGTGATGAACTGGACTCTAAAATGGCAAGTTGTAGTTATGTGGCACACGAGAGACTAAGCTATGCCTTTTCTGTGTGGAGGATGGAGGGCGCGTGGTCCATGTCAACATCTCACTAGTCTGTGGATTTATAGGGCAAAGATGGTATGATTTGCTTTCAACATATTTTATGTCTGTTTGTTTGTTTCTTTGTTTGCTTTCCCGGCAATTAATCCAAAAACCAAGTAACGACATTAAATTATATATAAATTTGAAATCATAGGTACATTTTTTTTGTTTAAATAGTGAACATAAACTTTACCAGCGTAATAGAAATTGATCATACTTACTATAATAATACTCAGCCAAAAAACGGTTTTCTGCACTTAATATACTAAATTAATAATGGTTATCGGAATAATAACAATCGATATTCTTACCCACAGGTGACAGCGATCCCATTAGTTTCTGCAAGGGGGCAACTCGGGAATCCGATGCTGGATATGTGTGCAAAGCTGCAATATTTTCTGGAAAATATGATAAAAAGAAACCAAAGATAACAGAACGTAAAAAGCACTTAGAAAGGCCGTGGACAATCCAGAACTCTGCGTTTTGATATAAATTTAATTGTTCAGTTTGACAATGAATGTTGGAATTGTGTATTTCTTTATGCATGTCTTTTGACCAAGCCGTGCCGAGTCTGTGTTTGGCTCGTGGAAAAGGTGAAAGTGCATCGCCATTTCAGTTTCATGGCCGCCGGATTGTTACAGCCATGAAATGACTTGATATTTGGCTTTTACATATGCAAGACCTTTTGGATTAATATTTTGTCTCCAAAATACATTTATTTATTTATTAATTACATTTGTCGCAATGCAGAATAGATCCGGTGTCTAAATGCATTCGTACTTTTTGTAAATAACTGTATTTTTCTGCAATAAAATATGAATTTAAAACGCTTTTCCAAAACGCATATATTTAAATTATGCTTTAACTGCCGCGAAAAAACAGCAAGTCTACGCTGTGTCAAATGTTGTTCTTAAAAATCTCAAAGTTATTTCTGTTACAAAGAAGAAGGTGCATAATAACGTTGTGTCGGTACCAGTAAGATTGTTTCCTCCTTAAATAGTTTAATTCCACACGCATTAATTAAGGTTTGACTTTGTCGTGTGTACAACTTAGGCTACATTATAAGCATCAAAATAGATTGCGTCAGCAGATGGCCGTTATAGATCTGTCGTAGTTAAATATGTCATTTATGAGACTCGCAGTGACTATATTACCGTGTTGTGCGTGCAGTAATACCGCTTAGAGCCAAGCAAAGGTTTTGTTGCTATGCGTTAAGGGTAAAAGGTTAAAACTGTGAAGTACAAATGTTTTATGACCAATATAAACGTTGTTGTAGTTTCATTAGTTAGTTAAATAAGTTTGACAGATATAGTAGCTCTAACAGTACATAAAGCGTTAGTAAAAACGATAGAGGAAAAACAGGCCTAAGTCGCACAGGATTCATACATTAAATTACTTATATATTATTTAATCTGAAGTGTTTAAAACTAAAGTGGTCGCCAAACGAAACTCAACTAAACTTTGGAAAACTGAGCGAAATATATAAAGCAGGCAGATATGTGTACACCAGTTTACTGAAATGTATCTTGGGGAAGTGTAAACTGGTCTTCAAATTATCACTAAGCACTTTAATTTAACTACGTAGTTCTTGGAGAAATGCATAAAAAGTATAGAAAAATCCAAAGTGACATACATCAATGCTATTATTATTATTATTATTATTAATGATAATAATAATAATAATAATAATAATAAGAAGAAGAATAACGATTATATTAAAGTTAATTCCTAAAGAACAATTAGATTTATCTGTTGCACTCATGAAGAGCCATATGTAAAAATAAATAAGCCGTCAGTGGAGAACATTTACAGTTCTGCACAATTTAACAGGCAGCTCTGTGTTTGGTTATTCTTGGGAAGTTGGCTGATCAAGCATAATTGGCGATTTTACATCGCCGCTATATATTGCACCTGGTTGCACGGCGAAGGCAAATCTGACAAATGTCAAAAGATCCATACATTACCCTTTTCATGCGGGTTAAAAACAAAGTCTGGAAAAGCATTTTGGCCTAAACCCTGTTACATTCTTGGGAATCAAAACGAGTGGCCATTTGAACAAGGTGTGTAATTGGGTTTTGAGGTATGTATGGAATTTCCAGATGTCTATGAAATATAACACGCGTTTGACAGGTCACTGGGAGGCGGAGCGGGTTACAGGCCTAGCAAGCAGAACAAACGTATAGGCCCTGACAGTCATGATATTTAAGTAATGATTAGCAAATCGCGGTATAGTTAATATGACAGAGTATAACCCTTTAAAACTCATCGCAGTATGACATGTAGCACTTGACTTTAAATATTCCCCATTTAAGAGGCAGTATTATAGCGGAGCAAATGATCTTCATGATTTACAGTTGTTGTTGTTGTTATGATTATTATTATTATATTTTTTAGGTTTTTGGAAAACCAAAAACTAGGCAGGGTTTGAGTGTTGAAAGACATATTAAATATATGCATCCAGCCCCAAAAAGTCACATGGCCTGCACGGCTTTTAATGACTTTGGCACGTGTGACTTAATTGCATTGAATTAAAGTTATTTGGGCCGGACTGAGCACAGCTTTTCACAGGAAATTATCACATTTTCAGCTTCAGCGAAACAATATTTCAAAAGATTTGATCTAAAAAATGGGAATATGTTTGACGGAAACGGAAACTATTACAGCCTACTTAAGAAAGATCAAACCTAAGTGAAATGTATTTGCTGAGGCTAGTAAAGCTCTTACCTCTCATCAGAAAAGACCTGATCTTCGACATGCTGACAGACGACGGTAAAAGAGTGTGACGTGCACTCAAAAAATAATATATATTTTTTTGAGATACGTTTTAATGATCTGCGTGCTAAATGTTCATCATCGTGGCATGTATCTGTTAATGTCGGTCTTTTGCAGTGGTACGATCGCTCACGTATTTGTTTTTATCCTCCATACATCAGAAGTTTGAACACTTTCGGTCTGTTATATAGCATTTATTTCGAAATGAACTTAAGCGGGTGCTTTAAATTAGTAGATCAATTTGGCAAGTGAATTATTTTCTTGTGCCCCCCCCCCGCCCCCAGACCTTCTTTAACTTTGTAAACTACCCGTATAAATGTAGCCTAGTAGTAATTCAATATCTCCTTCGCTTCCCAGATAACACACATATGTTGAAATGACATTGATCAGACAAAAAGGTTGAAACAACGTTGATCTTCAATGTTTCACTTTATATCAACATTGAATCAAGGTTTTGCCACCAGCAATTTTTCAATATTGAAATTCTGACCTAAAATCAATTTAGTTTCAAAATTTGATAATTTAACTATAATTCAACGTTGAAACAATAACATGGTACTATCTGGGATTGCTCTTGGTTGATTATAAGGTTTATCGTATATCGGCGTGTTACCAGTTTATGTACAACAACAAAAAATCCGGGATTACTCTGAATTATTATTATTATTATTATTATTATTATTATTATTATTAGATACACATAATACAACATTACCCCCTTAAAACAATCTGAAACTATTATTCAATGTCTTATGCATATACTCTTGACTAAATCTTCCATTTAAATAAACGAAATTATGCACTGTTGTTGCATTACAATTTTTCACATACAGTAAATAATATAGCATATTTCTATATGCAGATCTACCTGGTGTCCCGCAGCGTGAGATTTTTCAGCAGACTACCCTGCATTGAAATAAAAGATACATTGACGATGCATCGCAGTAGAATCGCTACATTACTAGCGATACTTTGTTTGGAATGTGCGTTGTCATCACATCCGTATTATTTTTCCTGTAAGTGATAAGTTAATGAACGTAGTAGTTTCGCAAAACATTTTCCGCCAAAATCATAATGTTTTCGGTGTGGGGCATCATAGTACGTCACTGGGGGGCAGGTGAAGCACTGAATATAAATAGCCTTAATGGCTGACACATGGAGATTTGGAAGACCTATTATTAACTCCTGGAACAAAACCCCTGGTGATGTTCTCCTCTGTCCCTATTTAGCATTAGGAAGTTTTGCTGTGATTTGGCCTGTCTTATCCTTGCTTAAAGTACACATTCCAGGTGCTCTTAGACCACTGGCTTGCAGTGCATGGCCTTTGCTGATTGATGCTTTTTTTCAGATGTTATTCTATGTCTAATCAAACAGAGACAGTAAACAGATGTGAGTTTTCTCTACTCTTCCAGCATGTTAAGAGGCATGAAGGTTTGGATACAGATTTGACATTTAACGTGTATGATCTTGCATGACCTTTATAGGCTGGGATATCTTTAGATCTGATTGTCCAGTGTTTGTAAAACAGAGGATATCTGAGCAGCGGCATTTTGGCCAAGTGAAACATGTAGTGATGTGTAAAAGGACACGATGATGGACACATGCATGCACACTTCCTGCCGGCACTCTCAGAGAAGCCCCCTGATACTGCTGTGCACACAGAGAGAGATAGATGTTGTCTCAGCGCTGTGTGATGTGTTTGCCTGACCCCATGTGCTTTTTGAAGTTTCTCCTAGAAAAAACAGGAACAAAAGGAGAGCTATTTTTTGATTAGGATCAATTTTTGATTATTATACAGTATTTCCTTCACCATAGATGAATGTGACGAATAGCAAACAGCTGATGTGCGGATGAGTATAAGGCAGGGTTTCCCAATCCGGTCCTCAGGGACCTGCAGACGGTCCACGTTTTTGCTCCCTCCGAGATCCCTGCCAGACAGTCCACGTTTTTGCTCCCTCCGAGCTCCCTGCCAGACAGTCCATGTTTTTGCTCCCTCCGAGATCCCTGCCAGTCAGTCCACGTTTTTGCTCCCTCTGAGCTCCCTGCCAGACAGTCCATGTAATTGCTCCCTCCGAGATCCCTGCCAGTCAGTCCACGTTTTTGCTCCCTCCGAGCTCCCTGCCAGACAGACCACATTTTTGCTCCCTCCCAGTTCCAGGTAGGATAAAGGTACAGAAATTGGTAAAGTGGTATAAAGTCTGGTATTTATATATACATACAGGCAAAGATAAGGAATATAATTTTCAGGGGTTATATGCTGAGATGTTGGTACTCCCCAATGGTGCCCTTCAGTGTTTTACTGAAGTGTGTATGTGTGTGTGTGTGTGTGTGTGTGTGTGAGAGAGAGAGAGAGAGAGAGAGACTGGGAACACCTTATTCGGACACAATGTCCCCACAACGTGATGAATGCCTGTTTTTTTTCCCTTTTGGGGACCAGTTTCCTGCATAAATTCTGTAGATGATTATAGTTGATGATTTACACAAAATTACATTGGTTTCTGGTAGGAAAAAAGCCAGAAACCTATCAATGATGACCAGATAATTTGATGTTTGACATATGTGTAAATGATATAAAGTGTTATAATATGAGTATTTTGTCAGTGTTAAAAAGTTAGTGTTTTATTTAATATTGATGCTACGAAAAATCACTTAGATCTATTTAGTTATTCCTCCTTCCTTTTCTGTCATGTAAATTGGTGACCTATAAGATACTTTATTTTTTAAAGCCATATCTCAAATCCTCTTTGAACTGACACCTTTTTCCCATGAAGTCCTTGACATGTCACCCCCCCCCCCGACCCACAAAAAAAATTAAAAACCTGTGTGTCACATCAACTTTTTAAGAAAGATTAGCAACCACCTGTGGAAATGAAATGAAGTCTGGTATTACAGATACCTCACGTTGGTACTTTCATGAAGGATGCCATCGCTATGCCCTCTTGTGGCACGGAGAGCAGACCAACGCCGTCCTTTTGTGCTCTGATTAATCTGTTAAGTATGTCAGTATGTGTAAGTGCAGGGTAGCCAGTGAGAACAGGCTGAAGTCCGTCCTTTTCGGATTCACTATGTCTTTAAACTTTGGCCCTTATATCATCTCATTCATGCTTCCTTTCTGCACTGTAACGTTCCAATGAAGGCAAAGAAAAAATGCGATTTACCATCCAAAAGTAACATGAACAACATGATTAAAGCTACATCAACATTTAAAAAAAATCTCCATGAAATTGGGAATGATGAACGAAAATATTAAATTAATTGTACTAATTCAGTAATTAGTTGAAATGACTGGGGCCAATAGCTCTGTAGTTTGGCTGCCTGTGGGCTGCGCTTGAGGTCGGTGTCCTCAGTTCATCTTACAAGAAATGTGTTCTAGTCCTGTGCTCTTAAACGCAACGTCCAGCCTGCTGAGGCTCAGTTTGACTTTCTGCCATCAAGTAAACAGACTCCAGTCTTTATTAGCAGTATTTCAGCACAATATTAGCTGTGCACTTATTCCTACAGACTCTAGGAATTCTGCAAAAGGTCGGGCCTGTGGCATTCTCCTTATCTTTTCTGTAAACTGTAAGCATAAATTGATGAAGTTAAAGATATACTCCAAAATTTTTTATAATGTCAGCAGATGATGAAGACTTTCAATGATATTGCCTGTCGATGAAAACTAGGGATGTTGATTTAATTACCAAAAGCTGCAAATTATGTAACTCAACTTTTCTTTCGTTTCTACACTTAAAAGCCGCTCTTAGGAGGAAAATGTGTCGATAATATCCTCTAATGAAGTAGTTTATTTCTCTATACTTATCACAGGTACTGCAATGCTGTTTAAATTAATGATTTGATTAAAGATTTCAGTAAGCTAAAGATGTAATATATACATACTAAAGGAATGGAATAAGTAATGTCTGAAAGCAGAATTCCAGTTTTGTCACCGATAACCGCACGGTTCATGGTCTGACGAGATCATTCCGCCCCATGCATGGTACCCAGAAAAAGACAGGGACCAGGGCCTCCCCCTCGCATGTGCGGCGCGGTGAGAGTGAGCCCCTCACTCCGTGTTTATGTTCCGTGTGATGCACGCCACCCAGGCAGCGGACAAGACACGGATCAGGGAGCCTGCGAGGGATACCAGTGATGTCACAGACAGGAAATGGCCGGGAAGTCTTGGCACTTCTCTGCGTGACTCACCGGCCGTTGGCTCAGGAGCGGCCCTGTGAAAATAAACAGGGCGTCAGGGAGCAGCGCAGGGCTACGCAATGGTACCGCGGAGCCGTACGGAAAATAAAAGCTGATTTTTCACTTCTGTGCACTGTTTATTTGTGTTATCCAGTTGTCCATAAATAAAGGCTCTTTCAACAGGAAGGATAAACACACGGGCAAGTGGAAAAACAGTTAAAATCCAGAGCTATGATTTCAAATGTTCCTGTTTATGTTTGAGTGTGTTTGCGGACCTGTACGTTTGAACGAGAGTCAGGACTTCTGCTTTCCGAAAGGACGAAGGAAAACTAGAAAGAAAGAAAGCTAGAAAAAGTCAGTCCCCCGATAGAATGTAAACTATTTTGCTTTCATGGTGGTTCAGCTAATTTTGCTGTGAAATCATACACCCACTTATCCCGCCAGAGAGCCCTCGCACATGTGGCTATGGATGGTATGCACTTTAAAATGATACCTAGCCAATGCAAAGCAGTGCAAAACTCTGCAGTTTGAGATTAGACGCCACAGGAATAATACACTCAGGCTATGCAGTCGCTGCTTTAATTCACTATAAATGAAGAATAGCATAGTTTGAGCTTATCTCAGAAATTAGATTTCATTAAATTAAATTATAGTCTGCAGTTGTCCACCCGACATGGAATATTCAGGGATTTGTAGTCACGCTGAAAAGGAATTCCTAGCCTAGCTATCTTTACATTTAATTGTAACAGATTTTATATTTGGTATATGAACTGATTATAGCGTAAATGCCTAAATAATGAACTAATTATGGTTAATATTTGTAACTAATGTTATTTCATATGAGCTATATATAAGCTATGTGCTAATACTACCCAAATCTATCTGTCCACCCTCCATCATTCATCCATCATCCATCCATCCATCCATCCATCCCTCTTCTACCCACTTATCCCAGTCAGGGTCACGCTATCATTTTAGAAATGTGAAATGAAATGAATTCTGACAGTTGTTATACATCATTCATTCATGAATATTTATTTATATTACTTCCTATTAGTCAAACGCTTATTGATTGATATCTCTTACCTCTGCATCCTGATATATCCCATTATTCGTTAATTCATATTTGCCATTGAACTGCAGTAAATATCAAATAGAACAATCATAATGCTGTCACCGTACACGCTAATAACTGAAACGAATAAACAAAGGACTCTGGGTCCGTAAGCAGTGCACCTCCTCTGGACCTTCCAGTGCTTTCCCAACCTCGCAGTGCAGCTTCATATCCCATAGCGGCATTTGTTCTTTGCTTTTCATCCTCGTCTCTGGAGTGTACTATTTTACAAATTACATCGCCAGATGTCCTTATTACTCGCATTTCTGCCAGTGATTTATGATTCCGTGCAGTTTTGTCAGACCCCTGTTGCCACTGCATCAGGATGACAGACAGTGCGGCAGGCAGAGCTCCTGAGAATTCGCCCGTGGTTCCAGTGAGGAATGGCGCCTCCCGCAGACCCCCCGGATGTGTGGGTGCCGCTCCATTTAGGTACTGCGGCCCTAAAAAGCCGTGGTGTGCTGCACTGTCACAGTGGGGGCAGTGATGGTCACTGGTTTACTGCACCTGTACAGAAGCCCTTGACCTGTGAAAGCGGGGAGTTTAAGCAGCAAAGTCCGGGTGGTGTGTGGCCCTGCAGGTTAGGCCTCTATAGCCTTCAGCTGCGGGTTCAAATCTCAAGGCCAGCAGAGTGCTGCCATTATAGGGCTCTTGAGCAAGGCCTGTCACCCCAGTTGTGGCAGGAGTGCTGCACGCTGGCTGATCCTGCACTGTGACCCATAAACTTGTATGTCTCATGGAGAGCAAAATGGAATAAGCAAAAAAAAAACAATTTCCCCTTTAAGGTGAATAAAGTATTATTGTTATTGCACTAAAATGGGACATATATCGCATCTGTTGCATTAAAAGCGCACGCTAATGCACATACTGTGCTAAACTGTCAATAATTTGACATGCTGAACCAATATGAAACTGCATTTTGCATTTTGTAATCAAATGACATGTCAGCACACATATTGCATTGGAATGGCACACCAATACATATACTGGTCCTGCGCTCTGCACAGCTACTGCACTAAAATGGCCCTCAAATTAACCTGCTGTAATTCAGATAAAGTTATCACTCATTGTCTGAATGCACAATATTGAGAGAGGACAGAGCTAAGGGTTTTGCTCATGAGCTTCCAGACTGGCATGTTTGGCTGTGCAGTAGAGAATTAGAATATCACTGCCAAACGTATCCATGATCCACCGCTTATTATACCATGTTATAACACCATCTTCACTCTGATGTTATGGATGCACAAAAACTAGTGGCACTGCATTGTCTGTAGCATACATGTGTGTTGCCCCATTCAGGGTGCTGCCCACCTCATTACCGAAACGTACTGGTATCGGGCCTAAATCGTCTTACTGCATAAGCAATCACTGAAAATAAACATGCAATTCAGAGATTAAGTTGAGAAAATCAAATGAGTATGTTTACCAACACACCATAAGCAAAGATGGTCCTTTTGTTTATGTGGATGATTCTGGAATTTGGCATCACAGCATCTGAGTTCCTGTCCGCCTGAATGACCGCAATAATAATTACATTGTTGCTGTAATCGTTTACAAATGTTCAATCAAAGCAAACCTGTAGACATGATTCTCGTATAAATGATGCTGGTAAAGGGAAGGATATCAATATCTCAGAAATGTTCTTCTTTTCAGTACAAATTAAGAGCTTCAGGTTAGCTGCTTCAATCACATCTTTCTTAGCTTGAAATCATGCAAATTACAGTGACACTCTAAGCAGTACACTGGGGGGCAGTGCAGATTCTGCCTTTTGGGTAACTGGTCTTCCATGAGAATCCCCCCTTTCTCCCCCAGTGGGGCTGATTTTCAATGAGTGCTAAGCCTTAATTAACCTGGGGGGGGGCCAGCAGGGCTGCCCCACTTAGCCACAAAGTGACAGAGATCTGATGCGCAGAATCAATGGATCGTTACTCTCTACTGCACAAATTTTCTGGCTCTGACTTCACCATAGACGAATCATCAGGCAGCACGTAGCTGTTACCCTATCAGAATCAGTTTTATTAGCTAAGCATGCATGCATACAGTATCGACCCTAGCTGATGTAGCCCAATAGGCTTGCCAGCGCCCCATGTCCAAGACAAAGTGAAATTGGATGGCAGAACCACTTGCTTCAGATAAACTACTCTAAGGGTGATGATACACAGGGCAACTTTTTGAGCACCGTTGCTGGGTAATATTGCTGATCAGTGTTTCTTGGACATTTTCCCATTGATATTGGGTAACAAATCTCTATTTGAAAAAACTCTGATCAGCAGTGGGCAACTTTTCGTGATCATCCAGATCCATATGAGTTGCCCTTTGTCTCACCTGGTGGGCAATCACCTGGTAGTATTGTTCAGAAAGTCACCCCACATATCATCAAAATAGCTGATGTGGTCTCCTTTGAAGATGTTGTTTTTGGTACATAATAAGGATCCAGCTCCCCATCCGCTTCTTTAGACAAGCCAGGAAGTTTCAGCTGGACAAAGACCAGCCCTCCGCTGTCAAATTTACCCACTAATATGTCTGAGAATCAGATTCACGGTTCTGCAAGTTGAGCTGACATTTGGGGTGCAAAGAACCAATTTAGTGTTATTTAATGTCACAAAAAATGTCACTTGTTTTAATGAAACTTAATTTAACACAATGTAGACAAATAGATCCTACATATAATATTCATAATATTATTTCTATAATCTATAATTCTAATAAATGTGTCACACATAAGTTATGACATAAGTGTCATAGGTGTTAGGTAGGCCTTTAACCTATATGTTCAAGTAAAGTGAAGCCCATTAGAGGGCATTTGAGTTTGTTTGTTTATTCTGAATTGTTTTGTTTAGTCGTTTTCTATATATATAAATATCAGCACAGGACATCAGCTAGCCGAACGCAAGTGAGCATGAGTAAGAACAGATCAGAAAAGCAACAATAACAAGTGCTTGGCATGTAAACAATGCCTTGTGTATGCTGTGCGCCCCCCCCCCCCCCCACCCCGTGTGAGTATCTGAGTTATATCACTGGGGGGCCCTAACCCTTCCCTGAGTTGTTTTCCTGGCGAACAGTCAGGCCTGATCTGGCCTCTTTGATGCAGTCGCCCCTTTGCCTCATTTCCCAACCGGAGCCTGACGTGAGTCTCTGACGCATCACAGATGGTACCTACGCAATTCCCCTGCCCCCCCCAACCCCAACACATGAAGTGGGCTCCCCTTGGCCGCTCCTCATGTCTAAGTAAGAAGCGCCTACTCGTTTCTACATAGCATCAGTCATATGGAAAAATGTGGGAAAAAATTTTGATTTCCATAGGGCTGGTCTAGAGGAGTCATGTGACACTGCAGTCACGCGATTCATTTTGTCGACTGCTTAATTCATATGTCATAAGAATCTTTTGAAATCTCCTGCCTGTGAAGTCTCTCCTACATATCCTGCTGCTGTACCGCTGTTCATCCTGCCATCCGAAGCAGCGCCATCACCCGCCTGCCAGCACCCGCCTGCCAGCACCCGCCTGACATCACCCGCCTGCCATCACCCGCCTGCCAGCACCCGCCTGCCATCACCCGCCTGCCATCTCCCGCCTGCCAGCACCCGCCTGACATCACCCGCCTGCCATCACCCGCCTGCCAGCACCCGCCTGCCAGCACCCGCCTGACATCACCCGCCTGCCATCACCCGCCTGCCATCACCCGCCTGCCAGCACCCGCCTGACATCACCCGCCTGCCATCACCCGCCTGCCAGCACCCGCCTGCCATCACCCGCCTGCCATCACCCGCCTGCCAGCACCCGCCTGACATCACCCGCCTGCCATCACCCGCCTGCCATCACCCGCCTGCCATCTCCCGCCTGCCATCACCCGCCTGCCAGCACCCGCCTGACATCACCCGCCTGCCATCACCCGCCTGCCAGCACCCGCCTGACATCACCCGCCTGCCATCACCCGCCTGCCAGCACCCGCCTGCCATCACCCGCCTGCCAGCACCCGCCTGACATCACCCGCCTGCCAGCACCCGCCTGACATCACCCGCCTGCCATCACCCGCCTGCCAGCACCCGCCTGCCAGCACCCGCCTGCCAGCACCCGCCTGCCATCACCCGCCTGCCAGCACCCGCCTGACATCACCCGCCTGCCATCACCCGCCTGCCAGCACCCGCCTGACATCACCCGCCTGCCACCACCCGCCTGCCAGCACCCGTCTGACATCACCCGCCTGCCAGCACCCGCCTGACATCACCCGCCTGCCATCACCCGCCTGCCAGCACCCGCCCGACATCACCCGCCCGACATCACCCGCCCGTCAGCACCCGCCCGCCAGCACCCGCCCGCCATCACCCGCCTGCCAGCACCCGCCTGCCATCACCCGCCTGCCCCGCACATTGAGACTCAAATCTTTTGGACAGTATAAATTAGGATTTTGCCAGCTTCTTCATTTCACTTCCTCTGCCGGCCCCTGGAGGATGGGCTCCCCGTTCAGTCTGGTTCCTCCCAAAGTTTCTTCCTTCTAGGGAGTTTTTCCTTGCCACTGTCGCCTCTGGCTTGTTCACTGGGGGCTTTGGGCAGGGACAATGTAAATCACTTTGAGACAATGTAATGTTGCTAGAATGTGCTATACAAATAAAATTGAATTGAAATGAATTGCATTTCTTAATTTTCTCTATAAATTTAATTTTATGGCATCTCTCTGCCGTTAACCACCTTATTTTAGATATCTTCTCTGCACTGATATTTGAGTGTTGTGTAGCTTTATGTCATTTTTTGTAATATTTCATCCATCCATTCATCCATCCATTTATGGATGGGAGGGATACACCCAGAATTTAAATTTCACTAAGCTTGGTGCGGTCCTCTATACTATAAGGATTCATCCTCTAAGTAGAAAAGTGTGTTATCCATTTCCATCAGGTGGTTAAAGTAATGGGGTTGCCTTGTTTATAACAGTCAGAACTGCAGTGCCAATCATGCGTAGCATTCCCACAAATCTATTTATATTCAATTTACAGTATGTGCACACAAACAGTAGTCGTCTTTGGGTCGGAGCTATGCGTGGGAGCTCAGACCGCGGCCGGCAGAACCAAAGGCCAACAAATCCAAGTCAAGAGTGTTTAAATCTTTTAAGTGCAATATAAACACATGTCTTGAACTTTTACATAACCTTTGAGTTCTCCTCGAATTAAAGCAGAGGATTTGCAATGTGCAACAGAACATTCAATATACGCAATAGAAACACTTAATTCATGACAATAATAATAATAATAATAATGATAATAATAATAATAATGATGAATTCAGACTCATGACCCTACAGAAGTATCAGGATAGGATTTTGTAAAATCTAAAAATGATTTGAATTGTATATTGCTGTTACCTTTAAAAAGTAGAAGGAAAACAAAAATGTAAATGTAACCCAGTTCATTAAGCTTTTGCTCTTGTGTTTAATTGAATTTGATGTGTTTTGCAAAACGCTTCTCCAGGATAGGGTTTACATTTAAACAAAGGCATTGCAGGAAGAAAAATACATTCATTGGAGATTGTGAGCAAAATGAAAAAGTCAAAAAGTTCTTCTAAAAATGGAAAACAAAATTCAACTGGTGTAAAAAAAATTTTGCAATAGAGTTTTCCATACATATTCTACAGGAAGTGGAGTTTGGTCACTTAGCAACAAACAGCAGTGGTGATGGGATGCCAAACAGCATTGGTAAGCTTACCTTTGAAATGTAATAGGTTACAGATTAAAATGTAATAAGTAATGTAACTATTTTGATTACTTCAAAGCAATGTAACTTATTACATTTGACTACTTTTTGATTACTTTTCTAAGACATGTTTTAAACTGGGCAATACAGCTGAAAAGTCCCAACGGCTTTGCTGACCCACATTGTTGGCATTTGTGCCAAAAAAAAGTCATTTCTGTATGGTGAAAAGATGCAAAGCAACCAAATAAATGTTATATTCTACGCATAAGTTTGGTACTGAAAAGAATGCTTGGATGTAACCCCTTTGTAATCACCAACACTTTGATTAGTAACTATAATTTAATTACATATTTCTCAGTATCCGTAACGAATTACAATTACATTTATTTTAAGTAATTACATAATTACATGTAACTAGTTACTCCCCAACACTGATGCTAGTGTTACTTAAACTGGATTAAACCAGCCAGTGTCTTTTCACTGGCTTCCGTGAGAGTGGATCCATTGTACCAGGTACTTGGGCGACACCCAGTAAGACCTGCAGAAGACCATAGGCCTGAGACTTGCACCTCAACCCATGAAATCCACAGCCCATCCACAATTCACCTGGACTTCTGGAAGTCCATTGCAGGGCACCCATACACAATGGGCCATTGAGGAAGAGCTAACTGGCCTGACTGGGTGTTTTCGTATTGCTGGGGGAAACTCGTGCGATACAGGAGAACATGCAAACTCCACACACAGACTGGGGGTGGGGTTCAAGCCCCTGATCTTGGACATATGGCGAGAGAAGTCCCCAATCCACCAGTCCACCAGCATGTCACTTCTCTTCAGTCATGGTGGAGTACTGAAGCCTCGGCCCAATCTTGAGCCTTGTTGTTAGGGCAGGCTAAAGCGACGAATAAGCATGGAGAACAATCACCAGCCAAATCCCCCCCCCCCCCAGCCCAAACACTCCATCAAGGCTGCTGTCCCTTTGCCGTTTCCCCACATAAGTATCCTCTCTTCAAGTCTAATGGTCTGGGGGCGGGGGGGGGGGGGGTGTCTCCATGTTTATTCTCATGCAACGTGGATACAGATAACTGTAAGGAGAAGCCATTTTTGTGCTCAACCGGGGAGTAGTAAATCTTCACCATTTCCCCCTCCTCCATTCCTTCTGCCTTCGAGTGCGGATGCTATAACCTTATTCAAAAAAGATGGCCGCTTTGGCCTTTATGGAAAAGCAGAATGCATTAAGAATAAATATTTAGCAGTGACTTATGGCAGCTGTAATGTCTGCAGCAGCTCTTGAATTCAACTGTGATACAGTTGTTTTGAAATTACGCAGTGTGTCCAGAAGAGTTTTGGTTTTCTGTAAATAGCTGAAGACAATATTATTAAATATTAAATTTTCATTTAATCATAAAAAAATTAAGAAAATGTTTAATTGAAATATAACGTAATTACAATGTAATCAACATACAAGATAATCAAGACTGCCAGTCATCCAACGGAAGCTCCTCACTTTATGAATTTCTTCTTTAAACACTTTAAACACACTTGACTTGAGAATATCTTGATAAGAAGAAAAAATAACACAAATACAAAACCAAAAAAATCACAATAAAATAAACAATTAAAAACAACAAAAATACATAGTATACTGAGTAATATCTATCTATCTATCTAATTTCAAATCTAATTTTCGGTAACTGCACTGGGTACCTGTCACTGCACACCACTGTGTCACTGTGCCAGTGTGTCAAAGAACAAATGCTACCACACAATAAGGGGAATTCAGAGGCTCCGCTCCACCTGAACCTCATATCCTAGGACCAAGAAAACGATCAATGGATAATTAATTTACCTTAAGTGAGGCAGGTGAGGCAGCACAGTGCTGTAGTGGGTAGCTGCTGTCTCACACGTCTAGGACCAGGGTTCGACTCTCCGCCATGGCTCCATGTGTGTGAAGTTTGCATGTTCTCCCCGTGTCATCGTGGGGTTTCCTCCGGGCACACCCCCCCCTCCCTCCACCCCACGGTCCAGAAACACACCGAGGTTAATTGGAGTTGCTAAATTATCCATTGGTGTGCATGTGTCAGTGAATGGTGTGTGAGTGTGATCTGTGATGGGTTGGTGCCCCATCCTGGGTTGTTCCCTGCCTTGTGCCCTGTGATGGGTTCGCGCCCCATCCTGGGTTGTTCCGCGCCTTGTGCTCTGTGACGGGTTCGCGCCCCATCCTGGGTTGTTCCCCGCCTTGTGCCCTGTGATGGGTTCGCGCCCCATCCTGGGTTGTTCCCCGCCTTGTGCCCTGTGACGGGTTGGCGCCCCATCCTGGGTTGTTCCCCGCCTTGTGCCCTGTGACGGGTTGGCGCCCCATCCTGGGTTGTTCCCCGCCTTGTGCCCTGTGACGGGTTGGCGCCCCATCCTGGGTTGTTCCCCGCCTTGTGCCCTGTGATGGGTTCGCGCCCCATCCTGGGTTGTTCCCTGCCTTGTGCCCTGTGACGGGTTGGCGCCCCATCTTGGGTTGTTCCCCGCCTTGTGCCCTGTGACGGGTTGGCGCCCCATCCTGGGTTGTTCCCCGCCTTGTGCCCTGTGACGGGTTGGCGCCCCATCTTGGGTTGTTCCCCGCCTTGTGCCCTGTGACGGGTTGGCGCCCCATCCTGGGTTGTTCCCCGCCTTGTGCCCTGTGACGGGTTGGCGCCCCATCCTGGGTTGTTCCCCGCCTTGTGCCCTGTGACGGGTTGGCGCCCCATCCTGGGTTGTTCCCCGCCTTGTGCCCTGTGACGGGTTGGCGCCCCATCTTGGGTTGTTCCCCGCCTTGTGCCCTGTGATGGGTTGGCGCCCCATCCTGGGTTGTTCCCCGCCTTGTGCCCTGTGACGGGTTGGCGCCCCATCCTGGGTTGTTCCCCGCCTTGTGCCCTGTGACGGGTTGGCGCCCCATCCTGGGTTATTCCCCGCCTTGTGCCCTGTGATGGGTTCGCGCCCCATCCTGGGTTGTTCCCTGCCTTGTGCCCTGTGACGGGTTGGCGCCCCATCTTGGGTTGTTCCCCGCCTTGTGCCCTGTGATGGGTTGGCGCCCCATGCTGGGTTGTTCCCCGCCTTGTGCCCTGTGACGGGTTGGCGCCCCATCCTGGGTTGTTCCCCGCCTTGTGCCCTGTGACGGGTTGGCGCCCCATCCTGGGTTGTTCCCCGCCTTGTGCCCTGTGACGGGTTCGCGCCCCATCCTGGGTTGTTCCCTGCCTTGTGCCCTGTGACGGGTTGGCGCCCCATCTTGGGTTGTTCCCCGCCTTGTGCCCTGTGATGGGTTGGTGCCCCATCCTGGGTTGTTCCCCGCCTTGTGCCCTGTGACGGGTTGGTGCCCCATCCTGGGTTGTTCCCCGCCTTGTGCCCTGTGACGAGTTGGCGCCCCATCCTGGGTTGTTCCCCGCCTTGTGCCCTGTGATGGGTTCGCGCCCCATCCTGGGTTGTTCCCCGCCTTGTGCCCTGTGACGGGTTGGCGCCCCATCTTGGGTTGTTCCCCGCCTTGTGCCCTGTGATGGGTTGATGCCCCATCCTGGGTTGTTCCCCGCCTTGTGCCCTGTGATGGGTTGGTGCCCCATCCTGGGTTGTTCCCCGCCTTGTGCCCTGTGATGGGTTGGTGCCCCATCCTGGGTTGTTCCCTGCCTTGTGCCCTGTGATGGGTTGGTGCCCCATCCTGGGTTGTTCCCCGCCTTGTGCCCTGTGACGGGTTGGCGCCCCATCCTGGGTTGTTCCCCGCCTTGTGCCCTGTGACGGGTTGGCGCCCCATCCTGGGTTGTTCCCCGCCTTGTGCCCTGTGACGGGTTGGCGCCCCATCCTGGGTTGTTCCCCGCCTTGTGCCCTGTGACGGGTTGGCGCCCCATCTTGGGTTGTTCCCCGCCTTGTGCCCTGTGATGGGTTGGTGCCCCATCCTGGGTTGTTCCCCGCCTTGTGCCCTGTGATGGGTTGGCGCCCCATCCTGGGTTGTTCCCTGCCTCGCACCCAAGTTCATTCTTGGAAGGCAAGTTAGCCAGACTGCTCTTGCCAAGAGCACAGATATGATCTTTGCTTTCTTGGTATTGAGAAACACCCCGGTACTGGATATACAGTTATGGACCATGAATGGAGTTATATACTTCAACTGCACATCATTGAAATGGTTGGAATAAACCAGCGCCCATGGATTGGAATTCAGTAAAGAAACATATCAGCAAATATTTTTATATTTTATCCCCTGGACTGATATAGGCACGACCAAAGTTAACAGTCAGAAAGAACTTCATATGAGATAAGAAAGTTTCTTTTTAATAAAGATCCCAAATTCCATGCAGATTAAATAGAAGACGACCTACATATTTGGGTGGTGGACTGTGAAGTTCTGTCGCGTCTCAGTTTGTATGTAATGTCTAGGCCAGGGGTGCCCAACTCCAGTCCTGGGGGGCCGGAGCCCTGTGTAGCTTAGTTCTTTCCCTGTTCCACCACAAATGATTCAGCTCAAGAGCTGTGTGGTAATTAGCACAAGGAGGTGAATCAGGTCTGTTACATGAGGGGAAACCCAAAAATGTGCAGGGATCTGGCCCCCCAGGACTGGAGTTGGGCACCCCGGGTCTAGGAGGACTTCGACTTGCATGTTCCCAATGACACATTAAACCCATTCATCACACAGCCAGACACTGCTACTCTTCCTCAGACACTTCTTACAATCATCTTCATTATTATGTAGCAAATTTTTGCAATGTGAAACAAGCAATCATGACTCTTGTTTGTAGTGTAACTCCTCGATTTCTTATGGGAGATACTCTGATGGAAACAATGGAAAGATTTTGCATTCTGGCAGCTGTTAGCTTCTCATAGTGGAGCTATTCTGCCTTTCCTCAGGTGACCTTTAATCCCAAGCCCTGAAAAGAGGCAAAAGCATCGCCAGAACACATAATGCCTGCCTTCCTATGCTGTAAAGTCGACAGTAAAGCGTGGCAATTAAGGTAACCATGGCTACCGAGCCCGGCAGGCTGGCTGTAACACGGAGAGCTTCCAGGACTTCAAACGGCCCCCGAGCCCAGATGCCGAGGCCCTGGTTTAAATTAGAGCCATTCCTGCTCATGCAGTCCTCAAATTCAAGCTCAAATAGGGGAACTGGAAAAGCCAAAGGGAATGGGCCCGGCCTTCTGGAATTCATTACAGTTAATTATCTTATCTGTTTCATTTTGGGGCTGACCCAGGGTCTGGCAGGCGGCACCCTTGGGTTTGAGGCAGCCCCCCCAGACCGCTGCACAAGCCTGCCTATTAAACACTCTCACCCCTCTCTTCTAGTCATTCAATATTTTTATGGTTGCATAATTTTTTTTTTTGATTCACAAACTCTGGTCTTTGAATTCTCAGTGTAATAATGGCACTAATTACGTCATTAGAAACATTTTTCCTGTTTTTTTTATAGGCCAACAGACATTAAAAATAGACTTAAAAAAATGTCTTATCAAATTACACATGCCACCTTAACTTTTCTCAGATGCTATGAGAAAATCCATAATTGCTACCTGTTAAGTGATTGAAAAAGACAAAATAGATTTAAAAGTACATAGATTTGACTTATTTGGCTTTACTAGGAAGCAATTAAGAGATGCATTTGTTTTCACTGGGGTAAATTATTTTTAATTTTTTCAACCTAAATCACTAATTCAAGATGTCCAATCTAATTATTACTAATTATTATCTAATTATTACTTGCATTTAAATATGTCACTAATTTTGTTAATTTCTCTCTTGCTTGTAATTGATTTATGGGAAAAACTAGTAGCTCTTTGTGGGACCAAGAGATTCAGGAGATTTCAAATATATATTTTTTTTAAGATTTCAAATATATTTTCTGTCTAAGTGCTCTCTGCCCAGTCCTTTCTGAAGTAGTTTATGTGTATAGACATCTTGAAGTCAGCTAATTCGTTTCTGGATCATGTATCATCCAGTTGTTGAAGATGGAATGAAATTATGGTGTTTCAGTTTTTTAAGACTGAAATGATACGTTATACAGGCATTTACAACCCTGTCTCCAAAAAAGTTGGGGCACTGTGTAAAATGTAAATAAAAACAGAAAGTCATATAAACCCATATTTAACGAAGACAACATATCAAATACTGAAACTGAGAAATTAAATTATTTTATGGCAAATATATGGTCAATTTGAATTTGATGTCAGCAACACGTGTCAGACATGTCCGGTCAGGGGCATGTTTACCGCTGTGTTGCATCACCTCTTCTTTTAACAACCCTCTGTAAATGTTTGGGAACTGAGGATACCAGTTGTTGGAGTTCTGAAAGTGAAATGTCCCACTGGTGAACCTCTCCCCATCTTCACTGCACAGAGCGGTGAACCTCTCCACATCTTCACTGCACAGAGCGGTGAACCTCTCCCCATCTTCACTGCACAGAGCGGTGAACCTCTCCCCATCTTCACTGCACAGAGCGGTGAACCTCTCCCCATCTTCACTGCACAGAGCGGTGAACCTCTCTCTGCCTCTCTGGGAGGCTCTTTTTATACCCAATAACCTTACTAACCTGTTGCCAATTAACCTAATCAGAATTTAGTTGTCCCTGTTACATTTTTTAAACGCATTGCTGGCATCAAATTCAAATTGAGCATATAATTGTTAGAATTAAATTTCTCAGTTTCAACATTTAATATGTTGTCTTTGTTCTATTTTCAATTAAATATGGGTTTATATGATTGCATATAATCAATCTGCTTTCATTATACACTGCATCCCACCTGTTTTGGGAATGGGGGTGTACATCTTTTTGCTTTCTTTTGTGGGTGCTGGATATTTATCTGGATATTCTTTTCATAAAAAACACATGTAGTAACTTTACATTATGGTATTACATGCTGTACCTGATATTGTACTTGTATCTTTTCTATACACCAATGAACAGCTGGCATTTCGTATAATGCATCTTAATACAGTGAATCCTAGAGGTTAGCATATTAATCCAGGAGGTATTAAACAAATGATCTGAATGTGCCTCACTGTGCATGCTCATTCACATTTGCACACTTGTAGAAAAATTCCTCCCCCAAGAAAAATTACGGATGATTCCATAGTGGGAAAAGAAAATGAATTTTCCCCAGCTGGCTCAGAAAATGATCGCTGGGTGTTTCAGTTTGATTTGATTAATTGATTTGATTAATCTCATTTCACCCTGTGTTCTCCATTTAGTCCTTGTGGTTGACTGTCCTTGTCTCTTTTGTACATATGGGCCACAGCACCAAGTTGGGGGAGGACCAATCCTTACATCACTACAGGCAGCAGACATTGGCGCATCTAAGCTAGAGGTTCCCAACCCCCAGTCTGCGTACCAGTACTAGTCCATAGGTAGTATTCCACTGGGACACTGGGGGTTTTGCAGAGGGGTTGGCTAAAATCCAAAAAGATGCTATATATATTCATTTTTTTATGAAATCTCATGTTCACGTGTTTTCATCTTAAAAAAAAAAAAAAAACAGGAAATGGTCCATGACATTTTTGTAGGACGTAAACCATTCCATGGACATCAAAAGGTTGGGACCCCCCAGTCTAAACAACCAGGAAATGCGGCTACGGCATGAGCATGAGGCCTGTCGCAGGTGACACAAGGTGGGGGGCTTTCAAGAAGCACAATTAAATAGGAAACTTCTGAATTCACTCCACTCATCTCAAAAACAACGTAAAATGGACTGAGAGAGTTATGGAAGTTTAGAATGGAGCTAACCTGAACCTTAGGCTAGCCTGTTTTGGATCAGAACCACATGGATTTCCATCCTATTTTCTTCTTTTTTTTCATCAAGTTTGTGTTTATTTCTCTTTGTGCAGAAAGGTTGCCATAGTACTGTATGTTATGTGTGAAGAATGAAGGAGCTTCTCTAAATGGTATGAACAAGCCAGACTCGCGTCTGAGTCAGGTGACTGTGAGGAATTTCTTCAGCATGTGCTCCAATGTTGATCGAGAGTTTTTACATGCTGGCATGGTGTCCTGAAAGCCCTGAGGTTCTCCACACCTCCTGCGATTCGATGAAGACCACCTGGAATATGCTCGCTCAGGGGCGCCGTCCAATCACACCGGGAAACTTCGGGAAGGGGAACGACGCCGTGTTCTCGCATTCTGGCAACGAGACGTGGAGCAGTTCCAGAAAATTCTCTGATGAGCGCAGGTGTGGATGGGGCTACTGAAAGGTGGAGAGGCAGGTCCCAGGGGGGCTGCAATTTTAGTAATCGAGCGCAATTTTGGTTGCTCCATCACAAGGTGTGTGTGGGGGGTGGGGGGGAGGTTTGGGCGTGATAGACGCTGTTCCATTAAGACGGGCCAACAAGGGGAGGCTGGCTGGGGCACAGGGCCTTGGGCTGAAACCGAGACCCACATCAGGGGCTCTGCTCTCTGGGAAGGAAATTCCCTCCATCAGGCATGGAAACAGAGGTGACCGCTAAGGTCACGCCAGGAGCGCGTGTTGTATCCATGACGGGCTCCTCTGACCCCCACTCTCACCCCCATACGCTGACCCCCAGTGTCCCCAGGTTACGAACAAGATCCGTTCCCTAAGTCTGTCTTTAAGTCGATTAATAATGCAGTGTATAATAATAATAATAATAATAATAACAACATATGCTAGACGGGATCTCCATTACCCAGTATCCTTATCACCTGCATACAGTGTTCCTATATGCTAGACGGGATCTCCATTGCCCAGTATCCTTATCAGCTGCATACAGTGTTCCTATATGCTAGACGGGATCTCCATTGCCCAGTATCCTTATCAGCTGCATACAGTGTTCCTATATGCTAGACGGGATCTCCATTGCCCAGTATCCTTATCAGCTGCATACAGTGTTCCTATATGCTAGACGGGATCTCCATTATGAAGCGATACGCACAGAATCTGCTGTCCTAAGTGATCGCGTCGATGACCTTTTGTTGTTCAGCGCAGATACCCCATAATACTCTAATCCCTAAGTCCCTTCGGACCTAATGAATAAATGCAAAGGTAAATATTTCAATAGGCCTCCATCAGTGGAAAACGCAAGTGGACGTGCCCAGGAGACCTGAAGAAGAGCAGACAACATCAAATTCCAGTCCGTTCTCCTCTGTATCTTAATACACTCGGAGCTTCCAGCAGATGGAATCTCGCTCTCTTTATTGTGGTGGTATTTTACGACCAATTAAGCGCCAGCAGTTCATAACCCCTCAGGCTCAATTAAATCTGCTTGCTTGGCCCCCAGAAGAAATGCAAATATTTAATCTGGACCGAAAAAACATGAGGCTTTGCCTGTTTTGTAATGAAACTAACATAAGCTTTAAGCACTGATAAGAAGGCGCAGATACTCTCTATGAGCTGTTTGCCACAATATATAGTCATGGGGAGTTTTAGTGCAGTGCGGAGCCATTATTCCCCAGATGCCTCTCCAACCTGGATTAAAGAAGAGCATGTAGTGTATCAAAAAAACAAGTAAAAAACAGTATGCACTTTTTATAATTACAATGGAATTAAATTAAATCTTAGGCATATTATTAAGTTCATAGTAAGTTGACTAAATGTTCTCCATGGCAGGGCCTTATACAAAATAAAAATAATAATATAAATATCCTCCGATGCTTTTATGTCTAAATAAATATGCATCATGCTTGCTGGAAAGATTTACGAATTACTCGCAGAAAAGAATAAGTGTATTCTGATTAAATAGTTAATTTTTTTTCTTGGCAAATGTTGTCACCCATTCGCCTTAATCTTTAACCACTTCAAATAAAAATGAAAAGTGGTAACTAGGCCCAGATGAAACTGATTTTAGTTTGATGCCAGGGTTCATTTCCTGTGTAAGCTTTGTTCGACAACCTATTACACCTCCCGGGGAACTCACCTTAAATAAAAGTGTGACTCGTAAATCAACATGCAAGTTCCTTCATGGGTTGGTGTTAAAAAGGTGGTCCTTGTTAACGGCTACTCCAGTCAGCGGCAACAATCCCTGCGCATACATAAATGAGGATAAGTCTCACTTATTTCTGTGACTGATTTTAGGGGTGTTTTCCTCTCATGCATACAGTATGCATGCACACCCACATTGGCCAACAGGCTTCACGACCATGGATTTCCATGGATTGAAGCTGGTTTGTTGAGTGAGGCCTCATTTCTGTTAAACATCTGAAGAACATCTCTCTTCCTTGTGATTCATCGGCTGTTCGACATATCAGTTTTTCTCCAAGTCTGAAAACATTTATGTGGATTTAATGTTCTTATTTGTGTATAAATGTATGTATGTATGTCCATATAAACTGTCAATGTAAAGGTATTACATTTTTCTTTTAATTTAATTTAAATTTTGTTTTTGCCAAAGCTACTTGCAGTTGTAACTTTAAAAAAAAAAAACGTATCCCCTACAGGAAGGGTAAAAAAAGGGGAAACGCCATAAACAGGGCAAATAAATGGATCATCAGGGGACATGCAGCAGTAACGTCCAGGTTTATTTTTGAAGTCAAATAATCGGAGAGGTCACGGCCCCGGAGCTGCCCTGAGAGATGTACCCTTGGGCCCCCGCGTCCATCTGCACACAATTAAACTCGCCGCTCCCTGCCGGGCGGCTGCAGCCCCAGGGGGGGGATGTGGTCGGCCTCAGCAGTGCAGGTGATTGCTGATTCGGCTGGGGGCCCGCAGCTCTGGGACACTCTCCTTCTCTGTTTTGGCCTCCTACCAAGTCCTGACCTGGACTGCGTCTCGGAACACTTGTTCAGTCCCGGTCAGACCTCGGCAGATAGACGCAACCGCGTTTTGAGTTTTCACTTCAGTACCGTGACTGTGACTGAGGCTGACGTCCTCTGCTGTGAGATTATGACACTGCCGACATGCTAATATCTTTAAAGTGCTTTAATGCCTGACAGTTCCTAATGGGAGTTTACTGGTGTAAGATATACTCTCTGGTAGCAGAAGCTATTCCGTGAGCTGGAATCTGAACAGAGGAGCAGAGCGGCGGGAGAGGTGTGTGTGGGTTAGTTATTGGTTTGTGCCTGTGGATTCCTGTACAAGGTGTCCTGGACGCTGTGCCACATCACAGGCCTTCCAGAGGGGTCACAGACACCCTTAGTGCCAAATCACAGGCCTTCCAGAGGGGTCACAGACACCCTTAGTGCCACATCACAGGCCTTCCAGAGGGGTCACAGACACCCTTAGTGCCACATCACAGGCCTTCCAGAGGGGTCACAGACACCCTTAGTGCCACATCACAGGCCTTCCAGAGGGGTCACAGACACCCTTAGTGCCACATCACAGGCCTTCCAGAGGGGTCACAGACACCCTTAGTGCCACATCACAGGCCTTCCAGAGGGGTCACAGACACCCTTAGTGCCACATCACAGGCCTTCCAGAGGGGTCACAGACACCCTTAGTGCCACATCACAGGCCTTCCAGAGGGGTCACAGACACCCTTAGTGCCACATCACAGGCCTTCCAGAGGGGTCACAGACACCCTTAGTGCCACATCACAGGCCTTCCAGAGGGGTCACAGACACCCTTAGTGCCACATCACAGGCCTTCCAGAGGGGTCACAGACACCCTTAGTGCCACATCACAGGCCTTCCAGAGGGGTCACAGACACCCTTAGTGCCACATCACAGGCCTTCCAGAGGGGTCACAGACACCCTTAGTGCCACATCACAGGCCTTCCAGAGGGGTCACAGACACCCTTAGTGCCACATCACAGGCCTTCCAGAGGGGTCACAGACACCCTTAGTGCCACATCACAGGCCTTCCAGAGGGGTCACAGACACCCTTAGTGCCACATCACAGGCCTTCCAGAGGGGTCACAGACACCCTTTGTGCCACATCACAGGCCTTCCAGAGGGGTCACAGACACCCTTAGTGCCACATCACAGGCCTTCCAGAGGGGTCACAGACACCCTTAGTGCCACATGGTTCTGTGCAGACCGCAAGCAGCAGAAATAATAACATGGACCTCAAGAAGCTACAAGCCGCCAGATGTACTCTAGGTAGTAAAACAAATCTGGGGTGGGACACCCACAATTTTCCAGCTATTGGGAGTTTTAGTGACACTAAATAGACAGACTTCATGCGGCATAGCCCATGCTGTGTGCACTCAGATTTCTCCGTGTGGCGTGACAGAACCACAGACAGATGCACGTGATCTTCAGTGCAGCCCCAGGTATCGTATCCATATACATCTGTGGCCCACATTCTCAACATCAATACGCAGCTTTTTACTCGACACCTGACCATGGAGCTGACGTGTACGAGTAGCCAATGCCAGGAAGAATCGCATGGCGCACAGTGATGTCACAATGGTCATATTGGAACTGTAGAGTACACCGGGGCTGCCTGTTCCATTCCGACTGACAGTTCATTCGTTGAAATGGGTGTATGTTGGAATAGGAAAGAGGTCACACTGACTTTTAGGCAGGAGAATGAGACTGGGAGACGCGCGGAAGGCTGCACTGCCAAACATTATAAAATTTATTTGTTTGTTTTTGTGTTTGTTTGCTTTAAAAGTTGAGTCATATGTGCGAGTTGTTATAAGTTGCATAGATAGTAAGTTGGGGACAGTCTATCCTGTATCTGTTATACAGACAAAAGAAATGTATTACAGATCCTGCTCAGTATAAATTATGGGCTGCCTTTTCCCAAAATAGGAATCCTTAGTAGGAATTTGACTGCGTTATAAATTAAACTGACTGTAGGACAAATTCTGCAGACCTTAAACACCGTTCAACTACGTGACTCAAATCGTTTTCGGTAGGCCCATTCTCCCTCCTCCCTGCCCATCTTCCCCCCACCATCGCCTCCCCCACTGTTCCCATACAGGGCACTTCGGGGTTCAAACCTCCGTGGCCCCCGGAGACCCGCCGTGAGCGCAGGCCTCCGTGACACGGGGCTGACGGCCGAGATGGACTGGAGCGGCTCATTCCGAACCGTGTCGCTACCCACCTGAGCAAACAGAGAGCTCCCCCAGGGGAGGGCTGGCGGGGAGAGGGGGAATCCAGCCAGCAGGGGAGGGCTGGCAGGGTGTCAGCCAATGTACAATAACATTAGTCTTCCGTCTCGGCCGAGCCAAGCACTCCTTCTGGATGCGGCTCAGCCTCCACTTTCCTCTCATCATATATATATATATATATCTTCCTCGGCCAGCCTTTCTCGCACGGGGCTCCCTCCAATATCACCACATTCTAGTCATGCCTCACTGCTGTCCCTGTTTAGATTTCCCATTGCAAACAAGGGCACATGCATGGGGTGAATCTGGCCGGTACAGAGGTATCAGCCTGGGCCCAGAGGCACTGAGGGCACCTCAGGACTGCGGCCCTCAGCCTGGGCCCAGAGGCACTGAGGGCACCTCAGGACTGCGGCCCTCAGCCTGGACCCAGAGGCACTGAGGGCACCTCAGGACTGCGGCCCTCAGCCTGGACCCAGAGGCACTGAGGGCACCTCAGGACTGCGGCCCTCAGCCTGGGCCCAGAGCCTCTGAGGGCACCTCAGGACTGCGGCCCTCAGCCTGGGCCCAGAGGCACCGAGGGCACCTCAGGACTGCGGCCCTCAGCCTGGGCCCAGAGGCACCGAGGGCACCTCAGGACTGCGGCCCTCAGCCTGGGCCCAGAGGCACCGAGGGCACCTCAGGACTGCGGCCCTCAGCCTGGGCCTAGAGGCACCGAGGGCCTCAGCCTGGAAGTGTGTGTGGGGCCCCCAGAAGTGTGTGTGGGGGTGGGGGGGGGGTGTCTCTCTGTTTGGAATCCCAGTGAAATGATTAGTCAACAGAGGAAAATTCTACCTTTGCTGTACTTACCATGATTGTTTTATGCTGTATGACATGCATGATTTGTAAATAATAATATTTCTGCGTTGGATTGCTTCATTTTTTATGGTGCTTATGCCTTGATTTTCTTACTTTTCACCAGAAATGTTGGTGCAATTTATAATCAGATCAACCCTCAAATGAAAGGAGGATACAGATGTCAAAGTAAAAAGTTTTGATGCTCTTCTATGATACTGACATAAAAATGTTCTAAACAGATAAATATATAAAGATATGAATTAACAGTTGTACACATATAATGTAACCAGCAGTAAATGTGTTTTGGTGCCACGCCGCCATCCTAGAGTTCAAAGTAATAATATAGAGAATGATCTATCCTCCTTTGCTCTGAAAACCCCATCATGCCAGAAGGCTCTTGAGCACTCAGTTCAAGAGACATATTTTTCCCTCAAAATATCCAGTGGTGATATAGAAAAGCCCTGCTTCTCGAAAGGGGATTTATGACTGCAGAACAGGTCGGCCTCAGAGGGGACCAGACTTTTATGGAAAACAGACTCTTCTCTTTTTTTGGTGCCTTTTTCATCCCGTGCCAAATCCTACACTTGCCGGCTTTGCCTGTTTCTCCAGCTCGCAGCCTGCATGACTTCACTGGCATTCTGAGGGCAGCTACCACGATCAGCGGCCACTGTTAATATTACCGAGGGGAGCGGTCGGTCCGGCGTGTTAGCTTTGGCCCGCGGTCTGGACACTGACCGTCACGGCAGACCGTCGAGGTGGCCTTAAATCGCAGTTGGCTAAGTCAAGAAGTTTAGAAGAACTTTAACGTCCATCTCTTGTTATGGATAAGAAAACTGCTGGGGCAGAGTGTGCTGATCTCTTCTTCTGCATTCTTCTGTCATGCCTGAAGAACCGCTTGCTATGGTTTCTCACCTAGAACCTGGATGACCTCTGAAAAATGAAGCCATCTTGTCTTTGAAGTCTACAACAGGCCCTGCTCCCTGAGGGATTGTGCAGCCAGATCCAAACATATGTAAGATCTCATCCCATTTTCCAGAGTGTTTCCCTCCCACCAAACTCGACCTAGTTAGGAAGCCCTTCCTCACCTTAACCAATGTCATGCCTTTCATACTGGTACTGTTATGGTTACTGGTGGTGATGCTGGCTGGACTTCTTCCTTTGCGCTACAGAGGAGGGAGAGACAGCACAAAATCTCTCATCATGTTCTCCCAGGGAATGGCTCCCTCTCTCTGCTCCATCCATGATATGAATGAACGCAAACATGGCCAGAGTCTTTTGGTGCTACGCTGTGCGTTTAAATTATAGGGCTGTTTGCCCTATTTTGTTCCTTCTGTCACTCATTCTCTTCCTTTCTTGCATTAAGAAGGGGGATCTTCAAATATTCATATATGTAAGATAAGATCAGATAAGATCAGATCAGATAAGATCAGATAAGATAAGATAAGATAAGACTTTATTGATCCCACACTGGGGAAATTTACTTGTGGCAACAACCAGTAAATAAAAAGCAATAGAAAAGAATCAGACCAAAAAAAAAAATACTGTAACAAATACAAGAAATAATAAAATTAGTGCACACAATTACACATACTGCACAGACCCAAAATACACATACACACAGATACACAGATACACATACATACAGATACACATACACACAGATACACATACACACAGATTGCACCGAGTGATGTAAATATAGTTGTATTGCACAATAGACAGAATGGTGACATAATTTATGAACTTTAGGTGAGTGAGGTGTTATAAAGTCTGATGGCAGATGGAATGAAGGACCTGCGGAATCGTTCCTTCTTACATGTTGGATGCAGTAGTCTGTTGCTGAAGGAGCTTCGTAATGTCCTCACTCTGCCATGCAGGGGGTGAGAGGGAATGACCATAATGGACGTGCGCTTAGCCCCGAGTAAATCTGACGGACAGTATTCTGTACTGGTTGGGATTCCCCTAGTAATCATATAATAAAGAGTTTTCGCAATTTTACATCAGAACATATGAAAATAGAGTAATACATTAAAACAAACAGGGATTTCTTCTGCTCTGCAAAAAAATTACTGATAACTTCTTGGATGTTTAGATGAACGACGCTTTGGTTCCCAAACCTCTCCTCAGGGGCACCACAGCCATTCCATGTGTTTGTTACACTTCTCCACTGGCTCAATATATGAATTCATTTAATTAGTTAAATAATTCAATAAGGTATTGTTTAGCCAAAATAGGGGACGAGTCAAAAAAATCACGTGTATTTGACAATTGCTGCAAATACTGGGGTGACTTTAGGAGAGATTTTGAAATGGCTAAGCTGGCACGCTTTGAGGGACATAATGTTATAAGTTTTGCATTAACATGAATATCCATCAGACATCATTTGCTTTCACTGCCTAAGACTTCTGCACAGTACTCTACATATACTTAGGATCACCAGAGATTTATTGGATTTTTCTTTACTTCACCATAAGGAAATATTATTGATTTGGAACATTATTTTAAAGTATGTATGTAGAGGAATCATAGTCTAAACATTTCTTAAGTAACAATTTAATTTAAAACATCAACTACACGCAATTTCGTTTTTATTTTTTTATTTCCCTGTATAGTAGTCGGAATGTATCTAATAAAAGCATAAATATATTTTGCAAACTATGCAGTATAAGTATTGATAAACAATGAAAAAGAGCTGTGAAATTGGAGTTTAATTAAAAACAATAAATTATAAAAGGCTTTTTCTGTTTAGCCTGCATTGCTTATGCTGTGCAAATGAGGTAATTACTACAGTCTTGGGGCCATTCGAAGCAAAGTCGGAGCATTAAGAAAATGCTGAAACGCGTTTATTAGGGGTTCAGCTTTCACACACCAATGAATGAGAAAGCTAGCTAAAGGTGGCACTTTATGGGGCACCGTAAATTGGAAAAATGTATGTCTTACGTTTCATTAAAGGGCCTTTGATGATGCGTCCACAGGCGCACCAAGGGGGGGGGCACTATACTGCTCTGCGAAGTGCCAAGTTGGGTCTCTGCAACAGAAAAGTTTCACGATTAATTTGGAAAACAATTTTGGCTGTTATTAGTTCTGTAAAAGGAACTGCGCCAAATGTCAAGGTGCCACACGGAACAGTTCATGCAGTATTTCATTGTACATATTAATTTGATGATTTTGCTTGGTATATTAACAGACTGCTTCAACGTATTTATTTGTGTGTAGCATTAAGGAACCTTACTCCCTTACTGTCAAGTGTTCTTATGATGTAAGGGATAATTATAGGCAATCCCAGCTCTACTGGCAACCCTTTAATGAACAACATAGATGATGGATGGATGAATGGATGGATGGATGGATGGATGAAATGTAGCTCCTTTACTACAGTGAAAGTCATAAAGTCTGACTTTCATACCTCAACCTCTCTTTCTGTTTCTGGCTGTTTTTTGCTTTTTTTCCCATATCCCCTTAAAATGCTTTGTCTCCTAGGAATCCTGATACTGATGGTCTGGAGACATTCAGACAAACACCTTTTTCAAGAGCAGGCCAAAGAAAATACAAGTGTGTGTGTGTGTGTGTGTGTGTGTATGTATATACATATATATATAAAAACGAGCAAAAATGTATTTATTGATATATGTCTGTGTGTGTGTGTGTATATATATACATATATATATAAAAACGAGCAAAAATGTATTTATTGATATATGTGTGTGTGTGTGTGTGTATGACCATTTTTTAATTTCTTTCTCCCTGCCTCAATAAAACAGCCATGGCTTCCTGAAGGAATGCCAGTCCGAAAGAATGTGCCACGCTGATGTGACAGGACCCACAGTCGGGTCCTGAACAATCCCCAGCACAGAGAGAGCAGCCCTGCTGTGGAACAAGCACCTGTTCCCAAGGCGATTCCTCAAGCCCTCGACATAATGTGCGATTATTCAGGGTGGATTAGCAGCGGCCCAGACGGCCAAGCAATGCCAGCTGAGTTTGGGACCGAAGCAATGCGACGTCCAGCCTAAACACGGTGCAATGTGTGGCATCCCGCGCATTTAAATCAGACGATCCCCGCCGGCGCACGCTCATTCCCCGGGCCGTTAAGAGCCGATCCCTACTGACACCCGCACAGAAGGAATGGGCCGGCATGCCAGTCCATCTGGCTGCGGCGATCCGCTGGTGGCTCACGTCCATGGGGGGTGTCTGGGACCTGGCACCGTGAAGGGTGGGGGGGTTTTTCCCATGGAGCGAGGCCAGAGGGGACACAGGGGAACTGGGCACAATGCATTAAGTGTTAAGGGGGAAATTGGGGTGTGAAATCAATGGATCTTCATCTTTGTATTATTATCCAGTCCAGTCGCTAGCCCCTATGTATTCTGGGCAGAAATGTTGGAGTTTCCGAGAAGCATGGGAGCAAAAATGTGGACTGCCTGGCAGGGAACTTGGAGGGAGCAAAAATGTGGACTGCTTGGTAGGGAGCTGGGAGGGAGCAAAAATGTGGACTGCCTGGCAGGGAACTGGGAGGGAGCAAAAATGTGGACTGCTTAGTAGGGAGCTGGGAGGGAGCAAAAATGTGGACTGCCTGGTAGGGAGCTGTGAGGGAGCAAAAATGTGGACTGCCTGGCAGGGAGCTGGGAGGGAGCAAAAATGTGGACTGCCTGGCAGGGAGCTGGGAGGGAGCAAAAATGTGGACTGCCTGGCAGGGAGCTGGGAGGGAGCAAAAATGTGGACTGCCTGGCAGGGAGCTGGGAGGGAGCAAAAATGTGGACTGCCTGGTAGGGAGCTGGGAGGGAGCAAAAATGTGGACTGCCTGGTAGGGAGCTGGGAGGGAGCAAAAATGTGGACTGTGTGGCAGGGAGCAAAAATGTGGACTGTCTGGGAGGGAGCAAAAATGTGGACTGTTTGGGAGGGAGCAAAAATGTGGACTGTCTGGCAGGGAGCAAAAATGTGAACTACTTGGCAGGGAGCAAAAACATGGGCCATCTGTGGGTTCCTGAGGACCAGGTTGGGAAAAACAGCTTTAAACATCAAATGCTTGTCGGCCCAGAGGCTCGTTTATGTTATAAATAGAACTCAGGTGCAAAGCTTCCTCATTGGTTACATTAGATTTTTCATCCTTTCATCATACAAGAAATAAAGGAACAACCTTCTTCCAGTGACAAAAATTTCTCAGCTCTATTTTACAGGTCCTCCTCTGTGCTAGAGTTGCTGTCATAAACTCTATGTTTCATTATCCAGTTTATTTTGCAGAATTACACTGTCATGAAATTTCTCTCCTCAGAATTACTCTTCTACCCACTTCCTTCAAATCACTAAGATTCTCTATTATACACTTTTACAAACATCTGAGTATTATTAATCAACAAATTATGTATCCAAGACGACATCTAAATGCAAATTTACCATTAGAAGTGCAGCATGACATTATTTATTGCTACTTGATTTGAGGTGGATGTTATTTTTATGTTATTCGCCTTTTTTAAAAAACCTCACATTCTACTAACAGCCAACAATCACACAATACATTTCAGTAAAAGCGCCAATATACTGCATATCACTCAATACTGCATTAATTACACCCAGTGTTTTAGAAAAGTAAAAATACTTTAATAACAGTTTAATCATCAGGCTGTCTGACTCAAAGGTCAGTAGTCAAAATAGCCATATAAAAATTAGCCCAAAATTACATTCTCCCCAAAGTCAAGCTTCATTTTTCATAAGTATGATAAGGCAAAATTTGTGGAAGGTGAAACAGTCACATATTTATCATCAACTGTTATTATGGAGAGAAGGGCTCTCCCCGGAAACGGCAATGTGTCTTCATGTGCTGATTGGAATCAAGACAACCCCCCCACCCCCAAGAAAATTAATCCAAGGCCCTCTGAGCAAACAGTGAAGAGCATGTTCGCTAAGAACAACAGGTTAACATCCAACCTTGCATAACTTTTGTTGACTAACAGGATAAGCATTGCAGTGTGTGTATCTAGTCTGTCTGCCATAATCGTAACAAATCATTTTATCCTTTTATAAACTTTTGAATAATTAAAACTGTCCCAATGGCATTTATAAGTCCATATAACAAGGTAATAAAAGGTGTATTTACAAACACTAAAGAATAAAAGTTATTTAGGAATTCTGTATACATGTACCGATAATGTAACTTGTTTTAGAAATTGCGTCTGTGTAAAAGCCTGGTAATGGATGGTGTCTCTTGTATCGGTGACTTTTATCTGTTTGCAATCGGCCGTTTTCCAGCTCTGTCAGTGAAATCAGCCCTTTTCCACTTCTCTTCTCCTGGATCATACTCTTCCTCCCAAGATGAGCTACAGCTGTCAATAAATCTTCTATTCCTGACATGCGCACACACACACACATACACACGTGTGCACACATCCAGAACCTGACATAATAGACATAATATGGAATTCCTAAATAACTTTTATGGTTTTAACTCCCCCTTGGAATGTTTAAGTGATTCGAGGCCGGCATTCCCAGAGGCCACGTCCTGGCGGGTAGCGGTTTGGGCTGCAGTGACCTTTGCTCGGGCCGCTGGCCTGCGGAGTGACCAAAGAACAACCCAAGAGCGTGTGTGGTAATTCTTTACAGCTGCCATGAGGCGGAAATCTCGCAAGAAGAAAGGATGCCATTCAGCACAGCAACTTCAATGCAGCCGGCCAGTGTCACGTCCAGATTACCGATCGCAGGAACGCGTATAACACGTCTGACCGGCTCTAACTGTGGTTCTAAGGAAGTCCGTCTCCAGGTTGGTTGCCTTAGATATTAAATCCCAGCGTGGCCCTGCAGCTACGTTGTCCCAGAAAATGTGTTTCGATGGAGCCCTCTCTTTAGCACAGAAGTAAAAACTTTTAAGGAAAAACGGTGGAGTGATCCAGAGAGATAAATGCTGTAATTAGATTTTTTTGGAGATAAAATGGGTTTTATACCTTTTCATTGTTTTTGGTAAAGTCACGGTTTCATTTGACTGTAACATTTACATCAGGAAGATCTGGCTTTGAGGCTGGCCAGGGCCCAGTCTTACCTGTCTACTTGTATTTATTGTTTGTGTTTCCCCAGTGTTTCGTACTTCGTTTCCCTGCTTTTGTCCTGTTCGAATTTTGGTTCCATGTTCCTTATCCTAGCGTAGTAATTCCCAGTGTTTAATCAGTGTTTCTTACATTCAGTGTTTGTTGGAGTTTCCCTAGTCTTGAGTTCATTAGTATAAGTTAATGCACCTGTTGCCTGATTTCCCTGTGCTGTTACTGGTTAATTGTCTTATGTGTCACTCCTGCCTCATCGTTAGCTCGGTTGTCTGTTGTTTTTAATCACTTGCCCTCCTTCTGTTCCTCACTGATTCATTGTGTGAATGTTACTGTGTTTGTCACCCTGTGCTATTGCCCAGTCCTGTTCCCTGTGTTCCGCTTGGTTCCGTAGTCGTGTTTCTTCTATGGTTTTTAGTTAATCCCTTATTTTTTCCCCTGTTGTTTGTTTTATAGTTTTATCCAGTGTGTTCAGTTTCCCCAATAAATCCCTTTGTCTTGGAGTTTTTGCGTGGATCCTCATCTCTGTTTCCCCGCCTACGCCGTTCCGCGCCACAACACACCCTGTACCACCTACAGCTTCACACAGATGTTCTCCACTGAGAAACTGCCCTGAAATATGATGACGTCAATGAAACAGATCTCCCTCGAAATGTGACGCTCTCCTGAGCATCATGAGGGAATGATTGATATACATTTGCATGACTGATATACATTTGCACCATCGACTTGGTAAGTAGCTAGCAGGAGGTACTTTGAAGGCAACAGCCAGGCCTGGTTTTGTCGAGTAAAACCTCAACATGGTGCTGAGAGTCAGGAGAGCTGCACACCAGTCATCTGCTCATCACAACAAAGACAGTCCAAATTTTAATTTAAATCGTTTAATTATTGCCGAGTGTCACCATGGTCGACAACTTTCACCATCGCTGCTACACCCCCTGCCCATTAATTCAAACATTGATACCCACCCAACATAGCCAAATGCCCACCCCAGGCCTCCCATTAATGCCATTGACACTCACTGATGGATAATTTCCCACCTTTAATGGCTTCCATGCAATGGCTTCCATGCAATGGCTTCCAGGCTGTGTGAGCTCACACACGTTGCATCCAGCTTGCTCATGGGATGCAGGGACCGGCCGGCATGGTGCCGCTCGAGGGACGGGGCAGGGAATGCACTTTTCCACAGGAGTCAAAGAGCTGGGGTGCTGGGATGGCTTCCCATGGAAAGCAGGCTGAGTTTGCCAGCTGATCCTCCCAGAGGGGAGCGAGACTCTCTGGGCCACTGCGGTTCCTCACGATCACCTATCACCCAGACCAATCACCGCCTGAGATAAAGCAGCTCCTCCAGCCAGGCTGGCCTTTGAACACCCCAGGGGTTTTCCTCCCCCAGGTTTCTTATCTCATTAAACTTGAAAAGAAATATTAATCCTTGAAGGGCTAAGACAACAATATAGATGACAACGGTCAGCAAGACTGACAGCTACATAAACTCTGCTCTCTTTATCTGCCGGACTTTCTGTGTTTCATCTCAGTAGAGAAGCGGACTACTGAGATCCTCCTTCCTCCACATGAAAGGGAGTCGTGCACCATTGGCGTTTTCTCAGTGGGTTCAAAGTGTCGCAATTCAGCGATTGGAAAATTGAATCGTTTTCACTAAATGTTGAAAGAAAAAAAAAAAAAAGTGCCTAGGCCAGTAAAACAGCTGATAAGTACTGAACAGAAACTCACATAACCAAAATACGTATGAAAACAGTTCATTTATATATTTTCAACTGGATTATGCTGAGAGGGTGATTTTTGCCCATTCATATGCAACACTTTCACTCGTGGTGGAAATATAAGATTTAAAGGCCACACTTCAGTCCTTGTAGCATTCCAAGTACTTGCTAACAGATTGATTCAAGGAAGCATTACAGTACTATCCCCACTGGTATTAATAATTGTCCTGGTACTTGACCTAAAGTCCCATTATGTAATCAGTATTATTTGCAGTAATCAGGAGGTGCTGAGTGGATACCCGCTCTGACCCTCGGTCCTGGGGAGGGACAGTCTCTCAGAGGTGAGGATCCAAAATGAAAATGAAGATCTCTGCTACAGCAGCCAAGAGTCACATTTCCCAGTGGGGGGGAGGGGGGGTTCCTGCTCACTGTCTTTGTGGGCTCACCACCCCCCACTCCACAAAACCTGAAAGTGGATGAAGATTTACGTGACACTTTTAATCTCATAGAAAGCTTGTTTTGTGAGGACATCTTTGTTTTTGTAGGGACATTTTAAAGATTGGTCCTCACAAAGATGCACACACACATACACACACAGGTTTGTAATTATACCTTTGTGGGGACTCTCCATTCATTTCTATGGTGAAAACTCTAACACCAACATGGCAACCTTAACCCCTACACTGCCATAACTTTAACCACGAGGAACCAAACAAAATATGAGACTTTCGGCATTTTTACTTTTTTGATTGCATTCACAGATTTTTCTTGGGACCTGAAAAATGGTCCCCACAACATCAAAATAGCAGGTTTTTATTACATTGTGGGGGACATTTGGTCCCCACAATGTAATATAAACATAATCTACACACAGAACCTTCCCTCTTCTTCAATGCCAGCTGTGTCTCAGCAGCACAGCTTCGCTAATGACACATGGAAAGTAAGACCCGGCATTACGTATGACGGTGGGGGAGCCAAAACGCCGTGCCTCACCACGAGGACGTCCAAGAAGGGAGGGCCGTGTCACAGTGTGTCCTCAAACTGTCCCACACTCAGTCTGGGTGCCATTTCCACCAAAAAATCTTGAAATGGAGGTTTTTTTAAAGTCAGCCCATCCATCATTTGCTTATTCAAGCACTTTTCTGATGTGTGGGACGTGATGTCACTGCCAGGGCACATTCTCACACAACAATTCACACACTCATGGCTATTTAGAGACACCAATTCATACTCAGCTCTTCAGATAAACAAAGTTTATTCTCCGTAATAAAACCCCAATTTTAGATTTTCGCACCAAAATTCAGTACATTAAGACTGTATACCTTAAGATATACATATTACGTTTACATTAGTAATGTCAAACATAGCCTCTTTCATTAGTTTTGATGTCCATATTCTTATACAATCTTGTTGTTTTGATTTATGAAGCATTTTTCTGTATGTCAGCAATGTAGAACCAAAGTTATGCACCATATGACCTGAAGTCCGTGTCTAAGATCAGGGCATCGCTGACGGCTCCTGAATTAGCTCCGTGTTTTACTCACGGGTGGTATCGCAGTGTTTTACTCACGGGTGGTATCGCAGTGTTTTACTCACGGGTGGTATCGCAGTGTTTTACTCACGGGTGGTATCGCAGTGCACCCACATCACACCTGCAGTCTAGGAGCAGCTGAAGAGAAGGTCTCGCGGTCTCAGAGGGACACGTTCCCGGTCAGTCGGTGTGCAAAATCCCCTGTGATACCAACAGGAGGAGATGTTTCTTCAGGCCACATGCAAGAGCTGCAACTGAGCTCCTGGAGTATTTTGGTGAGGAGCACACAGCCAGCATATAAGCCCAGTGCAGGCAGCGGCCCTGTCCTGCCGCAATGCAGAGGCCCTGCCAGTGGCTCTGCCAGTGGCCCTGTCATGCCGTAATGCAGAGGCCCTGCCAGTGGGCCTGCCAGTGGCCCTGTCCTGCCGCAATGCAGAGGCCCTGCCAGTCGCTCTGCCAGTGGCCCTGTCCTGCCGCAATGCAGAGGCTCTGCCAGTGGCCCTGTCCTGCCGCAATGCAGAGGCCCTGCCAGTGGCTCTGCCAGTGGCCCTGTCCTGCCGCAATGCAGAGGCCCTGCCAGTGGCTCTGCCAGTGGCCCTGTCATGCCGCAATGCAGAGGCCCTGCCAGTGGCTCTTCCAGTGGCCCTGTCCTGCCGCAATGCAGAGGCCCTGCCAGTCGCTCTGCCAGTGGCCCTGTCCTGCCGCAATGCAGAGGCTCTGCCAGTGGCCCTGTCCTGCCGCAATGCAGAGGCTCTGCCAGTGGCCCTGTCCTGCTGCAATGCAGAGGCCCTGCCAGTGGCTCTGCCAGTGGCCCTGTCCTGCCGCAATGCAGAGGCTCTGCCAGTGGCCCTGTCCTGCCGCAATGCAGAGGCCCTGCCAGTGGCTCTGCCAGTGGCCCTGTCCTGCCGCAATGCAGAGGCTCTGCCAGTGGCCCTGTCCTGCCGCAATGCAGAGGCCCTGCCAGTGGCTCTGCCAGTGGCCCTGTCCTGCCGCAATGCAGAGGCCCTGCCAGTGGCCCATGTCGGCCGGCCCTTCACAGACACGTCTTTGCTTTTCCAACTGGCCCTGTGGCTGGGGAGGGGGGGGCACACTGGCGGCGGCGGAGGTGTCCTGTATTTTTAATGCCTCAGTAACAGCTCATTTAATATCGCGGGACCCCAAAACAAGACTAATGACATCACCTAAAAGAAGAGGCACTGTCTGCTCGCAGGCCTGGATACTTAATACGAGACACTTCCTAATCTTTATTTATGCTGAGGAATATATATGGCTTTTTTATCAGTCATCCGTCAATTACTGTATCAAAAGCAAAACAAACACGATGAAGAGACTCACAGCGCAGTCGCCGATTACAGCATTTAATCTACGTCGGCTTTTCGCTTCATTTCGGGCAAAAGCACCAGGGTTCAAAAATGACTTTCACAGGCATATTGCTGTTTGTCGCTGTTACATCCAAAAAATATTGTTGAAAAAAACCTTTAATATACTCCTAAAGAATCAGTCGCTATAAATTCCATTTTGAGAGTCGTTAGCTTCTTGAACATATCAGTTCCACAATATGGGACAATCCCGATACATTCCTGATTCCTTACAGGCTCATGAATAAGTATTCTTCAAGTCTCCAGAGTAGCGGAGAATTAAATGTATTCTCCAGCAGTATTTATAGCTCTTTATAACGGCTCGAAGGTCTCGCCCTGCCGGTGCTCAGGCGTGATGCGGGGGACGTGGAAAATACAGACTTCTGGCACAAATATCGAAACATAACAGATGCACCTTTAGGCAGCTGGATAGACCGGTTAGACTGCAACCAATCAGCAGGCAGTAAGCTTGAGTTTAAATGCTGAGGTGGGGGGGCACCTTCCTTTGGTTCACTAGTTTGGACGCCTCCTTAGACGGGTTTTTAATGATTTGTGTTTGATTTACTTAAACTGCAACTGACCAGAAAACCGGCATCCTGTGATTGCAGATGGTGTTGCACCGTGTTCTCACTAACGGGCTGTTAGGGAAGCACCCATGAGACCTTTCGAGTGAGAGGGATTCCATCTTAAATTTCAGGGCAAACCACGGCTGGGACACGAGGACTCCTGTAATGTGACCGTGTTGTGTGGTTTTGAGGTCTCGCTTATTGCTGTAGCGGTTTGAATTGGCTGCACAGTACAGAGGGTAGAAATTGGAATCTTTGATGAGAAGCATAGGCAGTTCTAACCCTAGACCCCCTGAAAAATATTTTTTCTAAAACCAATGAGAGATTTTTCTCATATTTTCGCCCTTACTTGGCAAACTTATCGCACAGGACCCACCCTCTCCCCAGGTAACTGCCTGCAGCACCTCCCACCTCCCCCCAGGTGAGAGCCTGCAGCACCTCCCACCTTTCCCCAGGTGAGTGCCTGCAGCACCTCCCACCTCCCTCCAGGTGAGAGCCTGCAGCACCTCCCACCTCCCCCCAGGTGACTGCCTGCAGCACCTCCCACCTCCCCCCAGGTGAGAGCCTGCAGCACCTCCCACCTCCCCCCAGGTGACTGCCTGCAGCACCTCCCACCTCCCCCCCAGGTGACTGCCTGCAGCACCTCCCACCTCCCCGCAGGTGACTGCCTGCAGCACCTCCCACCTCCCCCCAGGTGACTGCCTGCAGCACCTCCCACCTCCCCCCAGGTGACTGCCTGCAGCACCTCTCCCCAGGTGACTGCCTGCAGCACCTCCCACCTCTCCCCAGGTGACTGCCTGCAGCACCTCCCACCTCCCCGCAGGTGACTGCCTGCAGCACCTCCCACCTCCCCCCAGGTGACTACCTGCAGCACCTCCCACCTCCCCCCAGGTGACTGCCTGCAGCACCTCCCACCTCCCCCCAGGTGACTGCCTGCAGCACCTCCCCCCCAGGTGACTGCCTGCAGCACCTCCCACCTCCCCCCAGGTGAGAGCCTGCAGCACCTCCCACCTCCCCCCCAGGTGACTGCCTGCAGCACCTCTCCCCAGGTGACTGCCTGCAGCACCTCCCACCTCCCCGCAGGTGACTGCCTGCAGCACCTCCCACCTCCCCCCAGGTGACTACCTGCAGCACCTCCCACCTCCCCCCAGGTGACTGCCTGCAGCACCTCCTACAATCATTAGTATATATAAAGTCCACTAAACAATAGCAAAGGAGCTCACCTGGGGGGAGGATCCCTTTTTAAAAGACCATGGCAAATAATAGGCAGGACTCATAGTGATGAGGTCAGTGGGAGGGTCTGTTTTTAAGGAAATGCAGGTGGCAGATTGAGCAGTTCTACATGATTATTTTGAAGGGTTACCTCAGGAAAGGTTTCTGCAGAGGAAATGCTCCTAATCATTTGCATAGTGTTTTTTGATATTTTGAGTGACATTTATGTTTTGTCACATTTAAAAACTACCCAGCCCAAGCCAAACAGAAAATGCTGATGGTTTTTAAGTGGTCAGTGTCTCGTATCTGTGGCCAGCATCGAGAAAAAAAAGTAAGAGTTTACACTACAGCACAGGAAAGGGAATGAACTTTATTTTTTTTTTTAAAAAAGAACAAAGTTTTAAAACAGGAGGCGAAAAGGGAACAAATACATACAGCAAAGAACAGAAAGCAGAACCTCTCCACCACGGAGAATTTCTGTTACAATAAAACGAACTGAGCAGGAGAACATGACCGACATGTCCTGTCTGCAGGGAGTCTTACTGAAGCCATCTACTGTACAGCAAGGTTCACGAAACACAGGAAAGACATTTGTAAAGACATTTGTTTTTCTCTATGAGGCCTGTTTGTCTGCATCTTCCACAGATTTTAGAGCCACAATCCCCCAAATAGCCGACTGACAATAACGATATTTAATCAAAAACATAGCAGGAAAAAGGTCAAACACACACAAAAAAACAGAATTGAATGATTTGGGCCTCATGCTTACATACTGTTGGGCAATCTGAGATCTTTCAGTCGTACTAATGAAGAGCAATGCTACCCAAGAGACTGTTGGATAATCTGAGAGGAGTCAGAGTCATACTAATGAATAGCTATGCTAACCCAAAGATTGTTTGTAATCTGAGAGGAGTCAGAATCATACTAAAGAAGACCAAAGCCACCCAAAAGATTGTTCATCATCTGAGAGGAGAAGGAGTGACAATTACAAAGAGCAATGCCAACTGAAAGATTATTGGGTAACGCGAGAGGAGTCAGAGGCAGTAATGGAGAGCAATGCCTATCAAAAGACTTTGCTGGGTAATCTGAGAGGAGTCAGAGTAGCAGGGAGAGATGTCAGTTGAAAGACTGTGTTGGGTAATCTGAGAGGAGTCAGAGTAGCAGGGAGAGATGTCAGTTGAAAGACTGTGTTGGGTAATCTGAGAAGAGTAAGGGGCAATAATGAAGAGTAATGCCTATCAAGAAAAAGTGATACTGCAAGTTCACATTGAACCACCTCCATCCTGCACAAAGAGGTAAGTACACCCCAAGGGAATATGAAGGAAATGTTTCACTGGAAAGCTGCCCTCACCATTCTCCCGCCCGCTCTCCTACTCGCTAAGACAGTAAATCAATTCTAAATCCTGGCCCCTTGGACTCCCAAACCCGTGTTTCCTCGCCCACATTCCTACGCACATGAATCATTCCGGCTCCCCGCTTCCAGAAGGCATTTCCTGCCCAGCCTCTCTCTCCTCTCCACTAGACGCAGGGTGGGAACATGATTCTGCTCTAATTTAGGCCCAGGAGGGCTGAGCAGAGGGCTGGGCCCGAATGTGCTGGTGCTTCTCAACCTGTCACGTGGCACCGCGACAAGCTCCTCTGGGCTGGACTGCCAGGACTTCAGTGTTCAGATTTTTCACTATTTTTATTATTGTTGATGTCAATGTTGACAAGATATCTTCCCCATATGATTAGAGGCCTATCCTGTTTTAACAGTTCCTCTGCAAATGTATTCATCGGTTACCTCAGGAAATTGCTGGAAATGTTATGACTTCCAAACATATTACAGTAATTCTGCATTACTGTTGACGAAACAAGTGTAGGACAGGGTACTAAAAATGAACTGGATAAAAAAAAATCTGAAAGGTATAAAATACAGAAAATTTGAAGTTAAGCAACAGATTATTGATATCATTACCAGCTTTGATTGTAGAGGAAGGCTGCCAGTCAGATAGAGAAACCAGGAGCGGCTAACTCTTTCCCCCAAAGAAGAGATAAGTGTTGAGGCATCTCTTGTCTCCAGAGTGGATGTGAAACATTAAAAGATGTTACAGAGATCAGTTCACAAGTTCACAAACAGAAAAAGTCCAGGAGTTGGGGCAGCGACCCCCAAACCCCGCTTCTCAGCCCGTACTGTAGAACAGCGCTTTTCAAATCATTGCTCGTATGACCAACCTCTGGGCAAAATCTTTCCCGTTGGCCTGGCGCAGGTAGGAGCTCCGCTCAGCCTCTTTGGGGCATTCGTCTTCACTATCAGCCATCTCCTCCTTGACCTTGACCAACCCAGGCTTGGCTATGTGGAGCTCTCCGTCCGAGCCGCTGCTGCAGTTCCGGATGACGCCTCGAGGGGGCAGTCTGTCCTCCTGCATGGCCTGTTCCCCTGGGTCTTCCTCTTCAGACTCTTGCAGGTGAGAACTCGGCTGACGCAGCTGCTCGATGGACTTTGACAGCATCTGAGGGAATGAGTTCATGTCACGGGCTTATTAATTTACAGGGAATTTCAATCAGTTTCAATAAATGTAGAAGCAACATATACAAACATCTCAGGACTAAAGAAAATCAGAGCAGAAGTCATTTTCAGCACAGATCAGTATTATACTGATTGTCTGCAGCATTATCCCCTAGAATCTAGAGATCAGTGGTCATTGTTGACACACCACAGCACACAGTGCACAACAACGAAATGTGTCCTCTGCATTTAACCCATATGTGACATAGCAGGGGGCAGCTAATTCAGCGCCCGGGGAGCGGTGCTTGGGGGCGGTACCCTGCTCAGGGTACCTCAGTGGTGCCTTGCTGGTCGGGGATTCTAACCAGCAATCTTTCAATTACAAGTGCACTTCCCTGACCATCAAGCCACCACTGCCCACTGCCCACTGCTCACTGCCCACTGCCCACTGCCCAGCTTCAGTGGATTGTGTTTTGTGTGATTTTTTTAGCAGTTTTTCCATAACCCAAAAACCCAATTTTTGTCTGCTCCAAAGGAATATATCCATTTATAGACAAAGGTGGGGAAAAAATCCCTTACAGGATATCAAGCTGAAATAGCCTACATATTTATGTGGATGACATACAGCTGATTCTTACATCATTAATACCCAGCGGATAATTGCATTTAAGCTCTCTGCAGTATTTCTGATATTTATAAATCCTTTTAATCATAGAAATGCGGGCACCAAATATGACAGCAGCAAAATGCAACTAAATACTACGCCACTCAATCCCCTTGCTCCGAATTAATTGGGTTAATGATCCAGAAATTCCAGCTGTTAAACAATGGAAGCTAATCCCTGCTTAGAGAACGTTTATACACACCTTTGTAGAAATGTTATGCTGCCATGCTTAATTACAGTGCTCAGTGTAAGATTTAAATGGATTAGTGATTAGCTCCTTGACAATTAGCTAAATGCAGCTTAAAATAGCTGTCACCTATGCTGGGAGAAATGTGATGCTCATTTTCACAAAGCATCAACTCTGCTAGATGACAAATATAGTACTTGTGCTGTGCAGTTGGGGTTCAGCCCGGTCAGGCCTAAATTTAAAGCTACGGAGAGCAGTTGGGATGGGTTTCGTGGTGATGTGGTTTGATGCTTTTGCTTTCAGTTAGTGTGTCTGTGAGAACTGCCAAAGCACATTAAACCCCTCTACTCCACCCCTCCAGCCTCGAACCCAGCACCCCAAATCCACCTTGAGCCTAACATGCCCAACAATTATGGTCAAAGGCTGGTCAAGCCAGAGATCAGGACCACCAGCGCAAAAGAAAAAAACAAAACAACAGGACACTGCTACAGGGGCAGAAAGCATGTGTTGTTAAGCCACTCCCCTTTTTCGGCGTGCAGTTGACTGAATTCAGTCACAAAAGGCTTAGACGCCTGTGGTCGGAGACTGAGAGCAGGGCCGGCGTCCCCTGTGGCTTTCAGGTGGGGCAGAATTTCGTTTTAGGTTTCAGTAAAAACGGGGTCAGGCCACCGGGACCCGTCAGCGATACCTACTTCCGATTACAGATATTTGGGTCCTTCTATTTAAAGCACGTGTGCACTCACTGAGGACAACAGACGTGTCTTCCGCAATGTAAAAATAAATGTGAACGTACAATAAATAATAAATTTAGTATAACTGTTAATGGCTCACATATTTTGTTTTCTTTTTTCCCCAAATTATCAGAGTGAGACCTCAGCTAGCCTTCCAGGTTCAGCGTCAGGATTTATGCAGGTTTCTGGGATAACCTGTAGGTCAGCTGTTCAAACCCAGGTGTGAGGATCCTTCAGCCAATCAGTCCTCTGATTAGTAATCTAATTAGGGAATGGCAGTGAAAACCCACATACCCAGTAGCCCTTTCTGGGTAAGACTGCCCCCCCCCCCTTTAGACGGAGTGGTTGCACTGTAATATTGCAGTGGCACAAAAGCTTGTGGAATGTGGAACCGCAGCTCAGGAACTGAATCGGAGGTACAGATGCCAGGGTCTTTATCGGGAACCTCCGGTCACAGGGATCAGCTGTGCAAGTTACACAGTTATATGAATTCAGATGTAAAGAGTGTGATAAACAAAGAACCATTTAAAAACACTACAGCAACACTACTGTACGTAGCCCAATCGTTATTGATCTGGACTGAACTGGACCACCTGACCACATGCAGTGACTGTTTGGCACCAGCAGAGAGCAGCATGCTGGCCTGCCGAAGGCCCCTGATACCTTGTTGATGTGGACTTGCTGCTGGTACTGCTTCTGCCTTTCCAGGAAATGCTGGTGCTGCTGCTGTATGACCAGCTGGGCCAGTGCGCCCTGGGGCAGTGGGGCCGACTGCGTGCGGTGCAAGGGCCGGTGCCGGGGCAGCTTATGGCGGACGCTGGGGGTCAGCCGGTCTTTCGGGGGCAGGGGGGACTGAGGCCGCACGGGAACGCTACCGGGGCCTAACGAGGTCAAACCATGCAAACACGGAGAACATCAATAAGCAGTGAGGCAGGAAACAGATCGCGGCGCCCAGGAGGAGCCCGTGGATCCTCCTGCAGACCTCCTGCAGACCTCCTCAGGCAACGTACCGGTGGAGAGGATCTTGTGGTGCCTCATCTGCTCTTTTAGAAGGAGGTGCTGCAGCAGCGCCTGATGGCTGCTGCCACTGCCTGTGGGTTTGGCCTCCAAGCTGCCAGAGGACAGACTGGACTGGAGGGGAGATGCACCCAGGAAGGGGCCCGACGGAGGCTGCCTCGACGTACCCACGCCACCACAGTCCAGCGGGCTGTCTTTCAGCGCCACTCCGGCCTGTGCGACGGACCAGAGGGGGGGGAGAAGACGGAGAGAAGGCGTGAGAAGGACACCTAAGGCAGAGCAGGGCTGTGGTCGGGTGTAGCCTGCTCCTTTACAGTGACAATGCAGAGGCATGATGGGGGATGCAGATGAGTCATAAAGACAAAACGGTATGATGTAATAAAGTAAATCGCCAACAACAACCCAGACAATAGAGAAATACTCTACATGGCCCCCAGGGTGATATGTATGTATATGTGTGTCTAAAAGAAAGCATACAAGAGGAAATACATAACACAAAGAGTTTTAAGAACATTACTAATACACCAGTGTCTATATTAAGATAAATAAAAGAACTGCCAGAACATACCTTCACAACCCACCCCCTCCCCCCTCCCCCACCGCCATTTTAATGACATTATCCATGTCAGCGGACTGGTACCTGGGGCCGTAGTTAAGCTCGCAGGCTATTTAACTTACGGTGATGAATTAGGTGATACAATGCGATAAGAGTCACCGTAACACCAGGCACGGAGGAACAGTATTTATCCAAAGAGTATAAAATGCTTTGGGGTCAAAGGTCACCACCCTGAAGCCATATATTAATGCAAAGGGCCACTTTATGCTGGTCGTGCAGCAGACATCGCCGACGGCTGCTCAGGGAAACTCTGCCAGGAATTAAATTCAGGGAAACTTTGAAGGAGAGGCTCATTTTTATTTATTTTTTTTATCAAACAGCCCTAAGACAACGATTTTTCCAAAAGTGTGACGCGGAGGATGAGAGAGCGGTCTCTTGGCAGTAAGACTCGGGTGACTTACGCTGAGCGGCGAGGGCGAGGCCGGGAGGCCCAGCGTGATATTGGGCAGGGAGGGGGACGTGTACAAGCTGAGCAAAGCCATCGAGTCTTTAGGCTTTAAAATCCTCTGATGTATCGGCCAGCACTATCAGAGAAAGAGGGGGAGAGATGACAAAATGAGCTTCCGCCGTCTCCTGCACCGTGAGCCATGCTACTGCCGGCCATATTTGATTTACTAATGCGAGTTACATATGTTATATAAGGGAGACAATCAAAACAATCTTGACCTCCATCTTGCCTTCTGGCCAAGGGGGCGGAGCCAGCAGCAGAGATTCATTACAGTCAGGATCTTTATCCCGCTCTTGTGCAGTGGGTTAAAGTTTACATGCGGCGTAACCTATCCCCGTGGGTCAGCCTCGGCAGCATCGAGTCCCCCTACACACACACACACACACACACACACACACACCCTCAGGCTACCCCCCAGGGGGAAGGCTACGGGGGCACGCTTCCTGTACCCATCAGAGTTATCCTCTGGCCTCTGCTGGTGGGAGGCCATGTTTATCCTAGCTACCCCCAGACGCCATTACGGAATGACCCGCATATGGGATATCCGCCCTATATCTGGCCCTAGGGAACCCTTCCCTCTGAAAAAGGACACCGAATGTAACGGAGCAAAAACACGGCCAGCTTTGGGAACCGACAAGAGGAGGCTGCAGTGGGCAGGTTCGCCGTGCCATGAGTTTGCTAAAGATCCGAGGCTTTTGATGACATAACAGCGGCCTTTTTGTGCTTGTGTTGCTGGCGTCTTGGGACTTCTGCCGTTAAAGCCTGGGATATCAATTAAGCCTGAAGGCTCTTTCCGTGTCTACACCTCCTGTCCCCGCACTTTGTCTATTTTCTCCTGTTACATTTCACTGGAGGTTCATGGGAGCATAAACACTGATGTTTTACAAAAACACAGCTGGTCTGTAAAGACTGTTTGGCGACGTGTGCGATCAGCCACCCTCAATAATGTCTTCTATTGTGGACAAAGTCCTGGGGGAATCCTGGCCAGTAACTGAGCCATGAATCAATAAGGAAATGCCACAGAAAAACTTCAGGAACCTCAGAGGAGAGGAGCGTTACACACAGAGCCTGCATTGTGATTCACTAATAGTGTCTTAGATCCATTGTTGGAGCCTTACAAACACATTACAAATACAGAATAAATCAAACAATATTCCATAAAGCCAAACACCCTTCATGATTATAACCAACTCTGAGTTTCAAGTGGCTTAAACCTGGCTGTCTTAAGGTACAGTTTAATTTTTATTATATTCAGAAAAAGCAGAGCCCCCCCCCCCCAAATTAACAAGTAAAACTGTAAAAATCAGCATAGCATCAGAGCATGACTTCCAGTTTCCATTCACAGGAAGCAGATGGTCTTAAAATACCTGATAGGACCCTACAGTCTTTCATATTTGTGACTGCCATGACAAATAAAGAATCCCTTTTAACGTAGATGCTGCTTTCTGCTCCTCTTGGAGCCCATCCTTCTGCATTCTAAGAAGGATGAAATGGGCCTATAACCCAGACCGCTTTTATCCCCGTCTTTTTTAAACATCCCTTAAAAAGTCCCCTACATTTATAACTATCTCCCTGTGGAAAGTCGTGCGTTTTAATGTCTGTTTGTATTTGTATCGTCAGTCTCTCCTCAAACCACTGGTTGACTTTTATTAATATTCTGGTTCTTTTGTTGAGTGGCCAAAATATGAGGCAGTGTTCTAAATGCGGCTGTGTGACAGGCATCCTATGTGACACGCAGAGAGGACCAGCCGCCCCTTCAGGCATGGCGGTAAATAGTATTGTCTGTATTGTTTGTTGGGGAAGAAGGGAAAAGGCAGCTACTGAGGCCCACAGAGTCTGAACAGGACTGTGACTTCAACAAGTGTCACGGTGACCTCATACACGGTGACCTCATACACGGTGACCTCATACAAGGTGGCCTCCAGCACGGTCAGCTTGTACGTAACGTATGTCATGCGATATTTCCAGAGCCTCGTACTCGTCATTTTCTAGTTCATGACGTGCAATGAGATCAGATACACTTTCGACCCGCGGAGTGAACGTGCGCGGCGTTTCTCGGTTTCGTCTGGAAAGCGGCGAAGTAATTAAACGCGCGAATGTATTTCAACTCTCAGAGGAAACTCGCAAGTGCCGTGTCTCACCCGTGGAATGCCCTTCAGTCTAATAATAGCACATGCAGATTTTTTTTTGTTTCCAAAGGGGAAAAATAAATCTGCTCTTTTGATACCCTGGTGAGTTTGCCATAAGGCTGAGGGAATATGCATTGATGTGGGGGGTGGCAGGGGCACTGGTGGAATTTGACTGATACGAGTGATTTTAAGAGGATGTGGGTGGATATACGCAGGCAGAGGCTGGTGGATTTGAGGAGACGAGGGTGGATAAAGGTCAGTGTGTATGTGCAGATCTGGGAAGATGCAGGTATGTGCAGGTGCATTCAGATTACAGCGGGGGGGGTGTGCTCAGATGCTGAAGGATGCTCATGGCCGTGGGGGCAATACTGGCGGATGTGGCTTGATGCGAGTGAAATTTGGATGGATATGAGTGGGTGCAAGCGGAGGATGTTTCTGGTCCATGTAGGTGGATGTGGGTGGGCGCTTAGGGAGCCGTACCTCAGTCTGTGTGTTGGTGGACATGGGGGAGGGTCCATTCTCACCTCCCAGGGTGCTGCAGGCACTGCTGGGAGAGCTGGGCCCAGTTCCTGGGGCGTTGCTGCTGGAGGTAGAATCTGGGGCCCAAGCCAAAATCATAGCGTAACAGGTCAGTTAAAAAAAGAGAAGACACTATAGCACCTTGGGAGAAGTGACTGAACCCCATTAGAAGGCTAGATTACACACAGCAGTGATCATGTGACTGTGATCATGTGACTGTGATCATGTGACTGTGATCATGTGACTGTGATCATGTGACCCACACACACACACACACGTCCCACCTAGCAGTTCCAGCGTCCTCTTCTTGTACGGGGCGCTGTCTGTCCTCCTCAGCAAAGGGCTGCTCCTCCTCTCAGCAACCTTCTGTTTTAACCTTGACCGGACCTTCAGGTTTGGCTCCGAGGCTGTCAGAGACAAAAAAAAAAAAGAAAAACAAAAATGCAACCTCCCCCAACCAAGGCTTTTACCCGTAACCGTCGAATCCCCCACTGGCGACCACAAACCAGGCGACCGTTTGAAACTTAAACCGCAGCCTACAAGTGTGAACATAAATCGCTGGACGTTTCTCTCAGACTGAATTTACATTAGTCTTGAGACATAATGTTGCAATCATACGCTGGGGGGGGGGGGGGGGGGGTCGTCGTCTTTAGAAATGCGCTCATCATCACCAGCCCCACACACCTGCAGGGGTGGAGCACCAGCGCATCAGGATCCCTTAGCTAAGGTGGGGGCGGATATTACACAGGGTGAGTGAGTCACTGCGATCCGCTGCCTGCCATCTGGACCACGTTACCGCTGACGGTCACTGCGATCCGCTGCCTGCCATCTGGACCACGTTACCGCTGACGGTCACTGCGATCCGCTGCCTGCCATCTGGACCACGTTACCGCTGACGGTCACTGCGATCCGCTACCTGCCATCTGGACCACGTTACCGCTGACAGTCACTGCGATCCACTACCTGCCATCTGGACCACGTTACCGCTGACGGTCACTGCGATCCGCTGCCTGCCATCTGGACCACGTTACCGCTGACAGTCACTGCGATCCACTACCTGCCATCTGGACCACGTTACCGCTGACGGTCACTGCGATCCGCTGCCTGCCATCTGGACCACGTTACCGCTGACGGTCACTGCGATCCGCTACCTGCCATCTGGACCACGTTACCGCTGACGGTCACTGCGATCCGCTGCCTGCCATCTGGACCACGTTACCGCTGACAGTCACTGCGATCTGCTACCTGCCATCTGGACCACGTTACCGCTGACAGTCACTGCGATCTGCTACCTGCCATCTGGACCACGTTACCGCTGACAGTCACTGCGATCCGCTGCCTGCCATCTGGACCACGTTACCGCTGACGGTCACTGCGATCCGCTGCCTGCCATCTGGACCACGTTACCGCTGACGGTCACTGCGATCCGCTACCTGCCATCTGGACCACGTTACCGCTGACGGTCACTGCGATCCGCTGCCTGCCATCTGGACCACGTTACCGCTGACAGTCACTGCGATCTGCTACCTGCCATCTGGACCACGTTACCGCTGACGGTCACTGCGATCTGCTGCCTGCCATCTGGACCACGTTACCGCTGACGGTCACTGCGATCCGCTACCTGCCATCTGGACCATGTCACCACTGACGGTCACTGCAATCCGCTGCCTGCCATCTGGACCATGTTACCGCTACGGTCACTGCAATCCGCTGCCTGCCATCTGGACCATGTTACCGCTACGGTCACTGCAATCCGCTACCTGCCGGCCCGGTGTCCACAGCCCTATACAGTAGCAGCAGTTAAACTAACAGAAAAACATGGCACAGCTTCGGGTCGGGAGAATCATACGGGGCCCCTGTTTTCCTAATGGGAAACATAGTCGCAGTACCCCGACCCACCAGCAGGGGAGCTCATCACGCACCTGCATTCTGTTTGGAAGTAAACTAGTCAGCACATGCTGTAATCAGGGGACTTTTTATAGGACTTTAAGGTGAGGCTGTGGTTTGCCCCTGTAAGTCAAAATGGTAATGGGACGCACTTGAAAATATTATTCTTATAATAATTACATGACCATCCTTTTTACACTATCATGTTTTTATAAATAGACTAGGAAATGCCATTCATTTTCTGCCTTAAGCGAAACTCGAATATATTAAGCTCACGGACAGTGAACAGAAGAACTTTGCAAGGTAGATGCTGATCATAACCCTCATGGTAACACAGGGTCGGATGGAGGATGGATCACGGATGGCTGCAGCACTATCCATCACGGTCAGAACTATCTCCAATAGTTCACCTGGCAGGATCTCTCACACCGGAGTAAAGGACACCAAGGGAGGGGGGCTTTGTGCACAAATCCTTCTTTGCCTAAGAAAATCCTGTGTCTTGGTACATAATCGGCATGAGTGTAACAGAAATGATAAATCATACAATGGCGGCCTCTGTATGTATGTGAGCTCGCGGGGGGGTGGGGGGTTCTTTGAAAGTTCTTCAGGTCACATGGATGTCCCAGTTTGTCACAGAGTTAACTGGGGGCTCCCTATGAGCCCCCCCTGCCCCCCCACACGCACCCAGCTGTGTAGCACTGGGATGGGGGGCGGGGCACCAGACTGGTGTGCCGCATGACCCACTTCCCCATCTGCCGTCTATTTTTACCCAGAGCTGCCGGGCCGCACACCTCGGGCGGCTGGGCGTGGAAGGCGGGGCAATGGAATGTGCCTGAAAAAGGCAGTGGCTGGGGGGGGGGGGGGGTGGGCACTGGGCCTGATTCTCCCTGACTTCACCTTTCATCTGTCTTTCACTGGTGGCAATTTTCACTTCCCTACAGACCGAATTTCCACACACAGAAGAGAAGCGCAGTTTCTAATAAAAACCTCAGCATGCCAGGCTTTCCAGACGTGCACCTCGTCCGGCACCTCAGCCAGAGCCCAGTGGGCTTTCAACCATCGTCACACTGTACAAATAATTACGGCCACTGTGCCTAAGTGTCTCCATTCTAGCAAAATTCAAAGCCAGCGTCCCAAACTGCATCACAAGCAAACTGCAGGACTGTCACACCCTAGCAAGACGTTTCAGGTTACTTCCTTGTCGTTGTTTGTCATTAGACCGACACATACAGAAAGACACCTGATAGCACAGACAATTTTTAGCAGAAATCCTTGCCAGTTTATAGGTCACACATGTAATTTTATAGCTGCTATTTTGGACACAGGTTTTAAGTGGCAATTGGTTATATATATCAGGGGTATAATAATATAATGAGACAATGCAGAAACAAACCTGAGGTTTCCAGAATTTATCTGTTTAAATGATCTCTATGGAGCCTTGTGGATGAAGATATCGATAAATAAAACAGCAAATGAATGAAATAAATCAGAGCTATCTAGGTACTGCTTGAGATGGATGCTTTCTCATCAGTAGCATTCGTTTAATTGCATTAAAAAATATTTGCGTTCAGTCAATCATGTTCATGACGGATTGTGCCAGTTAGAGACCCACCACAAAAATATTTTCCCAGCAATTACCAGGAAGACTTTAAGATATTTAATTCAGAAGGCAAATATGCGTGTCCCCTCTCTTGTTTATATAAAGCTGCATCATTAAAAAGTACTCGAGCCCCCACTGGTCCACACGCCGTGCCACTTGTTTTGCCAAGCCATCATCGCGCTTAAGCAAACACTAGCTGCAGCTTGGGGGGGGGGAGGTGCGCTGGGTGGGGGGGTGTTTGCTCACAGCTGCATACCTGCAGCACGACCTGTGAGTTCCAAGCTGAGGTGAACTTCCAAAACTGGCATATGTTTTATGGATTTTTGGATAAAACATCACATGATGTGGCATAGTGCTCACAGAACCCCCATATAGTGCTCACAGAACCCCCATATAGTGCTCACAGAACCCCCATATAGTGCTCACAGAATCCCCATGTAAAAGAAGTTTCCTTCACCTCCATTTTGACCCTGTGTTCAGACTCCAAGCTTCACTCTCCACATTATTTATGTGCATATATATCTCAAAGGAGAGCATGATGGGATATGAGAAAAGAAGCCTTCCAATGTACCCATACTCATACTTATGCAAATGGAAAATGCAGCATCATTTTATCCCAGTTACAGACCTCTCTTCCTTTAGTTCAGCTCACCCCCTACGATTTATGCCACTCCAGACATCAGCTGGTTTGTGGCATCCACCCCTTCACAGAGGCAGCATCGACAGGTGTCGGCCTACATGTCAGCCGACGCAAGGGGAATTACAGAACAAAGCACTTCCTGTATGCCTCCTGCGGAGGACTTTAAGGATAACAGACAGGAAGTGGGTAACGGGGCCTTGGACAGAACCAAACAAGCCTGAGGTAAAAAAATAATAATAATGTAGAGAGACAGGAAATGACTGTCGAATGTTCTTTTGAAAGTGCTGTATAAAAGTACACCTACGAGAAATAAATGTGGTTCTTAAGAGTAGAAGTTACAGCTTCAACGTGGAAGATCCAAAAAAAAGTGAAGAATAAAAACAACAGATTTAGTATGCAGTCTGAGGATGGGACGAACTTCTGGAGTGGTCAGAAGTACGCCTCTCGTCTTTAGAAATTCGAGACAAATTGGGTTACAATCGTCCATCAAGATGGGGTTTGAATTTAAAAAGTGCCTTTCATTAAAAAATTGCTATAATGCCCATGACCTTTCTCCTACTTTCTGGATGTTGCTGAATCAGTATATATCCATAATTATCGTTCTGTTCAGAAATTTGGCAGACAGCAGTCCCGATTTCCCTCCTACCCGCCCACCTTACAGGTCCCTTTCCGCAGGCGTATTTTCATAGTGACGCACGACCCCTGTCAGAGAGGCGATCGAGTCCCCAGGCGGGAACAAAGTGATACAATAAAACACGATCGGTCGTCATCCGCGTCTCAGCATTGGCAGGCTAGCTGGGCTCTGTTTACGTTGTGTTTACATTTCGCCAGTCGGGACACGTAATTCCCACAGTCTGATCGCTTAATTGGACAGACGCGAATACAAACATGCCAGCCCATATGGCAAAGTCATTTACCAGGTAATTGTTTGCGACTATAATTCACAGCGACACAAAAGGAAGGAATGTTACGTCGTTTCCTTGACTTCACAGCGGGATCATAAAGAAACTTGGCTTGTAAAGAATGAGAAACTGTGGAAACCACAAGAGAGGTATTATTCGTATTTATACAGATTTCCCTGGAGAATTCCTCAAATAACATACGCCAAAAGCGTAAGCACTTTTTCGATGGAGAGCCCTGTATTATTTTCAAAACAATTAACAAAACGCATAACTCAGCAGAAATTAAACACTTCTCAGTCTCCTGCATTCCTTTAAACAGTGTCGGTGGATTATAAAGGTGCTTTTAATGGGTGCCTTTCACTTCCCCGAGTGAGCGTATAAACAGAGACATGGGCCCAGACGTCATTCCTCATTAAGCCCGTCTGGGGCGCCAACCTGACGCGGCGAGCCGCGGCGGCTATTAACCAGCGAGGGACTCGCACGGGCGTCGAAGCCAGGCCTGCCGGTGATGTAACCGCAACCGTGCCGTGGCTTTGGTAGGCTGCGCTTAGATAATGCAGAAACGCAGCTGGTCGCAGTTCCAGCACACATCAGCAAGTTCGAAGTTCCCCGTAAACAGACCTCAGAGAGCTACATCATAGCCGAAAGCCGCACTATGCATGTCTGAGTATATCTAAGCAAGACGGAGCCCAGGAATACCAACGTAGCGTATGATCAAGTCAGTTTAATGTCTGTTTGTTGTAAGTCTGCAATTTCGTTAGAATTTCATCTGTTTCTTGAAAGAACAAACTATAAACCTGTGTAAAAAGTATATGAACTGTGTATTACTTTAAATCACAGATTCAAATTTCAGTGCAAGAAAAAAAAAAGCACATATTTGGCTTTAGGCAAACAGTTCTATGTTAGTGTCAGGACATCTCTTGGGGAAAGGAACAGTGTTCAGCCCAGTTTTTCGGGTCATGTGACCACATTACACAAACAGGCTGGCCCTCCCCATGCTCAGGGCTGTAAAACGGGACACTACGGTCGGTCCTTGGCTGGGCGTTATACCGTTATGTTACCCTGCTTTTCTCCAGAATAAATCAGCTGTAAACCTTCAATCCTGAAGCCCTATAGGAATAGATATGAGAAGGCATTTCTAACAAAGGGCAGGTGTTACGTAATCAGGATTGCAGACCCTGGTCCGGGCAAAGCCTAATGACTGGTGTATGCATCCACTCTCTTCTGTGTGCTGCCACAGAAACAGCCGTCTTTCACTATCCTTTCTCTCCACACATCTCCATCCCGGCACCCAATGCCCCCGTTTTCAACTCCTCCAATCCGCCAGTCACACATTTATGGTCTGCCCCCCCGGATCTTAAGGGATCATTACCTATGATCTTCTGCTAGAAACCCGAACGGTACTAACAAGAGGTTACAAAAGCCTCAGCAAATCTGACTCATTCGAGAACAAAAACAGCAGCCAAATTTAGCTGTACTAATGCCACTGTAAACAACACAAGAGCAATGTTTTTTGGAAAAGGGTATATTCAAGGGCATCACTACCGCGTCTGTTTTTGCCCAAGTTTTACTGGAGTTGTGTTATGAATGAATTCTGGCCATGCAGGTACCTGTCTTCCTCAGTGGGAAGTCATCCTTGCAGTCCATCGGTGAGGGTGGGGTATACTTGTAGGTGGGGGATGCCCCTCCCAAGGGGGGTGAACTTTGTTCCAACGATGTGTGGTGGGCTGATCTGCTGGGACAAAAAAGGAAGCAGACACACAAATAAGAGTGTGGGACGCGGTCATCGAGCTGCGGACAGGTCTGGGACGCTCCGAGGACGTCACTTACTGGTACCAGAGCTTGGGGTGGTGGGTGATGACGTTCCGGCCGCCGTTGACGCTGGGATCCTTGGCTGATTTACTCAGCAGGAACTCCTGCAGTTTCTGCTTGACCTCTGTGCTGGCGACTGCACCTGCAAGGCCAGAGAGTCACCCGATTAGCCTCCATCGCTCCGCTCGGCATGTCGTCTGCAGCGGGCGAGAATTTCACGTCACGGCTGCGTACGGGAGAGTAGCGACACTGAGAGATCAGTGGGAAAAAATGTCACCGAAGCATCCTGGGAAACGGACAGGCGTACAAACCGGCGAACATACAATTTGAACAAAGGAATATCGCCCTCTAGTGGACAGTCAGGGGAAATAAGCATAAAAGCAGTATAGCTCTCGGCTTCCTAAATAAAAATTTTTTTTTATAACCCTAACCCTAAAGCATGATTGCTTTGCTGCAGTAGATATACCAGGTGTGATATTCAAAGCTCATATTAACAACAGGTGCTTTCTGTAATAGGAGCGTGCAGCAGTGTATGCTTGGGAATTTGCAGTCATGTGCACACATCAGTGTTCGCTGCATGCAAAGGATGCACAAAACAATGCGAGTGTCCAGTAATGGACTCCTGTACTGTTTCTGCATGGCTGGTGTGTCTACAGGCCGGGGCAATTAGGGGCATAGACACCCTGGCAGAATAAGTCAAATTATACGTAAAATTATACAGAAAATTAAGGGGGGGGTGCAAGGTGACACATTGTCAGGGGGCTCAGAACTCCTGTCTACGCCCGGCGGCATTGCCTCCTACTCTTGCGGGTGCGCTCCTTGCTCCTCAGCGCCAGCGCCTGCTGCTCCCGGCGGTGTCGCTCCATCTCCTGCTCGCGGCTCTGCTGCTCCAGCTTGCGCTCCTTCTCCAGCAGCTCCTGCTGCTGTCTCATGGCCAGCAGCTCCTGCTGGAGCTGAGGGAGAGCGAGAGGGAGGGAGAGGGAGAGAGAGACAGAGAGGGAGAAGGAGAGAGGGAGGTGGAGAAGGATAGAGAGAGAGGGGGATAGGGAGAAGGAGAGAGACAGAGGAAGAAGGAGTTGAGGAGAGAGAAAGAGGCAGAAGGTAAGAGACAGAGAGGGAGAAGGAGAGAGAGGGAGTGGGAGAGTGATAGAGAGGGGGGGAGAGGGAGAAAGACAGAGGGAGAAGGAGAGAAAGGGAAAGGGAGAGGAGAGGGAGGGAAAGGGAGAGAGTGAGGTGAGAGAAAGGGAGAGAGTGAGGAGAGAGAGGGAAAGGGAGAGAGTGAGGAGAGAGAGGTAAAGGGAGAGAGTGAGGAGAGAGAGGGAAAGGGAGAGAGTGAGGAGAGAGAGGGAAAGAGAGAGAGTGAGGAGAGAGAGAAAGGGAGAGAGTGAGGAGAGAGAGAAAGGGAGAGAGTGAGGAGAGAGAGGGAAAGGGAGAGAGTGAGGAGAAAGAGAGAAAGGGAGAGAGTGAGGAGAGAGAAAAAGGGAGAGAGTGAGGAGAGAGGGAAAGAGAGAGAGTGAGGAGAGAGAGAGAAAGGGAGAGAGTGAGGAGAGAGAGAGAAAGGGAGAGAGTGAGGAGAGAGAGAGAAAGGGAGAGAGTGAGGAGAGAGAGGGAAAGGGAGAGAGTGAGGAGAGAGAGAAAGGGAGAGAGTGAGGAGAGAGAGGGAAAGGGAGAGAGTGAGGAGAGAGAAAGGGAGAGAGTGAGGAGAGAGAGAGTGAGGAGAGAGAGGGCGGTGGTGCATCAGCAGCGCGACAGGTGGTTGGGGGGTTGGGGGTTTAGCATGCTGGACTTAGCACGCGGATCCCATGAAAACAGTTGCCTGACCCCTGGGGGGCTCCTTAAAGATACCCCATTATGTTATAAGTATCACGCTGCGGAGATGGGCAGAGGTGTAAAACGATAAGTTCCTGGCCCAGAATAAATACGTCAGCTACCGGATGATAATGAATCACACCACGTGCTTCGGGCAAGGCAGCGATGCTACTTAATGTGTGTGTTTTAGAATGAGCCCCCCCACCCCCCACGGGAATTATTATCTAGTTCAAAGGATACAGTCTGTCCTATGATATACTTTGCAGTGAGCACCATATTTCAGGCCGATGGGGAATCACAGGGGCGGCTGGCAAACTGGCTACGCGGGGAAATTTAAGCCGTGTATATCTTTGGATGCATTTCTGTCATTTCGCTGCAAGTGTCTGCTAAAAAAAGTAATAAATAACGCACATTATTTAAATGCTATTCTGTATTATAAATATCACACTTTAAGTAAATGGGAGTAACATTTTGGTTTGTAGTGTAACTACAGAGAGACTACAGATACACAGGTTGACAGACAGCTCTGTGCGTCAGGAGTCCTGTGGGTTTCCTACCCCAGCCCAGCGTGTGACTCGTCAAAGTGGCATCAATATAATGCCCTTTGTGTTTGCATGACTACATCCCACGCCAGCCTGCCACTCCGTCCAGGGCGTACCCTGCCTAGTGTCCCGCCTCACACCAGCCTGCCACTCCGTCCAGGGCGTACCCTGCCTAGTGTCCCGCCTCACGCCAGCCTGCCACTCCGTCCAGGGCGTACCCTGCCTAGTGTCCCGCCTCACGCCAGCCTGCCACTCCGTCCAGGGCGTACCCTGCCTAGTGTCCCGCCTCACGCCAGCCTGCCACTCCGTCCAGGGCGTACCCTGCCTAGTGTCCCGCCTCACGCCAGCCTGCCACTCCGTCCAGGGCGTACCCTGCCTAGTGTACCGCCTCACGCCAGCCTGCCACTCCGTCCAGGGCGTACCCTGCCTAGTGTCCCGCCTCATGCCAGCCTGCCACTCCGTCCAGGGCGTACCCTGCCTAGTGTCCCGCCTCAAGCCAGCCTGCCACTCCGTCCAGGGCGTACCCTGCCTAGTGTCCCGCCTCACGCCAGCCTGCCACTCCGTCCAGGGCGTACCCTGCCTAGTGTCCCGCCTCACGCCAGCCTGCCACTCCGTCCAGGGCGTACCCTGCCTAGTGTCCCGCCTCAAGCCAGCCTGCCACTCCGTCCAGGGCGTACCCTGCCTAGTGTCCCGCCTCACGCCAGCCTGCCACTCCGTCCAGGGCGTACCCTGCCTAGTGTCCCGCCTCACGCCAGCCTGCCACTCCGTCCAGGGCGTACCCTGCCTAGTGTCCCGCCTCAAGCCAGCCTGCCACTCCGTCCAGGGCGTACCCTGCCTAGTGTCCCGCCTCACGCCAGCCTGCCACTCCGTCCAGGGCGTACCCTGCCTAGTGTCCCGCCTCACGCCAGCCTGCCACTCCGTCCAGGGCGTACCCTGCCTAGTGTCCCGCCTCACGCCAGCCTGCCACTCCGTCCAGGGCGTACCCTGCCTAGTGTCCCGCCTCACGCCAGCCTGCCACTCCGTCCAGGGCGTACCCTGCCTAGTGTCCCGCCTCACGCCAGCCTGCCACTCCGTCCAGGGCGTACCCTGCCTAGTGTCACGCCTCACGCCAGCCTGCCACTCCGTCCAGGGCGTACCCTGCCTAGTGTCCCGCCTCACGCCAGCCTGCCACTCCGTCCAGGGCGTACCCTGCCTAGTGTCCCGCCTCACGCCAGCCTGCCACTCCGTCCAGGGCGTACCCTGCCTAGTGTCCCGCCTCACGCCAGCCTGCCACTCCGTCCAGGGCGTACCCTGCCTAGTGTCCCGCCTCACGCCAGCCTGCCACTCCGTCCAGGGCGTACCCTGCCTAGTGTCCCGCCTCACGCCAGCCTGCCACTCCGTCCAGGGCGTACCCTGCCTAGTGTCCCGCCTCACGCCAGCCTGCCACTCCGTCCAGGGCGTACCCTGCCTAGTGTCCCGTCTCATGCCAGCCTGCCACTCCGTCCAGGGCGTACCCTGCCTAGTGTCCCATCTCATCACTACCCCGTACAGTGGGATTTGGAGCTGGAAGATGGATGGATGTATGGATGGATAGACTAATTGAACATAACATGGGTCTCAAGGTCTGATAACTGCAGAGGTCAGGAAATATTCAAATATATTACATTGTTATTGTAAAAGTTTTCCTGGCAGTCTGTTGTAGAACTTGAATTTCATCAGATCATTTTTAGAAAGTATGAAGCATGCATAGGGTTATTCATGAATATGTGCCCACACCTTCCAGCAGCTTCCATTCTGCCTGGCCATGCAGCATTCAGCCGACATCTGGGTCAACAGCACCGCCTCAGGCTGCCAGTGACCTCCCAAGGCCAGAAGGGGCCGGGCTCTCACCTTGAGGTGCTGCTGCAGCTGGGCCTGGTGCTGGCGGGTCAGATTCTCGTGCTGCTTCTGGAACTCTGTGATGAGCAGCTGCTTCTGGATCTGCTGCTGCTTCTGAATGAGGAGCAGCTCCTGCTGCAGCTGTTTCTCCCACACGCTGGGGTCCGACGTGGAGCCCAGCATCCTGACGTCCGTGGTGCGCAGGTCCAGAGGGGCGCTGGGAACCTCAGGTTTGACTTCCACTGTGAATTCAGAAATGGGGAGAGAGTGAGACAAAGAATCAATCTACAGTCACAAATTCAGCCACAATCTACTATAAGAAACGTAAAGAGTCAGACTCACAATCTGTAGTCATAAATTCAGTCATGATCTACAATGAAAAATTGACAATCAGAGACACAATCTACAGTTACACATTCACAGTCAGCGACAATCTACAGTCAGAGTCACTGTCTGCAGTCAGAAATTCACAGAGAGTCAGAGTCAATCTACAATCACAAATTCACAGTTGGTCACAAACTGCAACCACAAATTCACAAAATGTTCTGATTTGACCAGGAAGTGAGAGCACACACAGGTCTCTCATTCAAACCAGAAAAAAACACAAAAAATGAATTGTATATGATTCTCTGCCCCAGTTATGCTATCACACTTATAACATCACCACTGATAGGGCACATCACTGGCACGCCCACTAGTGTTTATTCTGCAGCCATTCACTTCTCCAGGAACCGCTCATTAATAAAACCCGAGTGATGTCACTGAAAGTACGGTTTCGTGAATCTTTGCAGATCACAGGAGGCGGACGGCAGGAAGGGACGTGTTTGGGCACTCGTCCAGTGAAGGGAGAGTGAAAGATGAAAAAGCATGGATGAAAAGAGAAGGCTGCCTTCTCCCAACCCTCGCTCCTGACCCCAGATAAAAACGGCTGTGTTATTATTTACATAAATTCAGCACAGACACTCAAAATCATATTTTGCCTATGGAGGCAGTGGGAGCATTCATTAGATAAGTCTTCTGGAAGCTCTTGGTTACCGAATAAATACCGATAAAAATCAGGTAATTTCAAAGTATTTGCTTGTTCACCTTTCGTTCGCACAAGATTCCGCTGCCAAAGTTTTCTTATTTAAATAAAAATCAGCTTGTTCAAAGCTTATATGCATGATGTTGTTCATTATTTTTTATTTCACAGTCCAGTTTTAGGCATAAAGTCACCTCATTTTCCTATGTTCTTTATTTTTAATAAAAATAGCATCATTATAAATACGAAAAGCTCACAGAGGAAAGAGAAGGGGAAGATTCAATGAAACGATGCACTGAGACTCTTAACAGCAATGTAATTGCGGGGACTGGGCATAAACAGGTTTGAAATATCAACAGCGAGTTTTCAAGGTTTAGTGTAGGCGAGAATATTCTGTCGCATGGGGGGATGATTGTCTGAGAGAGCTGGCAATTTTCCTCTCCAGCCGAAAGGGGTGAGTCACTGTGATACTGACCGTCCTCATTGCTGTACCTGCCCCCTGCTCATCGCTATATTCAAGAGCGGCGTGCGGTCACAGCTTACAGGGCATGGGGGCACTGGGGCGGATTGATCAGGCAAGGGGAGAGAGGAGCCCTCAACACCATTTGCTAATAAGACTGCAGATTATATCACGGCCGGTGTGTCCCAGTGTTACACAGCGTCCTGAAAGGTGAAAATACACAGTCCACAGAAAGGTCACACAACGTCCTGAAAGGTGAAAATATACAGTCCACAGAAAGGTCACACAGCGTCCTGAAAGGTGAAAATATACAGTCCACAGAAAGGTTACACAGCGTCCTGAAAGGTGAAAATACACAGTCCACAGAAAGGTCACACAAAGTCTTGAAAGGTGAAAATACACAGTCCACAGAAAGGTCACACAACGTCCTGAAAGGTGAAAATACACAGTCCACCGAAAGGTCACACAACGTCCAGAAAGGTGAAAATGCACAGTCCACAGAAAGGTCACACAACGTCCAGAAAGGTGAAAATACACAGTCCACAGAAAGGTCACACAGCGTCCTGAAAGGTGAAAATGCACAGTCCACAGAAAGGTCACACAACGTCCAGAAAGGTGAAAATACACAGTCCACAGAAAGGTCACACAGCGTCCTGAAAGGTGAAAATACACAGTCCACAGAAAGGTTACGCAGCGTCCTGAAAGGTGAAAATACACAGTCCACAGAATGGTCACACAGGTTCCTGAAAGGTGAAAATACACAGTACACAGAAAGACTAGTGTTAGATGTGCTCAGAGGCAATTCTTGGATTTGACTCTTTGGAGTCCTCAGCCTACAGTCACAAATTCAGCCACAATCTACAATAAGAACTGTAAAGAGTCAGAGTCACAATCTGTAGTCATAAATTCGGTCATGATCTACAATGAAAAATTGACAAAGAATCAGAGACACAATCTACAGTTACACATTCACAGTCAGCGACAATCTACAGTCAGAGTCACTGTCTGCAGTCAGAAATTCACAGAGTCAGAATACGGTGTAAAACTGCCTATGGATCGTTTTGTACGATCATTTCACGACAACAAAAGTGTGGCAATATTAAAATCACATTTACTAGAGGGTGTTATATACGAGGCAGCATGGTGGCATCGTGGGCAGCAGTGGAGCTACACCTGGCCAGGACTCGCACCCCCCGTGTGCACACCTGTGTGGGTTACGATGTGCTTCCCTGTGGACGGGCCACCATCTCAGCTCTGATGGCCCTTGTCTGAATCCCTCTCTTTCCTGGGTCTGGCTTCCCGCCCACGCCCGGAATAAGCCATCGTGGAATAGGGATGTTACACGGATCTCATGATACGTCGGATTAGCAGGCTTCACGGACGGCATGCCGCTTCGTTTGCACCTAACAGGTGTTATTTTGTGAGAAGCAGTAATCAGCTTTGTTGTCTTCTATGTCCCTGCATCTCGATCAATGTCTCTGTGACTCCGTTCCAGGGGCAATTATAAATAGAAACACTAAACCAAATGGCGCAATCCGAGGCCTGTGACGAGCCTCTACCTCGCTGCCATGGCAACCACGTCGACATAATTCTGTCTCCCAGTCTCGCAGGTATGGAGACTCAGCGCAGCCACTCGGCCCAGCCTGCCTGACAGGCACCGCAGCCTGTGCTCTCGTACTCGGATAACAAGTTTAACTGAAACAAATTACAGTCCCGATAGGAAAGAAAAAATGAAGCAGCCGTGAAGGACGCCCACGTTTAAACGGCACGCTCAGGGTGATTGAAAAATAACAGCTATTCCTCTGAGTATGTGCCAATTGCAGGCACAAGAAGCCCGGAGATTATTCAACAAACGCCAGCGCTGAAAGGAGATGAGGATGGCACTCAGGAAAAATCCAAGGATGCCTTAATCGCTCACGGCGCTTTTAGTGAAAAGTGGGGCTGAGCTTGAGGAGCGCTTGGGAATCCGGCCAATGGAAGAGTTTTGGGGAGGCAGACGCCGGTGTCGCGTCTCGGAAAAGGCTAAATATAGCATGGAAAAACACCTGCTTGCTGCAGAGGTGCGTCACCTGCGGCGCTTGACAGGGGGCGCTCTGCTCAATGCATCTAACTCAAACATAGGAGAGGCAGGCCCTGAAGGTAACTTCCTGGAGTGCTAGTCCAGATATGCTTTGGGAAATTATGGGAGCACCATGAGTACACCACAGAACCTGTACTGAACAACAGAACCCGTACTGAACCACAGAACCCCTACTGAACCACAGAACCCATACTGCCGCCCCCTGGAGGGCAGACCCTGAGCCCACATCTTTCCCTTAACACTTAACACTCCCTTAACAAAGTGCTATATCTAATGCATTAAAACATATGTGAACTGAGAACTGGATAAACACGCGGCCACATTTCATGAGGCAGAAACCCACATTCAAGCGATTTCAAAGCACAGCCCGGCATTTACTCTCGCAGTGCAGGTACTGCGCCTTGCCGGAGGACGCCTAGGAACAGACCGCCTGAGAACAGACCGCCTGAAAACAGACCGCCTGAGAACAGACCGCCTGGGAACAGACCGCCTGGGAATAGACCGGCTGAGAACAGACCGCCTGAGAACAGACCGGCCCGGGACCCCAAATCAGCGGCGTTCACTCCATCAGACCGATTTACGATATTTGTTTTCCTTTCTGGCACTCTAACAAAACAAGAAGGAACTTCTATCTGCTATTTATTTAAAATAAAATGGCCAATTAAGGTGTAAATGTAATTTCTAAATATAACATCAACCCAGTTCTGAACAGGGGGACTTGGACCCTATCCCAATAGTGCAGTAAACAAGGCTGGGATGCCGGACCTTCAGGGTGAACACACCAAATGACGACTTAGTGGGAAACACCAAGAAGCCATACCACATGACCCCAGGACACAGAAGTTCCACGCACAAAAAACAGAGATGGGATTCAACCACCAACCATACAGGTGTACTGCGACAGGGCTACCCAGTGAGCCACCACGCGCCCCCCACAAATAAAGCCTTCTGAGCCACATTTTCACACGGAGACTGTGAGAGCGACTCACATTCGTCTGTTTTGACATGGGTGAAAAATCTGCAGATGGCTTTTACATCATTTTAAAATACTACTTTCTGTCAACTAGCAGACACACTACGACAGATCCCCAGGGATTTCAAAAAGGTTTTAGGCAGAACTGTCCTGAAAATGACCTCGCGTCTGCCGGTATCATCCTGGTGCAAATCGTGGCCCCGGTATCGCAGATATACGGAGCTCGTTGATTGGTCTGGGGGTTTGATTGACAGGACTGTTTTCGTGGGTGGAGCGCGCAGTCTGACTCACAGGAGCGCATTTACAGCATCTCACGTACTTGACACTTTGACTTTTTACTGAGAACCTCTGCTGGCAAAACTCTGCATCGGCCATCGATACATTTCCGTTCCCTTTCCCGGTACGAGGCTTTCACGCCGATCATTATAGAGACTGATGGTTCCGGCACAGCCCTACTTCAGCGCGACGCTAGCTTTAGTGCGTAGAATTACAAGCGTGGGACGAGAAATTCGCAACAAGTGTCTGACGGGGACAGGGTGCCGTCGCAAGAGCGAAATGTCATTGTCACAGGGAATAAAAAAGCCTCGAACGGCACGGGAAACAGAGCACGTTGTAGAAAAACAAAAATCGGCATGCTAACATTTCATTTTCCTGTGTGTAGTGAAACTCACAGGGGTCCCAGAATAACCCACAGCACGCTTCTGCTTTCCTCTATATTAATAGTGGCTGATGGGTGCAAAAGCCGTGTCTTATTTTATCGCAGGAATAGACAGACGAACTGCACTGCTGCTTCTCGCATTATGTGCAAGTCTATTTTGGGGCGGCCGGCGTGTCTAAAGCAGGAAACGGGGCATTATTTTTGAGTGTCAGGCATCTGTCACTGCATCTGAGGCGCATCTCTAGTATACGAGCCATCTATTGACCAGGAGTGCCCACCCGCAACATACACCGTAGCTTTTCTCACAAAAACGGGACATGCATTACTGCAGTGCCTTGCGAAATCGCATTTCCGTGCCGTGCCGAAACAACACCTTCTGGGCTTCGAAAAAATACCATTTGTCGCTCGGTATACATATATTTATGCATCAGGAGAAAAAATAGCGCGTTGACATAATTGTTGTTCATTAGACAAAAAGAATTGCGATAGGACGACTGGGCGATGCCACGTTGCCGAGGGGGTGGGGGCGGGGTGGTTTATGCAGATGTGCATGGAGAATCTGTTGCTTTTGGCATGCAGTTTAATTACGATGTGGGTGTGGCGTGACTCCCGTAAGCACAAGGCAGAGTATGTGCGGTCAGATCCAACTTTATCATCCCCCCAAAGTTAGTAACGGGCCCATAAATCCCCCAGAGGGACGTATTACTTCGCTCGGCTCTTAACCACATTCTGCAGAGGAGCGCCAAGTCCTAACGACGGGGGCGTCCGCAGCAGAATGTGACACCTGCCCTAACCCTTGGGAATGACCACATACACGTTATTCATTATCTCACACATCACTCGCATATTCCTTTCCCTGAAGGCACACCTGTTGCACACTGCACTCTTTGCCTTGACAAATGAGTCATATATAACAATTTATCTTTTTAATAATGCTATCATGGGATTTCTAATAATAACAAAAAGTGTTTTCTCTCTCTAGTTGCCTAGCAGACATTGGTCTAAATCGGTCTACAGTTTAACCTATTTGCAAAGATATGGACAGTATTAATTCTGGCAAATCCGGTTAAAGACCTAGCTCAAGACAACTGGGAGTGTTTTATGTATAAGCGCATGTTCCATGCTGTTAGGTTCCATGCCGCTTCTGTGATTGAAGAAGAACCTGCATGGAATCGATTTTCAGTTCGCCTTTGTGTGCCAGGCCGATGCTGTTATATCCAGCCGGATCTCTAAATCAAGCATCACAACATTTCGCTATTATTATACACACCTAATATGAGTCCTTGCAACACATTGGCTCATATCCCTTGACTCCTTATAGCTATTGACTAGTAGTTGACATTAACGTCATGACCAAGCTGTCAGACACAGTGAGAAAATATTTTTGGTAAATGGTAATAATGAAAGGCTTTACTAACCAGTTATGTATTTTGCACAATAGGTAAAATCGAGCAGTAGATGTTGCTTGAAAAATTTCTCTTGATCGCCCCCCACAGGTATGGCATGGTTACTGCATTGCCTATTAAAGGAACGGTCACAAGCACTGGCTCAGCCACAAACCTCTCCTGACAACAACCGGGCATCGCTTGCGGTGCCAACCTGGTTTGCACGTTAGATAAAGGCACGTACCACAACCACCCCCCCCCCCCACAAAAAGATGAAACAAGATAAGGCCAGCATGTGGGCAGAGCTAGAGGCTTCTGAAAATTCTCCACCTTCGCCGGAACCACAGTCGATGGGACTGAAAAATGACAAACACCCTATAAATAACTGTTCCGGTGTGTTGTTAAATTTGGAGCTAACTTAGACAAGATGACAACGCCTAGCGGCCTAATCTTAGCGCCCTAATGCCATAAGCTGAAAATAAAACGTCTAAGAATAGCTGACCCACAGAATAAGCAAGAGGCCTAAGACTCTGCAGGCATTTAAAGGACCCTAAAACACTCAGTCCTCTACTGCATCCGCAACCTAAGACAAGATTAGTAATGAGATGGAACTTTAATAACCTCCCAGTGAAACTGCTGCTGTCTAGCTGCATTACAGAAATATCTCCCAGCACAATACTTCCCTCCCCCGCCCCGAAAGAAAGAAATAAATCTTTTTGTTTTTGGCAGCTGGGTAAACATCCAGTGCCTATTACATTACCACTGATGGTTAAAAATGATGTTCACATGCCTTGTGAATCCTTCCCTGGATCGTAATTGCTAGGGAAGTGATGGATAAGGTAGCCCATAAATAAATGTGTAACCCAGGTAAGGAGAAGCTTACAATACAGGGCTGAGCGGCTCGTCACCCAATAAGGCGAGTGCCTTATTTTTGCCGATGTTTACCAAACACTGGGAGCCGTAAACGGGGCTGAAAGAAGAATGTGACTTTACCTTTATGCAAATTTAATGTGAAGAGCCGACGGGCTTCCCGACAGCCCAGGCCTTCGTGACGCACTGGCTGACACTGTACTCCTTTACCAGATTTAATTTTAGTCGACAGAAGTAACGCCAGAGCTTGCGGAGCAGGAGTGGTTTGAGTCACAGAACTAACCCGGTTGAGTCAGAGAGCGGAGCGGTTACTGAGCGCGATGTCAGCTTCCACCAGGGTGAGAAACAGAAGCATTTATGTATAACAGAATGCTTGGGGGAATAGAAGCCTTCCACAGCTGTTCAGCAATAATGGTCACAGCATTCAGCTGTTTTGCATGCTGGAGATTCCCCCCCCCCCCCCCCCCCCCCCGCCCCATGCCTGTTTGCAGCGTTCAGACCCACGTTTTCATCCTGCCCAGAGGTGCGACAGGAGCTTGGTTCAAAAAGCCGTCAGGATGAGATGTCCACGCATCTGGAAAATGCTCGATGCCTCCCTGATCTACACTTAACGCCCCCCACCCCCCCTCCCCGCACCCAGCCCGCGATGCATCCACGCGCTCGATCACCCAGTCGCCAACAAGATGCCATACTCACAGCAGGAGGTTCCCTCTGCGGCCAGAGACCCGATTAGAACTCAGCAGCACAGACGCAGCAGCACAGACGGCAGGTCGGGGGAGTCAAGCCATCACACGCGCAAAAACAGAGAGACGGTGCCGCGCATGGGGAAGGACAGCGTGGAGACGCAGGGAGCAGGGCACGGGCATGCTGTACTGTCACTGAGAGAAGTTTGAAAGCCCACCTCGGTGTAGAGTGAGGAAGGGAAGGAGAGAGAGCAACAGAGAGAGAGAGAGGAGAGAGAGAGAGAGAGAGAGAGAGAGAGATCCCCTTGGAGTCCAAAAAAAAAGTGCCACCTCTGTCACCTGAGCCGTCCACGCCGCGCATTTCGTACACTGCTGGAATCTGCCTGGGTGCCTGGAGCCCGACCGTGGGGAAGCACGAGTCACCTTCGTAGATCGTCTGCAGCATCGTCCGCTCAGCGCCAGCTCCCCGTCTCGGGCTGGCTCATGGCCGCCCAACGCTTCCTGTCACACTAAGCCGGCCCCCCGGCCGCCCGCAGGGGAGAGAGCGCTCTTCTCCCCTCCCCAGAGAGGCAGAGCTCAGTGAAACCCTGCTCTCCCTCTTTCACTCCCCCGTCTGCCTCCGGAGTGGCGGGGAGGGGAATCACAATGCTCAGAGTCCTCGCTTTTTGCCAAGGGGTATTTTTAGATCCCCGGATCCCGATAGAATAGGACCCGACACGCATATGAAAAAAAATTCTGTGGTTTAAACCCTAGCCCTGACAGAAGAGACGAACAAAAACTGCCATCTTTTTTTTCCACCTTCTCAGTCTGTCTACTCCTGTCTTCATTGATTTTGCCGACTGGAAAGTCTTTCCCCTCTTTTTAACGAAAGAGGAGGAGGAATTCCACGCCTCCCGGGTCGAGACGTCGCGTCCGGCAGCTCCCGTGAACCGTGTCTCGTCTTGTTCCTCCTCTCTCGCTCCTTCAGCCGACTGGAACGGGATCAGGCTCATTAGCATGTGAATCAACAACGGTTCGGCCCACAGGTGACGGGGGAAGAACAATGGCCGTCCCGAGCCAAAAATAGGCCAGGCAAGACTAGGGGATTGGAGCAGCAATCAAGCGCTTAAAAATACCAGCTAAACACAGCTGTCTTCTTCATCTCTGTCTCTCTCTCTCCCTCCAGTTTTTGTATCAAGGAACACAAACTACCCTGACTGATATTCCCCGTTATTTATTTTATGAAATGTTTTCTGCATTCTCTGAAAGAGGGTTTCCCATTCCTCCTCCTCCCAGTTCCCCCGGCTTCATGATTACGCTGTTTCCTCCTTCACTATTATCTCTGCATCCTCCTAACGAGTTAGTGCTGGTAGCAATTGAAGGAAATACACATGGATGAAGTTAACAATGCTGAGCCACTGATAAATGATGCATTAAAATGAAAATTCACATTAAAACTGACACTGACAGCTCAGAAAATGATCTTCTTTCAGAAGATGCTCCCTGCTTCCCTCGTCTGTCCCTCTCTTCTCTTACAGCCCTGTAGCACTTTCCATAAAATGTGCTGCTCCATCATTCATATTAGTGCTTGCAAAATGTTCCATATGCATTAGCGTAGTTGCTATGCAGTTGTTTAGGGGTTATTTTAAATACCATTGTGTCTTTTCACTAAACCAGCTTTAACTACAAAACAAACTGGGCAGCACGTCCAGGAACACGATCTCTGAATGCAGCTTTTTAACAGACCCACAACTGGCAAACTGCTGAATCGCACAAGAATAAATAAATAGCTAATGGAATAAATTGCCCAACACCGAGTGCCACTATCTGCCAACATTTTCACGTTAAACAAATAAACCCATAGCCATAACGACAGAGGCAAATGAGATTTGGCACCAAATTAACTTTGTAACCATTTTTGCAGACCTGCTACTGTAGAAGATGCCAGACCGCGTGAATGCAGACCAGCCCAACCGTAACAGTGACAGAAACATAATTACTTTCAATTAACGTGGCCACTGGCGCCCATGCAATCCCATAACTATCTGTGCAGCTATCAATGTGCTGTATGGGGCATTGTGACAACGAGCAGGAGGACCAACAACTGCACCATCAAAGCTTGGAAGATCAAGTCCCTGATCCCGATGATGGCGGCTATCTGCCAATAAAACAAAGCGGGACTCCCGTATCGACTCACAACGCAGCATGGATTTCGGAAAAGCCGGGAGACACTTTCCAAGACACCGTTCTACAGATCCCTATAACTCCTCATCTGCTGCTATGCACACTTTCCGGAGTGTTTACAAAGCCAGATACTGCAACGACGGCAAAGGACTGGCAATAAGAAATTCACAGGAGTCAAAATGGCATTAAGAACATTCAAAGGTAAGTAGAACTCTCAGAGAACCAGGTCTTGGTGATCAGGGATGCAGGACTGAGAGCATAGCCAAGAGCAAGGTGCCTTTAAATTTTCATCTTTCTACATAATTTGACCTGTTCCACAGCCACAGGCAGCAAGCCAGCAGGGGCTATTTTTAGCTGTCGAGCTCTGCCGTCTTGCGGACTAGAAAGATAAAAATGTAGTTTTACTGGGCTCATTCGGCCAGGGAAATGCTTAACCCCTCAGCCCGGGTTTATAAAGATAGAGAGAGGAGAATGGAAACCCCGGAACTTGGCTGTGAGCTGGGGTACTGGGCGACCGTTATCCAAAAACAGACAATCGTTGGCTTGTCGGCTCCACATCGACGATCACCTACGGCCCCCTCCCTACAGCACGCCATTTAAAACACGCCTCATTCTCAGAAGCTCCCCCAGTTACCATATAAAACTCTGGGTTTTGTTAGAACCTGCAGAAATTAAAGAGCAGCTAGATCACTGTATGCTGGAGAATCAGCTGGACAAATAACTAAAGCAGCCAGAGCAGGAGGCGGCAGAAATCTGTGTTCCGGTGAGCAGTACGCCATACTATTTTTGTCCCTGGCTCCTGTAAACGCGTCAGTCCGCGGTGTTAGTGCCGCAGCTGAGGTTTGTCACATTTCCTTCAGGATGCTGGCGGTTCAAGGGAGAGGACAGCAGCCTACACGGATAAACCTGGAACGCGGAGAACGTTTTACCGTTTACGAGTTGCAGGGGAGACGCACCATTCACGTTCAGGAAAGCTGTAACTCTTTGAGTTTTGCGTTCTGAACCCTCCAGACCCACTTCTCTTTATGTTAAATTCCTCGGTTAATTCATTTAGGCCGATAGCGGCGATTAACCTGCACTATTCTATTTATAGCAAGCTTTCCGAGTGACACGCGGAACTGTAAACAGTCCTGTAAGCAGCCAGCGAGACCAGTTCTCCTTAAAAACCCAACAGAGGCCTTTAATAGCCCGCCTGCGTCAAAGCCATCCTCGGCCTGCCTTAAGTCCTCTTAAAGCATTTAGCCATGCACGTCAGCGAACCAGCTGGCAGTGCCAGGGAACGCCCCCCCCCCCCCAGCCGGACTGCCCATCACCCCATCGCACTGCGTAGGAAAGGCGAGGGGGGTGAAGGGGTGCAGTGCCCGAGGCAGAAATAAAGACAATTAGGGCCACCTCAGAACAGGGAAGGCTGCAAAACAAAAGGTCACAGTACAATGGCTATTGTGTCAGATGAAAGCGAGCAGTGTTTGCTATCGCACACGTGTGGCTCTCTGTGGGACTGGAGAAGAGGGAAAAAAATAGATAATTGTATTTCCAGGAAAACCTGTGCTGAGTTGCGATTTTATATATATACACAATACATACAGTATATAATGTGTGTGTGTGTGTGTGTGGATTATGTTTATACTACATTGTAGGGGCCAAATGTTCCCCACAATGTGATAAAAACCTGTTATTTTGATGTTGTGGGGAGCACTTTTCAGGTCCCCGCAAAGATCTCTGACTGCAATGAAAAAAACAAAAATACCAGAAGTCTTGTATTTTGTTTGGTTACTCATGGTTAAGGTTATGGCTGGGTAGGGATTAAGGTTGTCATGTTGGTATTAGAGATTTCCCCATAGAAATGAATGGAGAGTCCCCACAAAGATATAATCATGAACCTGTGTGTGTGTGTGTGTGTGTGTGTCTGTATGTATTTCTTTTGAATCTCATGCGGCTCGAGCCAAAAGAATCAGCACAGGAGGGATGTCAGAATTAGCCAGGCCTTTTGCTATATAGGTCGACGGGGTGCCGGGGCTAATTTTAAACAATGCTACTTACGTAGACTTTACTAATGAATATGGCTGGATTAACTACCCATTTAAACGTGCAGATTAAGACCCGAAGCAAGTGAGGTAAGCATGCTTGCAAATGAGGAGAGCCCCACCCAAACTGACCCCACGCCTCACCTCTTAAGGACAGTACAACACAGGGACACACTTTCAACCGATTCCATAATTCCAGCAGTTTGATTCCATAGTCCCCAAGGCTTCACCTACCGGAAGTGACATTCAGATGGGAAAAAACACAAAATTATCCCCCATTTGTATAAACATACACCTAAACAAATATATAACATAGATAACTGGCGTCCCTATTTTGTCCTCTAGCTTGTGCACCCAAAGCTGCTCTCTGTATAAGCATACCCCATTAGTATGGGAGTGGATGATTCCCTGCCCCTTCTCTCAATATACCGTACTCCAAACGTCCCAGAATGCATTGCGACGCAAAGCGGAATATGGATTTTCAAGAACTGTGTATGCCATGAAACATGTAAGTGGGTGTAATCCTCTGAAATGTGTGTGTGTGTGTGGGGGGGGGGGGGGGGGGGGGGGGAGGGTTTGCACAGATTACATTTGAGGACCAAATTGTCCCCAAAGTGTAGTAAAACCTGAAATTTCCTTACTTTTGGGGACATTTTTTGAGGTCCCCATTTGGATAACCTCAGTTTTATAAAAATCTGTGAATGCAATCAAAAAAGTAAAAATGCCAAAAGTCTTGTATTTTGGTTGGTTGCTTAAGGTTGGTTAAGGTTAGGGATGGGTAGAGGTTAAGGGTGTCGTGACTAGGATTAGGGTTTTTCACTTAGAAATGAATGGACGGACCCCAATTACATAGGAAGGCCTATGTGTGTGTGTGTGTGTGTGTCTCTGTGTGCGTATGAAGGTGCGCAATCCAACAACATGGTTTCATCACTCCGTCTGGGGAGGGCCAGGTTGCACCTAGCCTGGAGTTTGACGTCACGGCGCCAGCTTCGGTTAGCATTAACTGCTGTGCGCCACTTAATTACCTGAGAAAACACTTTCGGGGAGCACCTGAAACGGGTGACCTCAGAATAATTAGCGCTCACGGCAGACAGCCCCGAGGACTCCCACGGGCATTCGTCACGAAGCAAACACGGGCCGAGCAGGGGAACCGCCACCAGAACAGGATTAATCCACTCTGGCTGCACCATTCCTGCATTAGCAGCATGTGGCTCCAGAGCCCCAGTTCAATTTGCACATCAGGTATGAAGAACATAGATAGAAAGGCAGCCTGTAGATCAAGAAGAAAAACTAACCAAAACATTTAAATAGCAAAGAAAACGATGAGCCTTAAATTCCTAAGGCTTTCTGAATAAAACTGACCAAAAGTGGATCTTTCTGGATCTTAATTGCCTTCCTGTGGCCCGCTCTTTACAGAGCAGCTCCCAGTAGTCGATGGGAAGACGTGTGCCAGACTTAACTACAGCCCTCCTTTCGCCACATAGAAGTTTTCTCGAGCCCAAACCGCAGATGTATGCAGTGAGAGGAAGTGCATCCATGACCGGCGTTGTTTCCCCGCGCAGGTTTCCCACGTGCCGCTGGCAGCCCGACTCGCTCTTCCCGGTTACGGCCTGGGCCGTGGCCGGACTGCACCGGAGGAGGTTATGGACACACGGTTAACTTTTGCCGGACAGCGTTCAACGTGTCCGCCGGACATCCTCTGAAATCTACATGAATGGCAGAATGCACCTCACAATCAGACCAACAACATTAACTGCTGCATTAGTGCTCTCAGCCTCCGTTACTCCTCTAATCCTCTAGGGATTATTGCATTATCTGCAGGATGCCGTTTCTTAAAAGTACAATCCGCGGTCTCCACTACATTACATAAATAATGCAAACGTGCAATCCCCGGTCATGACATGTTTGTTCAGATGTATTCTACCTACACTGCACTGCAGAAATTAGCATTTTTGCATCATATCTGTTTTCTTTTTGTGGGGAACATAACATGGATCCTTCATGCCCTCAGCAGCACCGTCTCCCGAGGGTGAGAATGTTGTAGGTCACACCTGGATCCTCGGTCGTCAGAGGAGTGGTGTACAAGATCTAAGCCTCGATGAAACAAAAGCCACACTTGCAATGCTGAACCGGTGATTTAACGTTTGTTATCGTTGCAGCAACCAGGTTCAGAAGTGACTGGACCAAAAGGGAAACCTGAAAACGTTGTGGGCCTCACAGAAGTATACAGTCTCTCTTACTTTATAGCAAAGATCATAAAAGAACAAATGCACTGAAACTGCTGATTTAACATCAAAATCGTGTTAGTGCTTATGCCCGGAAACATTATGGGAAAGAATTCCCAGCTAATGATTTAGGCTCTCTGGATTTTATTAGGTTAGCCGGCCTGGTATTTCCTGTTGTGCTCTCTGGGTGAGACACACTGCACTTTACAGCTTGTATCAAGTAACGCACAAAAGCTTTTAAAGAGCAATAATTTATGAGTGACTTCATAAATGTAAACACCGCCCGGAAATGCTAATTGCTGTACCATAATGCATACAACAAGGCGGAGCCCCGGAGATGTACATATGAACTTTCCATTGATGCTTAATGAAATAATAAAGAGTAATGATGCTGCTAAACTCGAATGCTGAACGGGAAAGATCTTTTAAGAGTGACAACAGGCGGCTTACCTGTTGGCGCGTCGCGTCCGAGGCTATATCCAGCAGGTATATTCCAGGCTAACATCTTTCATTTTTTATGGCAACATATGGCGTCTTTGTTGCCCTGCCTTTGAATCGGTTCCCAAATTATTGTTCCCTGTCGAGCGTCAATAGAATTCCAAAAATAACAGTTCAGCGGCACGTTTCGCAAAAATAAAACAATGGACGGCATATAGCAATGGAATCGATTCTCGAGTTCATCGCAGTTGGATGCCATTGACGTCTTCCTGTTGATGCATTGTCCCTAAAACTAGGGCACTGACACTCTCTAATATAATGCTCATCACCCCTGCAGAGTTACGGCTTATGACTCTGGACAAATTCACCAGCTCTAAGCACTTACCTCTGAAGTCAGAAAACAGTCCGTCCGGATTGAGGCTGTGGACTAAAGCCTAGCTAGCAAGTAATCCGTGACCGACTAGTTTCGTTTGAGCGTCCTGCAGAAGTGAACAGCACAACCCTAACACCAAGGAATCGAGGAAACAGAGCCATGACATCACGCGCGAACGACCCATTGTATGTAAAAATGGATGTGGAAGTGCTCAGCGAAATACAAGACAACACTAGGAAGGAAGAATTGTTAAGATTTGCTATCGGCGTCAAGCTACCAAAAGTTACCGACTTTCTCACCTGGCAAAATTACAATAGTTCAAACAATACAGGTTAGATTCCAGTTTAAAAAGTCAACTGCAGGCATTAAGGAAACAGATCATTTTTTTTAATTGATAAAAAATTAATACTATTAAATATTTTGTCGTCATGAAATTAGCAAGCAATGCAAACCACTTTATCTCCCAGTCTCCTTCAAAAATCAACAGTATACATTGTTTGTAGCTCAGATGTCAACTATGAAATATTATTTGCAGTGAATCCTTAAAAGTCTTTGGAAGCATAATAAATTATGTGACTAATAACAGCCATTGTGTCTCAACCATGGTGTATAAGTATATCTCAAAAGTGACATATAGCTCAACTTAAGTCAAGGCAGACAGAGGCAGACAGAGGCAGACAGAGGCAGAAGAGGAGCTGACTCTTTTCCTTTTAAATAATTTTTTTTCAGAACTGTTTCAGATTTTTTTTTATCATTGCTCCCTCTCTGTTGCCATTCTAGACTAGTGGAGCTTAAGGAACATTGTAAACTCTTCCCTTGTTGATCGGGGGACCATCTAGTCCATGTCAGGACAGACACTATGAGCTGTAAACCACCATTTCAACCATTTCAATTAAAAGGACCCGGATTTGAGAACTAAGGCCTTGCTGTGTGCTGATTGGTCAGTCTCCTATAATCATGCATGTGTCACTAATGTTAATGTGAAACAGCTGGATGAGTCTTTAGGTCAAGGAAACAAACCAGTAAAAGTACAAAGAACTGAACTAATTAACCAAACACAGGAGCCTTTCAGTTTTAAAGTAGTTTGTAAAACCTGAAGTAGCTCATAGTGTCGCTCCTCACATGGATTAGTTGGTCACCTTACTTGTCACACCAAATAGCTCCAAGACTTCCTGCAAAATCATCCACTCTTCAAACAGGCTGCCCCTGAAGATGGGAGACAGTCAACATGTGTCAGTGAAAGGTTCTTACTTGGGGTAAAACTGGTAGATGCTGTGCAAAGATGTCAGCACACCACTTTCCTTAAATCTCTCATTCACACACATGTACACAAATGCACGCAAAACTGCACATCACAGTTAGCCTTCCCTCCCTCCAACATGCCCGTGTAGATAATCCATCAACCCTCCTCCTCTGAGACGTGCCACAGCAGCCCTTTCAACCGGATGCACATGCCACATTTCCTGGGCAGCTGGGACGGAGGTCAAAGGTCACCACGACTGTCATGCAGAAATCGCTCGCATCTTAAGACAGCGGAGCAGCTGTACAACTTCCTGGCGGTGACTCTGCCTCTAAGCTAATGCCCACGGTGGATCCATCCATCCTATCTGTGAGCAAAAATAAAGTGAAACAGGGTCTAAATACCAACAACGGGAGAAATGAGCTTCTCAATTCTGGCTACTTGAACCAGCTTCCTGTTGGATGCTTCACTGCTTCCCATTAGGTTAAAATGGAAAGTGACTAATAGGGGTTTAAATGGGTTGAGACCTTGACTTTTAGAACCTCAGTTCTGCCATCAGTACTAAATACTTACAGACATCTTTGAATGACGTGTGGCTCCTTCAGTTAAGCTCCTTATAACTCAGCCATTGTCATCACACACATCAGCACATAAAAACACATCAACGCCCCCACAGTAATGTTCAAAATCCTGCATTAATTTATTTTAAAGCATGATGTGTCCATGGGTTATTTTTTGGACTTAAAAATGGAGAATAATTTAAATTATACCCATTAAGACAAACATGGTATTCTCTACCAGGACCTCGGAGGGAGCAAAAATGTGGACCAACTGGCAGGATCCAGAGCCACAGCCCTGGAGGTGTGAGGCAGTCACACTGCCCACTGAGCCACCAAGCTGCCATCGCAGGGCTCCAGCATCAAATATTGCCAGTTATTTTCTCTATGATTTTTATATATTTGACCCAAAAATTAAATAATTGCAGATCATTTTAAAGGATGTTTTTAGAGGACAATATGGAAATATTATATATCTTTTAACACTCCTGTTACTCCGTTCAGCTTTGCCAGCTCCTCTCATTCTAAAATAAATTCATCTGAAAACCAGTTTAAAGGACCTGCAGATCAATATGACCACATATTTTTTGTCATGTTACTTCAATATGAACGACATTTTAAATATTGCATGAATTATAATTAATAATGCTTGTGCCACTGGGGAAAAGGAATGTCTTATGCTGCATGTTTTTCATTTTTCAAATGCTCTACACCAAAGAGCATAATGGCCATGCAGACACCCACATATGTGACACCCTTCCAACTATTTGCAGTTTGCCAAGTTTCCATTTTCATTCAGGGAAAAGGAGTCAGTTTTACACGCGTGGGAAAAAATGGCAATACTGCAGCTTGGATGATCTGCTTTGTTTAATAAACAGAATATCATTAAAATCTATATTAAAGATAACTATGACATCATCAACCAAACTGTTTGAAAAGAAATGTAAGTGACTGAACTCAAATGGTTGATAGCTAAGAGCAACATTTCCCTCCACATGTGAAGGCCTTTTTCTGACTTATGTCTTCAAGCAGGTTCCTGGCCTGCAGTTTGAACTCTCTCCCTTATATAACCATCTGAACCGCCACATACTTGAGAGAAAATCTAGCTATTGCATCACAAGGGCACGTTAATTTTATTTACAGGTTACATAAGTGTGCCTCTCAAATTGTCTATTTGTTTACTCTTTTGATTTATTTCTTTGATATACGTAGGTTTACATAGCAAATGTCCAGCCTCGTGATATTTTTCTTTTAAAACGTCTTCTAGTTCTAGTTGAAAATGAGTTTTGCTCCTAAAAACACTGGTCCATGCAATGTGACAGTGGGCGTGTCTTAATCCTGGAGATGCATAGCTGGGTTTCTTAGCAGCAGCTCCCCCTGGAGGAAGACTGTGAACTACAAGCAGAAAGGTTTCCTATAGAAAGCCACCTCAACGCAGTCCTGCACCCAATTGACTAGCACAGCCCACAAAACCTGCTGCAACACAATTAAATTAATCCACAAAAAGGGGCAGAAAGATGTTGAAGAATGATTACTATCAGAAAAAATATAATCCTTGTAACACATCTAATTTAGAAGAAGTGGACAATTTAGATCTGCCTCAACTGTTTGCTGAAAAAGGCCATATCTGTTTAAGATGCAGATTACCATTAGCCATAAAAATTAATGTGCCAAGATATAATTATGGTGGATATTAATTTGCCAAGAAATGAGCCAAGACTGTTTGTCATTGGATTACAGAACTATGCTTGCTACTTAACGATGGAAGGAAACCTGGAATGGATGCTTGGAAGCAGAATTCAGGATCAGAGAAGGTCAATGGGGTAAAACCTAAGCACTTAGAACGGAAAGGTTTGGTTCCCCCTGCTGCCAGGTCACCCTAAGCCTTTACTTCTCTCCAGTCCAATAATTTGTCAACTGACACGTACACAAAGTCTCTGAAGCTGTCAGTGACAACGTGCACATAATATGCCAGTGTGATGTCATAGACAGAAGGCGGGATTAAATCCAAGGCTATGGATGCTGCTTCACTGGTTCCCACAGCCACAAATCAGGAAAAAAGAGTTGTTCTATAGTGCAATAGATGTACATAGCAGATATATATTTTGTATATCCCTGTATATAGTATAGATAGTACTATATCTAATCTATTTAATCTCTTTTTATATAGTTTCTAGCAATATTTAATTGGAGCAGTTGCAATAAGCATTTCACTGTAGGTTGTTCTATGTATGATGATGTATGTGACAAATAAAATTTGAATTTGAAAAATAAAAAACAAAATGAAAAAGGAATGAAACATGAAATGTGAACTGTGATGTGAGAATATGAAGTGTGAAGCTATAAATTCAGAATTGTGTACATTTCTCCCACATCAGCTGATTGAAAACTTTGACAGAACTAAATTTTAATTGTGATTAAATACTAATGGGTCTTTCAGAAGAATTATTAAAATTCTGACATGAATCCTTCTTTAAAATATGACAAAACATCATTAGTTTTAAACTCATTCCTAATATAAAATCCCCCAAGTATATATAATACCAAAATAAAGTGGAAAAATCGGGGTCTTGTACTTAGTTTCACATGTGTTTTAACTGGCACTTAAAGACGACCCCTGGGACCCCCTGTCAGACCTTGGCAGCCTCCTTCCGATCCCCAAATGACCCTGTAGATGGTTTAACCCATTTCATGCCACGGACTGGAGTTCCTGCTGAGGCCTTCTGTCCCATAATTCACAAGAGGGGCTCCCCGGCCTGACAGGGAGAGACAAAGCGCTGAACCTCTCGGATGATTGGCTGGCCCACTGTGACACCGTCAGCAGCCCTGAAACGCTTCTGCTTATATCATCAGTGCCAGACTGGCAGCCCGTGACCGAATACCGTATTGTAGTTGCGCCATCCTCCATTTGGGTCACAAGGTACACCAGCATTTCTCTTTCTGCTGAAAATAGCTATGAGAAATAAAAGAAATGCGTGTCAGTTTTACTACTGTCATTCCACATTACTATTGTCATCTTTTCCTATAGGTACATTTTTATCCAATAAAAACAACCTGCATTTGAGATCCAACCATCCATCATCCATCTGTTCATCCAATACAGGATTGCGGGGACACATGAGATTGATAACATTGTTTCTGAAGTTTTGTGTGTTTCCATGGACTTGCTAAAAGTGAGAAACCATATATTTACACCAGAAGGCTCATTTTCATTTTTTACCCCCTATATTTCTCGACCCAGAGAGGCCATTCAGAGACATACATGATTCACGCTGTAAAACTCACTCCGGCCAGAGTGAATGAGATGTAAAGGGCAGTTAAAATTGAGTGGGAGCGGGTTGATCCCCTGAGGGCGTAAGCACTGAATAAATGATGTGAGAACATCAGATGAGACCACAGGACTATTCATATATCACGGGGAAAGACAGAATTTGTGTTTCCCGGTGACTGCAGTGGGGAGAGCTCACGTCTTGCAGCACCTCCGCTGATCATATGCGGGAGATAGATCTGTTCTCTCTGCAAAGTGTTGACCTCTGGCCCCTAAAAGCTTCCCATGCGGTGGCAAGCAAAGCAGAAAAGTTCTGAAGTACAGGAGGATGTTCCCGCGGCTACACTTCTCCTCGTTCTGCTATGAAATATGAATCTCGTTACTGTCTGCTCATGCAGGTACACCATGCAAGCCACAGCTACCATATCAGGGTTATGCTAGGTTGCGGAGAGCGCATGCAATGCATCCCATCTTGCATTTTTTCTCATGTCCCTTGGCACTTCTGACGATGTTACCATGGCTGGCTTTGTGATGCTACCATCACAAATACTTTGTATCTGCTTTTATGTTGCTTTTCTTTTACCGAGTGCTTTGATTTGCCTGTTCGATATCTGTAAGAATTGTCGCTGTCCCCCCTCCTCCTGCAAATCCCATAATAAACAGCTGTTCTGAAAAAAAATTACAATAACATTTATTTTGGCCAGAGGAGAGAGCGTGTTTTGTAGAGAGCTGCCGGCTTGATTGTGCCCTGACTGAGAAGCAGAGGAAAGGCCCCGTAAACCAGGCGTGCGAGTCGCCGTGCGGCTTCTCGCACGAACAGCAGGGCACGTGCGACTCACGCCACACCAACAGTCAGGCCTTTGTTCCACTCCGATTACCACCACAAGCGGCTCAGGAACAGGCGGAAGGAACAAGCGAGCGACCATGCAGCTCTTCCTGCGAGACCTGGGCTGCTCTGGACCGTCTGGGTCTTTCGGGTCCAGACGATTTCCCCACGCATGGAACAGGACATGACAAACGGATGCCAACCTGCCACTCCTTTGCCCCCCCCCCCCCACAACCCCCCCAAAATCCCCTTTAAGCAGCTTGGTCTGCACAGAACCTCTTGCGGTTTCTTTACACTCGTCTCCCAAGCCCAGCTGAGGGCCGCTTACTGGGTTTGCTAAGGTGGTAACCAGAGGCTCGCAGATCAATGCCGGCAAGAAGCCAAGAAGCTTCAGTGCCACACAAGCCTTAGAAAGTTAATGGCCGGGCTTAAGGGTTTTATGGGCTGCGAAAAGGGCCACGGTAACAAGAATGAAAACAACCGGCCCATTAGTTGTGAAGTTTGGCGAAAAGTAACGGATTTACAGTAATTTGCTTGTGGAGATTTTCCCAGCAATCAGCATGTCTGGAGCACTCGAGAGGCTTTGACTCACTTGCCATTAGTGACAAACTATTAGACGTGTATTTTATTTACCAAAATCTTGATTATGAATGTAAATTTTGAAAAAAGTAATTTTAACTAATTAAGACATCATAATTCCTTCCACTTCTCAAGACCACCCGTTTAATTTAATAGGCACTAATGCTAAATTTGACTGAAATTAAATAATGAAGCCAGTGATATGTCTGCGCTTACAGGTTATGTCACGCCTTGGCCAGCAGAGGGACACATAATCGAAACTGATCCCAGCAGGTTCCAGTTAACATGACGCATGTTACTATTGTGTCCTGAAACCTGCGACCCACAGCTTTTGAGAAATAACTTTGCACGTATGAATATGACCAAAACAAGTCTGCTGGAACCATAAGTTTTGGCACATATCTGATGAAGCTATCAACAGCAGTAACATAAAAAGGTCAATGTAACTTGAGGGAGTGGTTTCCTAAAAATGAAGCTCAATCTTAGCATTCCTTAGGGGCGGCTTGATGGACGAAGAGTGTCTTCTCCATAGGGTAGCCGTCCCCGGAAGGACTGCGGTGTATTGTTCTTACTCATGTGAATTTTACAAGCAGGGGAGCCATAATTGTTAGGACGATTCCAGGCCCCCCTGAGTGACAGGGGCCCGAAATAAACTGAAAAATGCCTGGATTAGTCTGGATTGTAATATACCTTCACGGGCCACAAAGTCTCTAGCGATGCCGCTGATTACAGGTGAGCTCTTTTGACTCCCCTACTGACATTGTTACGAATGACCCATTTTCCTCAAAACCCCTGAGAAAAAGAATATATAAAAAAGCAAAATTGTCCAATTCATTGCCTATAAGCTCTCCTGTAATGCTTGAAGGAGGACTTCAGCTAAGCCACAGCGTGGGCAATTGTGCATGGTAGTATTAAAAAAAAAAAAAACTAATTAAAAACATACCTAGAATCAAGATTTCAAAATAATCTATATAGAAAGCGACAACCCAATATGTTATTTGTATCAGCTCATAAAAGAACCACTTAGATAAACACTATGCTACCCTACTGCAGGGTGCTGCCTCAAAATAAGGGTAACTACTGTAATGCAAGAATGTACGTAATGCAGTTTGGGAAGCGATTCATTCTCATCAACATCCCAGGACTGTACATTACATAAAAATGTCCTTCTAATATTCATGAGTGCATAAACTCGCCCAAAATATGTCTGTTTTAATATTATATAACTATAATTTATGTATAATTGTGTTATCATTAACTCCACAATCCAGGAAAAGCAGTTTGAAAATGGAGTTCATTAAGACATAATTAATTTATTAGGAATGCACTGTTATTTCCTGTTAAATTGCCGCCCACACAAAACCAATACTATGTACAGTGCAGTGTGAAAGTCTTAAGCAGTCAAAGAAAATGTTTAAGACTATATATCTGCGTAATAAGTGCATATTTGGTAAGAAAAAAACTAAACTGTAGAATATGTACAAAAAATAACAAGAATTTATTCTGCCCACCAAAAGGTTACTGATATCTTGTTGGATGGTTAGATGAAGAGTGTTTGGGTCCTAGGCCTCCTCTCTGGAGCGGCACAGCCAGTTCCTGTGTGCTTTTGGGTCCCACCACCAGATACTGTAACTTAATGATCTGATAAAGCATTAATTAGCCAAACCCATGTGCTAGTGGTAAAGTCAATAAACACATGCATAACGGACGGCTGCTTCAAATACCGAGGTGAATTTAGGAGATTTTAGGAGGTGACTAAGCTGACACACTTTGAAAAGACATAATATCATAGTTTTTCACAAATGTGAAGATCATTTAAACATATTTTTATTTGACTGTTTAAGACTTTTATACAATACTGTATGTTCTACATGAAGGTCTTGTTGTCCATTACATATATTTAGTTTTTTTTTTTTTAAGATCAAGTCAGCTTTGCTGAAGGGCCCAATTTTGAAATGCCCCTCCTGACCATAGGATTCAGGCAGAGACCTTCTGTTCACCAGTGTAGTGTCCAAACCAACAGAGTTACCCCCATATAACTTCAAAGAGGTTCTTCTGAATATTTTCATTTAAGGGAGAGACCTAACTAGCACAGTCAGAGGAGTGAGTCAGATTCCTGTCTAAAACAAAATAAATAACTGGAGAGGAGAAGTTCAAATATTTACCCTTTTAAATGTCATTTCAAATGCCGCTTGCGTGGCAGCGCGATCACGGCGGCTGAAAACGCAAATGCCCGTTCAAGAGGGTGAGAGGAAAATGACGGCGCGGTGCATAGAATCTGCCAGAAAGCACATGACTGAAAAACAATCACTGAAACCACAACCGCTGTTTCTGTTTACTGTAAGAGTGTGAAAAACAGGACTGAGTTCTCACTTTTTATTTTTTCAAAAAATCCCTGTTTAGTGACAGAAATGGGAAGTTCCTAAAGGTCATTTTTAATAAAAATAACAGAATATGGAAAACCGTAGCCATAAAATTGTAGCGTTTCCTCTTTAAAGGAAATTGTACTTCCCCTTCCCAAGCACATGTTTGCTTTCACTAAGAGCTAAAAAAATAAAATGCACCGACCATGAGGAACACATCGATCACAAAAAAACACGCACTTACCTAAAGAGGATTCGCCACCTTCGCCCCGTTGTGTTCTAAAAGATTACGTGACGTCACAATGCTCGTCATGACGTTATTAATGTTTTACCCATTCTGTTATTTAACTGACAAATATTCACATTGATTTAACCACCTGTATCAATCTGCTACTTGGGGATATATCAGACAAGATAAATATATTACGACATATATAAAAATATATCAAACAAAACTACAAGCTTGTGGATACTAGAATAGTTAGATTATTTTCCAATAATAAATGTTTCTGCTGAAAAACGATTGTTCCTTATTTTGATATACTTAGTTACAATATTAGTCATTAGCAAAAATTACTCATAAGTCGAAACATTTCTGCAAATTATTAGCAGAGTTTTATCATTCTCTGTAAAGGGCACGGATGCCGGTTGTTTTGTGCCTTTGTATGCGCTGTGCTGATTTATACCACTGCACTCAAACTTAATACCAATTTCACAGTTATTACAGGACAGCTGGGAAAATAATTTAAAGTCGGAAATTTCCGAGTGGTTCAGCAAAATGTCAAACAGTAATCATGGTACCTGTGTTATGTTTTTAGAAAGTTGTGGTTTCTTAAAAAAAAAAAAAAAAAACTTCTGTCAGGGGATTTAATTTTAAAAATAACTATTTGTTACTATAGATATGCATTGGTCTCTGAAAATAACAGCACCAGGCTAGCAGTGTATTGTTGTTCACTGTCTATCTGTTGCATCAGTCACAGGAGTTCAGGATTCATCTATCTATCTATCTATCTATCTATCTATCTACCAGTCTGTTATATATTTGGAAAGGTTTCCTTTCACTCAATACAGTAACACTTGCCCCATAATACTTCCATGTTACAGAGGTCCAGACCAATTGTAAGGAGAGTATGTTCATCACAGAGCATGTAAGCACATTTTTAGCTGTACAGCCACCATGTTAAACACAGTATTGCCCTTTATCTAGGGGAGATTATTGCTTACGCTAGTGGTTCTTATCAGCTCTTAATATTTGTCGTAGCCTAAGGACTAATACTTGCAGTACATCTTTCTGAAAAATGTGGAGAATGTCAATGGTTTTTCAGTACTGTACGATTTACTGCGGTGTGGATCAATTTTTATCAGCTGCGGAATCAGATGCAGCAATGAAGTTCATCACATTCATGCAGCGATGAACCAACGTGCGCCGTGTCCCTCACAACATCCCCCCATCCTCACCCCCCACCCTCTTCAGTACTTCTGATGCCCAAATGCAAATCAGCACTGTCCTCACAACCCTGCATTTAACTCAAGATACTACCAAAACGTATACAGAGATGGCGGCATTAGCCATGGTTGGCAATGGGGACTTTTAATTTACAAATAAATGTTACAGGTGACCTCCTCTTCAAAATAGAGAGGGATGACAAGGCACTTACCATACCGCCAGTAAGAGTACCACGGAGTCACGGAGTACGGGTTGGGGCCTCCGCCTCGGATTCGGTACACCGGCCTGGGCGTGAACATTCTCCGCTGTGACACACCAATGCCGCAGCTCCGTCTGCTGTCCGCTATATTGTTGGAGTAATAAATAAGTTCCCGTTTAGCATCTATAACACATCTCACACCATGGTTTATGCCCAAGAACTATCTGCTTTAAAAGCTACTTCACTAAAGTATGTTTTAGCCTCTTTTACCAACATTTTAACAACTTTAATTTCACAGGGCACAAGGCAGGGGTACATCCTAGCCGGGACGCCAGACTCCTGTGGGGGGGGGGGCGTTTGTACATTATGGCCAATTTAGACGCGCGCCATGTATGACACTGTTACAGTTACACCTCCACCTACCTTCCACAAAAGCTCACATCATATGCAACCTTGGGATTCTGAAAGGCACTATTTAATGTAACCTATTATTATTATTATTACTATTATTAGTAGTAGTACTATAGTAGTAGTAGTATTGATTGAGGATCACGGTGAATCAGACCCTAAGGTAGATGTAAACTCTTATCAGATTGACAGCCTTCCTGACCATGGTTCTTTAACCCATTTATCCATTTTCCTCAGGCAGTTTGCTGCCACTTGTCACGTTCGCATGCGGTCCTAAGCTGGTTTGCCGATGATTCCCCACGCTTTCGCTGTATCGCAATGACTCCACCGTGCTCCTCCAGCGACTCACAGCCTGCTGCTACTCTCTTCATTTCGGCATCTTTTTCCCCACCTGCACAAGCATCCTGGCATTTTACTTTGGCGAGTAAAAGTCTGAACTGACAAGAGACCCACTGCTCTTCTTGTCATGAGTCAGCAGGACATTCAACATCATGGCCCTGGCCTTGTGACTCAAACATACAGACGCAAAGCCAAGCAAGCACAGGGTGATGAGTCAAGCTTAGATTTTAGTAATCTTTCCTTAAATACATTTTGAACCATCGCTGTAATTGCATTGCAGCAACATAACTAATGCATTTATTTTTCTATTGTATAAATTACTTTGGAAGTTAGCTTTTTATTAAATTACATATCTTTGGCTACATTACTAAGCTTGCCCATAACTGTAGAAACATAACTGTAAATACTTAATGAAACGTAATTATCAAAATAAGAATATTTTTATATTTTAAACAAAATTGATCAAAGTTAATGATACAGTATTGCAAAAATGAAAAAGTCCCAGTACCGGTCATGTGTGTCTGCCTCACATCTTCACATGTCAATCGACGCTATTATAATTGGTAGATTTTCCAGAAATACTCCAGCTTACTGCCATCTCACCCTAGATACAGATCAGACGCAGGGACAGTGTCCACTCACCGGCTCTGATTTTCATGATTTTCGTTAGCAGGTGACCGGATTAGCTATGCCGTCTGTGATTAATAGCACTGTAAGTATTGCCGTCTTCCCCGGTTTTTACACAGACTCACACGAGTCCCCAGTTCTCCAAGCACGACACTAGTAATCACAGGAAGTGGTTAGCAAGTGGACTACGGCTGATGTCTCTGAAAAATGACACAGAATTATGACTCTAGTTACAGTTCTCCTTAACAAACTAAAACACTTTGAGATGCACAGTTTAAATATAGAGCCGTGGAAAAAATTAAGAGACCACTCTATATTTATAAACTAATCTGCATTTTGAAATCCTAGTTTAATGATGGTTTCTGCTAGCAGGCCGCTTCCAGGCTCAAAATTTCTAAGACAGCCGTACAAGAATAAGGTGAAGCAGGAGACACTGGGAATGGGCCAGGTAGAGGGCAGAAGCGACTTTCTAATGCCATAGACGACCGTCAACTTATCCGACAGCTACTCATTAATCGTAGGAGGACATGGTATTTTTTTCCCACAAATGTATAAGGTAGCTAAATTCAGGTGATAATTTTACATACCATACACCTGACATGAAGTTTTGAAAACATCCTATTATTCTTCCATTTCCTTTACCTGTTTTTTTCCATATATCGCTCCAGTAATTTTCATACCTCTCAAGTCTTACACATGATATTCACCAAACATAAGCATGAGCTTATTTATATTAAAAATTAAAACCATGTTTTGCCTTTCTTTATGAAGAAAAGCCTTCAATTATTTGAACGGTGAACTGGGTTGAAATGTATTTTGTCCTCTGCACTGCAAGACTTCCTATTATCATTTAAAGATGTTTAGATCGGATGATTGGACAGTCCATTGAAATGCATCTGACATTCTGGTATTGTTGAAAACATTTGAGTTTCTCTAACGTTGTGTGTAGGGGCATTGTCTTCTCGGATAGGAGCACAGTATAAGGAAACACAAGGTGCACCTGCTCTTGTAAAATGGCCTCATTGTTTCTTGGCCATTACAGAATCATGGAGAGCTAGAATGGAATCTAATGACTCCTGCGATACATTAACCCATCCACATATCTGACAAACGGGCAGGTTTTAAGTCCCTCTACCCGATTATGCATCTGTGCTTCTTTGCCCTTGGATTGATGTGGTTTCCAAACAGCAAATCCTACCATAAACTCCAGCTTCATAATGTACAATGTAGAAACTAGCCTGTTTGCCATATGCTGCTGTGATTTTTGAGACAAAAAAATCTAATTTGTTTTCACATTTTTGTGACCAGTGCATCTTGCAATTTCCCCTACAGGATTAAAGAAGAAGACCTATCTATCAAGAAGACCTATCTATCAATGCTAATCGAGGGTCACTTAATCCACCAAAAACGGGCAATTGCCATGAACGGAAGTTTTCTAATATCCATTTTCCATAATTCTTTCAGCAACACAGGGCCACAAAAGGCTATCACAGGAGGCAGAGGACCCACCGTGAACAGAACAGTTACAAGGTATGCACGGATACGCACGCACACACACACACATGCATATAGCAATTTCGAGACACCAACCCACACAACTTTAGACCATAGGAGGAAACCCATGTGAGTAAAAGGTGCAGAATATCTCCAGACAAATGGCAGTAGGGCAGACATCAAAAGCAGAACTGCGAACAATGAGCCACCCTGCTTTACGCACTAAAAAGATTAGAGGAGCCCAGGATAATACAGCACAAAAATTCAACAACACAGCACAATCCATTTAAATTGTGCTGTACTGATTCTGCAGTTCTGATTCTGGCATGAGTGATTTCAAAACAGCAAAACGGTCACTAGGCTTGTACATATAAGACTGAATAATTTCAGTTCTTATGTCCTCCTTCAGGTTCAGATTTGTAGAACAAAAACCATGAGTTGGTGAAAAAGATTCCAGAAGAATTTCAATTCCCTCGCATTTTGAATAAAAACAAGCACTTCTCTCAATTGTGTGAATGTAGAAATCAGCCTTGTTTAAGTGAAGACTTCAAAGTCATTTAAAACAGTCTGTGATGATAATAGACGTTGCGTTTGACAGACCCTTCACTTAAGCCATGTTTCTAACACATTATAATTAGTATCTATAACTAAGACTCTATAAACATTAAGAAAAGCTGAATAATTGATTCCTTACAGACCTCAGGCAAATGAAATCTGTTTCAACCAAGACAGCACACCAAACTACTCTGTGCCTGTTAAGCTACGCAAGCTAAGTTTGTTCATACATTGCACTGTGGCAGTGTTGCTAAAATTAATATTATTTACTAGCCTGTCAGCATATTTTGGTCGACAGTCACCTAAAGGGAATGTGGACATCTGTTAGACTTGGACTGCCAAGAACAACTCTAATATTTTTTTTAAAAGCATGCAAAATTCTCTGGCAGATTTTGCAAAGGAATAAGCAAGGCACCTTCATAAAGACTCTAAAAAAGAAAGCAGTTTTTGGTTATATAGAGTTTATAGGATATGACATTTTTCTTTTCATTGCTTCGGATTTCGAATATTGTCACGTTGCAAGGTCAATTTGATCACTCTTTGTGAGTGATAGTTAATTTCAATGGGAATGATGTCATTGAGAATGATGTCATAGTTAAACATACCATTTCTTCCACTCTCAAAAAAATAACTTAAAATCCATCCATCAAGTCACAGGGGGCCTGGAGCCTATCACGCGGCAACAAGTTTTATTAGCATTAAATGGACCATCTGATTTTTTCAATATAAAAAGAACAAGTTCAGTGAGATCGACTCTTATGCCCCGAATGAGAGACTGTATAATCCATCTGAATTCAGGCACTAGATGTAACTGACCGCCTCTGAAGGTTCACTCAGCGGAATGGTTACAGTCACGCAACGACAAAATTTACATGTGTTATAATCGAAGGCCGGCTGCTCTTCACTTCACAATGGAGATGCAGCTTAAATGCAACTATACAACTATACAAGGTTACAGAAAACAAAAGAGCAACCCTTGGCAAGTGAGAATTGATGATAGCATTATTATCCAGCGGATTATTCAGTGCTTTTAACCAAATCCACAACATTATTCATTTATGCAGCTATATGTTAAACGGTAATAACTGAAGTAGGCCTTCCTTTTTAAGCTATTTTAGCCTCCAGGGACATAAACTGGCAACCCGGACAATAAAAATATGCCCTTAACTGTCACTGTTACCCACTGACTTGTCAAAGGAGACAGTGAATGTAATTGCTAAAAATGCTTAAAAGTATGAATTTGTCTTTAAAAGATCAGTTCTAGAAAACAAATGATCCACATTAAACTATGATAATCATAGCAAACACAAAAACGACCTAAGAGTGTGTTGAAATTGGGCCACACCTAATTTTACCGTGGTGTGGGAGTTAAGGTTTAAACCTGAACCTGATTTCAGAATTATATCAGAATTGATCATCGTATCCCTAAATACATCTCCAAGCGAGAATCATCCCAGGGAGGTATTCCTGAAAGCGGGTTTGCGTTTAAACCCCAACTCCCACACCGTATAGTTTACTGTATATTTATTTCTCCGGTTGTAATACCTTTCAGCAAAATCATGCTGCAACACTTGGTTTTTCCAGATGTCTTTTCGGCAATTTTAATTCATATTTCTGTGTTTACAGTTCCACTTCACGGTCGAAAGTTATCTCGATTATAGTAACTGGTGATGAATGGGCACAGTGCAATTAATAATTAATACATACAAAAACACATAATCTGAAAGTTAAATGGTGCACGTTTCCCCCATAACATAATGCTCAACAAACATTTCATACTTATTAGTCCATTAACTCTGCCCCTTGAACTTATTAATTTATTAATAGTAACGCAAAAGAACTGCAAGATCTCTCCTCCCATGTCCCTTTAGTGTGAATCTACATGCCATTAATCGCCAGTGTGTGGGATTAAAATATAATTGCATAACAACCCAATTTACAACACAATGCCTTCTCTTAATTGCCATTTTGAAATTGGTGAAACTCAGCTTGTACTTGCTTGCAAGTAGTATTTTTGTTAGAAATTCAATTAATTTTTATATAGCGCCTTTCACAGCAGAGTTGTCCCAAAGCGCTTTACAGGGTTGTGTTGTGACATATGAAATAGAAGTAGAGGGAGATACAGAACAGGGAAAAAAAGGAAAGAAAGAAATTGAATAAAGAAAGGCAGAAGACAACGGAGGAGAGGAACCAAACACTCCCAAGTCCAAGGTCACCTGGCTGCCCAACCCCCCCCATCCGGGGCAGACTAACATCACTGAAAACAGAAAATAGTGGACATGCTTGCTAAAAGGGAGATATATGGTGGGATTAAAAATGAAGACAGTGTCCATCAATGAGTCCATTATCCATGTTGGCCTCTGAAGGGTGGCCAAGGTCTTTTCTCCACGTTGGGCTGTGTCAGGTGGCACTGAAGGCTGCACCCATGATGATACAGTTCGTAGGTCCCATTCGCGATGTCAACCCTCCATGGGACTGACCCAGGACTCCAGCCCAGATGGTGCCCACCGCGGGCACCACCTGGACATGTGGGAAGGCAGAGAGCATGGATGGTCAGAACATGCGTTGGCACATAAACGGACAAGCATAGTAGATAAAAATGACATGTACAGCAGCCATAGTTATCTTGTGTTAGGTTGCAGGTAAGCAAAACTGAAGTAATGGGTCTTCAGTCAAGATTTAAAGACCGAGACCGAATCGACATCATGAACAAAGGCTGGTAAATCATTCCACAATATGGGGGCCCTGTAGCAGAATGCTCTACTGCCCACTGTCACTTTATTTATATGTGGACCGATGAGGAAACCTGCATTCTGTGATCTGAGTAGACGATGGGGCTTGTAAACTTGAAGTAGTTCTGTCAGGTAGGCATGAGCTAGACCATTAAGTGCCTCATATGTAAGTAGGAGAACATTGAAGTCAGCTCTAAACCTAACAGGAAGCCAATGCAGGGAACTAAGAACAGGGGTTATGTGTTCAAACTTCCTGCCCCTGCTGACAATTCGAGCTGCTGCATTTTGAATATGCCGCAAGGTGTTTAATGTGCAGTGTGTGCTTCCAGATAACAGAGCATTACAGCAGTCTGTCCTACTGTATACAAAAGCATGTATCAATTCCTCTGTGTCTTGAATAGTAAGAAATGGTCGCAGTTTGGCGACTTGGCGTAGCTGTAAGAATCACGCCTTCAATACTGCATCTACATGTGATTTAAATGAGAGGCTTGTATCTAAGATGACACCTAGGTAACCTGATTAAGGTTGCTCTGATTTGAGGATTTTTAAAACTATTTTCACAACATACTGTAGGTAGTCAAAATGACACGTTAAACCGTATTACATTTAACTCATAATAAACAATCAACTTGTATGATAAGATATTTTACTCAGTTTTTGGTTAGTTTTAAATGCTAAGCTGATTAAGTACCCTAGAGGCTAAATCAACAGTTGAAACAATGTTTCAATTGATATGCTAAGGCAATGAGTTTGTGTGAATGACTCATATACTCCCGTTTGTCTTGAGGGGACACAAATACTTAGTAGTGACTCAGCTAGTGCTGAAGTACAAATCATGAACAAATATAGATGCTACTTAAGATGAAAGATGTGTCATGATTCATTAATAATGACATCAGTACTTCCCTTGTGTCATTCATGACTTGTTCCTGCAGTAGTTCCTTTGTAGGATACAAAGGTTTAGAGAATTAACAGATGTATAGTAAGAAGTTTAGTACTTGCTTGAGATAAAAGATGTGCGACGATTCATTAATGATGAACAAACATGAGATAACTAACACTTAACTAACATATTAACACTTAATAAGTAATGGCATAATACTGCATAATTTGTGTCCCCTCAAAAGTGTCACTCTCCTTTGGTTTAGATAACCACCACAGTTGCAGTACAGTAAGCCAAGTATGTGAGACACAGACACAATGTAGGCACACAGGTGACTGTACTGCTGTAATACTCTAATCTAGCCAATTTACTGCTGGACTTGCACTGCCAAGCACTGATCTGTTTCAGACCACTGGCATAATCCCAGAGAGAACCATCTTTATGATCCATGAAGTTAAAGCTGGGTTGTATACGATTCTTTATAAATCAATTAAATTATGGAAACGTAGTAAGCACGTAAGTTTTACCTCAGTACAAAGAACTATAATACTTAATTTAACATTGGACTATTGTAAATCCAATTTGAACTGCATTGATATTTCCTCTGGAAATCTCCAATTCTTATTAAAATGCATAGTTAATGCTGTATAAATGCATGCTTGAACTGAACTATCTAATAATCTGCAATGAAGAAATCCTTTCATATAGGCCTACTCAAAAGCATAATATATATATGAAGGTATTTATAGTGCACTATAGACAAGAGCTTCATAGAGCATTCATAATGCATAATAATTATTGTTATAAATGTATTATGGCTTTTTATAAATTGTTATAGCTGTATTTATAATACTTTATGAATGCATTTTAGTGCATTATGAAGGTATCTATAATGCATTATAATGACTGCTTTAGTAAAGTGTTACCAAATTTTCTTTATTGTTGATCTGCTTACCCACCACCTTAGTGTTATCTACTTAAACAGTCCGAGCAATTCAGATTTTTAATGATGACACTGCAAAACTACCAGTTTGTGGGCTGGGCTTTTCTGAAGGACTGTTTAGTGCAGATGGAGTGGAGGTTTACTGCACAAAAGGCACGTCCAACTTAGCGAACAGCAGTGTGGATCCTGAAAAGAGGAAACCTTACAGCTTCCTGAATTAGCAGGAGGTAACATAAAGATACATACTGTGAACATATTCCTTGCAAGGATTCTGTCTAATTTGAAAATATACTGTAAGGTTAGAAAATGACTAAAAATATCAGTCAGTGTAGACTAAATAGATATTCTATTAGCATAGAAGAAGGAAATCTACTGATCTGTCAGCATAGATGTTGCCAGATCGGCTTGTATTTTTCTTGGAGAGCACATTTCCCGCAGGCTCTCTGTGGTTGGCTTAACAGACCAATAGCACCTAAAATAATAAGTGATTGTATTTCTCATGCTAATGACTTTAGCCAGTAAGCAGCAGGGTGGGACAGATCTTTCGCTCTCAGGCGTTCAGTGATGATTGAAGATCCTTAACTGACTTAACCCAAATTTACAGCTCAACAAATGTTACTTCTTGAATTGCAGATGATTTGAAACATACAGAAACCCAACAAAAATTCATTATTGATATTAAATATTACACCCAGGGGTGCTGCTAGAAATTTTGGGTCCCATGAAAGTATATCATATTGGGCCCCCAACCCGGACTAAAACAATTATATTTTTAGGGCCCCTGTCACTCAGGCGAATCGTCCTTCCCCCCCGAATAGAACTCCTTATTACACCAAACAATTGATCTATTTGCTTGTTTGCTGTACCTCAGATAAAATACAATTATCATCTTACCTATTTCACTGCCACCACTCTAGTTCAGAATATTGCTCAAGGTTACTGCTGATCTGTAGCACACCATGATAATAATATCTAAAAACGAAACAATTTTACTTAAAGCTGTAATTGGTTATTAACATGGATTAATATAATGATTAGCGTATCTTAAAACAGAAAGATTGTTCTGACAAAAGCAAAAATACATAAATTTCAAGTATATATTGCAGATGCAGCAAATATTGAAATGCTGCAGGTAAAAGTTCCAAGAAGTTTTCTTTTTATGTTAGGTTTTCTTTTTAGGTTAAGTTTTCTTTTTAGGTTAAGTGTTTTTTTTAGGTTAAGTGTTTTTTTTCCCAACCTGCATGTAGTTAGTTCACTCATTTTTCTTCTTAAACATACACCGACTTCTGCTATCAGCAAAATCTTTACCACTGGTGACAATGACTGATGTGTCATGCAGATAATGGTGGATAGATGATTGGTGTTTGATGCCATCTGCCTGAATGAAGGTTTCAGTTGAAATTAAAGCAATATAACACCCAACTACACCATGCATTGCAGAACCCTGAACACCTCCCCCCCCCACCCCCCAGAAAAGACGTCTTTTGACAGCAAGCTTATGAACTGCCATTGACTCATGTATTTTTTCTGCCAGGAAACTCAGAATGATGTGCCTTTGGCAACAGGTCAGCAGATCCTGACATTGTGACATTTCTACATTCTATAACTTGTGGCAATTCTGGTGATTTTTACTGGATTTTGCATATTTCCCCAATTTTGTGTCCCTGTTAGAAGTTGATGTTCTATCTGGCGCCTAAATGCCAAGCTGAAGATCGAATTGCCTGAAAGTTTTCTTTATATGGCAATATTCCTTAAAGGTGCTGTTTATTGTACCATAATAATGCCCTTCTCTTTTATCAATCCTCGTTTTTTTTTTTTTCAAACTTGAAACTTTTTCAACTTGGCTATCATCATATACATCTTCTTATTAAGTAGATCTGAAACAGAATGGCAGATATATAACCAGGCGATTACCTATGGTACGTGACTTTTTCCGATTGCTGTCTGACATCCCTGACCCTTTCCCCTCACTCAGCCTTGTCCGCTGGGTTTCTCCAGTCCCTTGGAGGAGCATTGCACTGCAGCAGGTGTGCGAACACTGACAGCCCCGTTCATCCCAGCTCTCCTCCATGTCTGGAACGAGTGTGCTGAGTAGGGGGGTTGGGAAGAGGTCAGTTGCATGGTCACGGATAAAGACAAGGAGCTTTTCTGTATCTGTCATAGGGTGGAAGTCCTCCCAGATGCTTTTTGGGGCAACATTGTGACATTGATTTACTAAGTGAATTGGTATGATTTATGGGTGCTTAACGGTGATTTATTTCAAGTGTAGTGACTACATACAATATTTTTCTTTATGAGTAGAGGGGTGACAAATTAGACTGAAGTCATTAAGAAGAGAAGGTTAAGCAGAAAGCTCGTTGTGTTTTTCAGCAGGAAAGGATACGCCTTTCATGCCCTCTGGTTTTGAATGAGCTTTCAGACGTAAATTCAGTTTTAATACTATATGTGTATAAGTACACTCAGCTGGAATTGTCTTTAGGTGTAACAGCCCGCTCCTACAAACAGAGAATCGTGTGGGTGTGACTCAATACATGAGTATGCAGAAAAGGTCCAGAGATTACTAAAATTAGCTACATCAAAAGCGTCGGGGTGTTTTGCAACACAGATTATTTACGAGGTAATAAGACTGTTACATGTAAATTCTCCATCTGTTAGTGAGTTCTGAGGCAGTTAAAATAAAGCTTAAGTAAGAGAGAGAGACAGAGGTCAAAAGACTATGTGGCTTCCCTCCTACACTAACTAACTGCATCTAAATAACTGAGACGTTATAAACGACCTGCTCTCTCACAACACTACACCTGATGCTCTTAAAGGCATAAAAGTCCAAACTTTTTCAGTTTATTACTGTAAATATTCCATGTAAATAACTAAATATGCCACTATACTGGCCATCCTCCCCCTCATCCACACTGCTTCCAGGGATGGGATTCAGGAACCCTGTGACCCAAGACCGGATAAACGTTATGGAAGATGGATGAAGGGATGGATGAGAGAGGTAGCGGTGAGGAGCATGTGCAGACAGCAGGCACCACACGACGAACCACCTCAGAGATGAGAACCTGAGTACAGACATGCAGTGGTACCTCAGCACCACACCAGTCCAAATGGAACAGTGTGAGTTTTTTTCTGGTGGCTGGAGTGCAAATCCTGCAATCAACCCCCAAATTTCCCTATAAGTTGGAGGACCTGCTTGCAGGGCTGGATGTAGATTAACGTCATACCCAGGAGGAAGGGATGAAGGGATGGTAATTAAACATAATAAATGTAAAATATTCACGACTGTTTATTATTATTTATTGCTCTTGTATTGGTACATTTGTGATGTATTTAATACGAGTCTGACTGAAGAGTGTCATCAGAGCGAAGTGAAAACATGACTGCTGAGTTCTATGTTTATTACATGACCTGATATGCATAGAATGCCACGCAGCCTTTCATAAACCACATTTAATAACCACAGCATCACTGTTCCATTCCTTCCAATATCATCCAGCATCTGCCTTATTCACCTTCTCCGCTTCTGCTCTCCCCTTCCCCAGGTCACTAGATTATCTGCCTCCCAGATACGGGGAGTTTGGTAGCTCAGGCTCTGAGGTCCGCGGGCCGCGCCAGGGAACGCACACTGTGAGCGATAATCATGTTCCCAGAGCACACAGGCAAGAACAAGTGGGTGGCACCCCCACCCCCCCTTGGCCTGTAGGCCTTCCACTCGCAAGTCACTGCACTTGCAAATTACAGAACAGGTCGTTTTGACTAGAGCCCTGGTACCATCACACCAGAGCCACTGGACGTCTAGCTAAGCCCCCGATCTGACACGTCCTGCAGTGTTACTCGTTACACCATTAATGTAACGTCTAACATTTAGAAAAATGGCATGTTTTGTTCGTCCACATCAAAAAATCCCATTTAATGTTATGTTGTATTTACACCTTTTTTAAGTTTCCATTTTTCGCTGAATGACATTTCCCTTTGACTTAATTTCTACTTGATTCAAAATATCACAAAGACTATTATAATTAAGTACTTCAAATTGCCAGCTTGTTATCAGTATTCATTGCTCACTGTAGACTGCCTACGTCTCCACACTGAAGGGCCCGGTTCCGCACAGGATAAGAAGGCGTGGCCTGCGTGGGTTTTTGCAGTGTGCCTACGCTCCGCATCTGAACATGTTCCACCGTATTTTTGTGTTCCTCTCACCTGGACAGTCTTTCCAAGTGTCGTAATCTAGGTGCCATTCAAATGCTTGCGTTTTGAATCATATATGCTGTTGAGTTGCAGGGAATCATTAGTGGCCCTTTTTAAGGAACAGCTGGAATCTGAAGTGAATATGTCATGCAGTATTTCTCACAGAACCAACCCTGGCATCTCGCTCTGGAGCTTCCTGACTGCGATAACAAGGTTTAAGACCCAAGGCTTGTGAAAGGTTACAGCACCACCTAGTGCTTACAGTTAGACTTCATCCTGGCTCGTATTAAAGGGTTAATAGACTGAGTACATTATGGCATGGAAGACTATGAGTTATTTATTCTAGTGACATCTGTAACGACTGGTCTAGCCACAGGTTCCAAATTCTAATAAATATTTTAAGAATATAATACTTTGCTGTCATTGCGGCTAGTACAACAACATTTTGAGACCTTGAGTGCTCACTTATTTGCATTCCCCCCCATACTCGCCCCAGCAACAAATCCCCCAGGTCCATTGCATGAAGCATTTAAACAGCGTGTGCAAAGCATTTAAAGTCGGCCCACGGCTGGCCCGGGCTACAGCTTAAAAACCAAGAGGCCCCCCCTCCCGTCCGGCAATTGGTAGTTCTCTTCAAAGTCTGCCGTCGACCAGAAAACCCTGAAACGGCACGTCTTTTCCCACTGTGTAGATTACATCACTGATCATCAATGTGACTGTTTGAGGAGGGTGAGTCTTTCATCTGCAGAGAGAGCAAAGGCCCGTGAGATTAGCGCCGATTATATGCAGATTTGTCATCGTCATAAATCCACAGCTGTCCAGCTCTTCACATTTTTATATGTCACTTCAAAGAGTCCATCACCATCTCTCTGTCTCTTTATTGCCTCTGTTCAACTGACAGTCGTCTTCGCTTAGGAATCCCCGTCTTTGTTTCCTGTTTTTGTTTGTCTTATTAAACAAACAAAGTTTATAGTTAACTCAGAACTGGTCTTTCTAACACTGTAGTCAAGACTGATTCTCATGAAGGCCTGGAGGCAGATGAGGTACTTGGCCTTAAACCACGATAAATCAACTTTTTTTCACCCATGGGAGAGGAACGAGCGTTTGAAGACAAATGCCAGGTATTTTCTGAAGCAGTTCATCCACGCAACATAAGGGGCAGCCATAAAACATCCAGGTGTATTGTGAGAAATGAATCAGATGTTTGCATCTGTGTTCCAGCAACCAAGAAATTCACAGATCCAGTAGTATATATACAGCTGATACATAAACAACCGTACAGAGGGGATTACACTGAAAAAGACTGGTAAATATATGTGGAAGGTCATATGTGGAGGTCCACACATATAATAGGAGTTGGTTTTGCAAACCTCACCCATCTGACCTTTGTTGTCACAATGATGATGATCTGTGGCCTGTGCCCTTTCATAATTCTTTTAGAATTAAGCTATTTTTGGCAAATCTGGGCTTCCGTATTTTCCAGGTTTATGTATTTGTGCATTGGTCACAAACGCAGGTCAGCAGACTTTCCAGACAACATCCCACATCCACACGGAGCATTTATGTTTTTATGGAGGGACACTGTGTTGAAGCCTCTGTGTTTAGCTAAATACTTCAGAGGAGTTAAAAACATTATTTATATCCAGATATTTATATTCATTGTTATTTATCTCAGCCGTGTTTCACCTTCGGTGGGCGAAACGGTTCATTCCTGAGCAGAAAAATGTACAGATTCTTATCAGAATGTCCAGACGGCGGGCGAAAGGCTCGCTGAGTGACGGTCTTCCAAATCGCTTTTCCATCGCTTGCAGATGTTTCATAAAAACGCCCGACTACTGAAGAAGGTGCTCGTCACAAGAGCCTCATGAATCGTCACTCCGGGGCCCGTTGGGAACCGCCGGGGCCACCTGTGGGGCCGGGGAGAGGCACTCCATAACTCTGGGTGGTGGGGGTGGAGTAGGGTTGGGGGGGTAACACCCCTTTCATCCTCTCAGGATCTACGTGCTCCAGCTGTTCACAATTTATCACGCTAGTATCTAAGGGGGACGACTCTGCAGAAGTGCATCCCAGTGGACCGCACTGGACGTGGTTCACGGCCCCCGGGGAACAGACCGGATCGGGGGGGCTGGTCACCAGGACGAGCTCCTTGGCTTCATGTGCCAGGGATAAATACCTCATAAAGATTAATGGCTTGAAATTAAGCCACACCATTTTTAGACCATCAAAATGCATACGGCTAATGATGAGCATCTTGGTAGAGTTTGTCTAATGGTACTAATTGGATTTTAATCAAATATTCATTTTAATTTGCCAAGAGTGCATAAATCTTTAGTCTTCAGATCTCCACACTGGTTTACTGACCAGGAATGCTCATAATACTAGTGGAAAAATGACCCACAGCGAACCATGACGAAGCATTTAAAATATGCAAAAGTTCATACATGATGTGTTGTCAGACACCATGAATAGGATAATGTTGCAATATAAAATTATAATGTAGTCTATAAATTTGTTACATTTCTTCGAGTTATTACATATTACATGGTGGGTAATAACGCAATATGTAATAACATCGCCTTATGTGATAAAAATTTGTTATGTTTAGTCGAGTTATTAAATAATGTGGCATTGTTACATAATGCATTGTTACATGTTTAAATGTAAAACACACATAAGAGTAAATGTCTGCCCATCACACAGACAGCCCCCCTTGCTACCCCGGAAGTAGAACCTCTCCCAGACTCCAACAGTGCCACCTACAATGTGTGTCCCTTGCCAGCTGTTTGTCCCATAATCACTCACAGGGCATGGGCCCAACCAGCCTGCATTGTTTTATAGATCAGGAAGAGCAGATGCAGGACAGGTGCCACAAATGAATGCACACGAGAGGAGTTACCAGGGGTCAGAAGTCACGGGGAGCGAGGCCTTGGGCGGCCAATAGCTGATCCGACACGCGTAGGAAGGAGAGACAGGCACCTTGGCCTGGCACCTGTTTTCACCATCTCGCCTCGCTTTCTCTCATCTCCCTGCATTTTACACCCTTTAATTTCATTTTGTAGGGACAAATCTCCCCCCCCACCCCCAACACTTTTTCAACAACTCAGCCACCCCAAGCGAGAGTGCATTCCAGCCATTGCACTTGGGGTTAGGGCACAGATCTGAGAGAATTACCCCCAGCTGAGGGAAATGACAGCCCCCCCAACCCCCACCTCTCTTCTGGAAACTTGAGAGCCTGTCAGAGAAGCACAGATAGTACGGCCTAAATACTTTCTCAGTGCCCCATCCTGGGCCTTCCTCCTTCATCCCCTCATTACCTGTTACATGTTACACGCTCAGATGAAAATCCGAGGAGGTCAATGAATGAATGAATCAATCAATCAATCAGTCAGTCAATGGATGGATACTACTATTCTCATGATGAGAGTCAATGTGATTATACCATGTTTTATTAAATAATTATTGTCATATTTTCATGCTTTTTGGGTAATCTTTTATTGTATTGTGTGAAAAAGTTTTATACTTCATTAACAGAGTGAAGTGAAGTGCGTCTCTTAATGCTGATGTTCTCTTTAACACCTAAACACCTCGTTGACCCTCCCCCTCCCCGCCCCTCCCACCCACCTGCTGATGCCTTTGCCACTTTCTTCCCTGAGAGGGTGGCAGCCACTGACAGCCGGTTCTCCGCACAAACCACCCGCATAGGGCCCCGCATGCACGGCCCTTTGCTTCCCTCATTCAATCCCCCTCCCCAACCCGGATGTTTCTAACCTGTTTGCCCACCAGCCCACAACCTGTGCCCGGGACCCTGTCCCCTCCCATCTCCTCCAGGCCATCTCTCCTGCATTTACCCCAACACTTACCCATTTGATGCACTCTTACCATTTCACCGGTACATTCTCTGCTGAATTTAAGCAGACTCAGGTAACACTGCTGCTTAAAAAACCCTCACTCAATCCATCAGAGATTGAGAACTATGAGCCAGTCTTCTTCCTACTATTCTTGTTCATAACTCTTCAAAGTGCTGTCCTCTGTCAAAACTCTGAATGAAGAACAACCTCCTGGACTGTCTTCAGTCTGACTTCAGACCTGGACCCTCAACTGAGACTCCTCTCCACACTGTTGTGGACACTCGGAAAGTCCCAAGAAATGCATCTGAAACGCATCAGCCATCTGTCCTGATCCTACTGGACCTCTGTGACACAGTGAATCAGCAAATCCTCTTGGCCACCCTTTCTAAGCCTGGCATCACAGTGACTGCTCTGCACTGGTTTGACTCATACTTGTCAGTCAGATTATTCCAAATGTGCCTTGGAGTGCAGAGGTGTCCAAATCACATCAGGTAACAAGACTCCCCCAAGGCTCCATCCTTGGTTATCTCCTCTTGTGTCTTTGTATTACCTAGGTCAGATCATCTAGTCTCATGGCTTCTATCTCTAATCCAGATCTACTTGACCTTCTTTCCTTATTGCACCATGGTCTCTGCATTCCTGGCTGACGTTGCAGTCTGAATAAGGGACTATCACCTCCATCTTATTCTCTTCAAGGCTAATCTCCTTATATTCCCTCCCAGCCTACCATCCATCATGACATCACTGTTCAGCTTGGATCGTCATCCACACTGTCTCCATCAAGGAATGCCTGGAACCGAGTGGTAATGAGAGACAACCAGCTGTCCTTTGCTGAGCGCATAACAGGAGTCTCCAGAATTTGCAGATTCATCCTGTATAACATGAGGAAGACCAGGTATCTTCTGCCTGAATATGCAGCTCAGCTTCTAGTCCAGGCACTTGTTACTTCACAAGTTGACTATTGCAACTTTCTACTAGCATGTCTTCCAGCTTGTGCTATCAGACCACTGCAGATGATCCAAAAAGTAGCAGCACATCTGAAATTCATTCAACCTAAACATTCTTGTGTCACACCCCTCTTTGTCTCTCTTCACTGGTTCCCTATTGACAGTTACATCAAGTTCAAGTCCTTGGTGCTGACTTAGAGGTACATCGATGGACAGGCACCCTTGTCCATCAAAACGCTCCTCAATAACTATGTCCCATATTGCCACCATCAGTCAGCAAATGAACCGGCTTGGAGCGCCTTCGTCTACACAAGAAGTGACACACCACTTTGGATATGTAAATGTAAAAGTATATTTCACACTCATTCAAACATTAGTGACTAAAAAGAATAGTTCTTTATGTCGGTTGTGTCTTTAAAATAACACTCTTTAACACAGACACACTGTTGCATTCAGCAGATTTATTTTATTATTTTATGAACTTGGTTTATGTTAAGAACTCTCTCTGGAATGTTTCCAGCTACATGGGATCTTAAAGTATGGCGTCCCATTTCCAAAGGGAAGACTTGGATCTGTATGCTCCTTGGACAGCCATTCCTGAACAACTGGTGCTGGCACTTCTTACTGGGATTTGCACTGCGGCCAGTGTGTAGTCTCTGGAATTCCTGCTACACTAAACTGGCATTCAACTCTAGAGATAAGTCCGACACTGCTAGATGCCCTTGAATTGCATGTGCGAATCACAAGACTCCTTCCGAAATGGACTTTTTCCACATTTGCAGCTGATATTTCAGATAAAACAACAAAATTATATCTGTGAAAACCTGCAGGGAGTCACACACACACACACACACACACTGTCATGCACGCACATTTTTTTTTCTTTCAGGGCATTTCATGCAACACGTGATGGTGTAGCCAGAGGCACTGCTCCAGTTTGTTTTTGGTGATGAACACCAGCATTCCTGTCACGTGCTGAGTTCGGCATGGAGAACCGGGCTCCCAGAATCACTGGTAGCTCAGATGGAATTCAGTCCAACCAGTCTGAGGACGAGTTTTCATAAGAAAAGTCTCACTTAAGGGAACCTGCACAAGGACAGGAGTTCTAAATATACGCCCTCCGACAATCAGGCAAGTGTTCTTGCATTATTTTCTGAATCTATAAAAGAATAATCCACTTTCAGTTTTGTTGTGTTTTGTAATGTCTAAATTTAGCACAAGTGCCACTTGAAACAGTACAATACTGCCATCTAGTGGTTATAAAAAGCCAACCCATACTAAAACAGAACAATTAACATGGGCTGAATTGTACTCATTACTGAAACACCTGCTTAATGATTGCATATAATGGCCGTCATGTACGCAGTCTCATGATTCACTGCACACTATAGGCTGACCATAGTACAATCCAGCCCTCCAGCATCATCAGGCTAAAAGGTAAAACATTTAGCATAAACCTGTCTCACTGTCAGCGATTGCACATTTATCTACATGCTTTTCTTGATTCATTTTTCTCTCAGGGGCACATTTGTTTTGAGAATAGTTTTGAGTTTTTGTGGAAGATCTACAAAAGCACGTGTCCATTCATCCATCACAAGCAGTGGCGTAGGTTTAGGAGGGTTTGATACAGTGGAATCCGCTTATAGTGACCACCTCTGTCTGGGTGAAACAGACCACAATAACCGCACAATCGTACAACACAATATTGTACATAAAATATAGCTTATTGTAATTTCGCCATTGCATCTCGGTGGCTCATTTTTTGGCAGTTTACTACTGTATATGTCTTGAGTCTTTATTTGTCATTGAGAGAAAATGACTTTCCCTGTCATGTTTTCTGCGCACGCAACATTAGCCTGAGGTAGCCAGAAGCAGACGGGTTACTGCATAGTAGGCTTAAAAGTTTAAAGTAAAAAAAATAAATAAATAAATAAATTAGCTTAGTTTTAATTTTTTCCGTATGTTGTCATATATGAAAAGACTCAAAATGAACACTGTAAACGGACTACTTGATTACAATAAGCGAATAAACAGTATTAGTGCAGGAATGATTCTGTCCCAAGCTTTTTGATCCAAGTAAGCGGTTGATCAATATGACCGTGATCACTATAAGCAGGTTCCACTGTACTGGGGTAACACAACCTAATCATTTAATTTAAATACTGTGGACTTTGTTGGGAGGATGAATGAAGCCAAATTAAATACTGGGGGTGGGGGGGTAGTCAGAGTTCCATGGTTCACAAGGTCCATAGAAACAGAAAATGGAGAGAAAATACTTCGGTTTTCCTTTGTATTAAAGAAGAATGAATAAGACATGATCACATAACATGTCACACTCACCTTCAAGAACACTTGGGGGAGCTGTTCTCAGCCCTCGGCTCCGCCCATCCATGCCCCCACCCCGCATGGTACGGCGACGCACCCCCAATGCAAACTGTTACCTCGCTCCCGTAAAAGATAGTTCCAGTTACTAAGTCTTTTCTTTTTATGCGACTTCCCACATTACCCCATCAGTGAATGTATGTATCTGTTCCCTACAGTTGTTAAATGGAGAGGATCTTCTATCCAGGTTCACCCACTGCAGCAATGATGTTGTGTTTAGACGTGAACCAGGAAACAGCCGAGGCTATTTAAAGATGATGGAAGGACCTTGTTATACAGCCCAGCCGTAAGCTCAGCCATAAGCTCGACCCAGCCGTAAGCTCAGCCTAGCCAGGCCCAGCCGTAAGCTTGGCCCAGCCGTAAGCTCAGCCCAGCCAGGCCCAGCCGTAAGCTCGGCCCAGCCGTAAGCTCGGCCCAGCCACCCTTGGGGACAATGGACCGGTCAAACTTATTAAATCTCCTCTGCAGATCGAACCACTGGCATCATCACTGTCTTTTTACCACTGGCAAGTTATCCCTGTGCCCCCCCCCCAACAATTCACAGCTGGAGCCAGGCCTGAGTCAAGCTTCTTTTTTTATACATCATCAGGCCACATTCTTCCACTGACTGTGATCTTATTTTGCCCCTTTGTACTGACAGTGAAAGTGGCAGGAATGGGAGCCATTGGGGAACAGTTACTTAAACACACCGATATTGACCCTGAGCCCCAGGACAGGTTGACTTTACATGGCCAGCAGAGGGCAGAAAAGACACAACCAGCACCAGCTCGCTCTCATTAGCACCTTCCAGCGGTCTTCCTTTGATTGTGATACTTGTGTGGCATGTTAATGGTCCCATTTAACGAACTGAACAGACTTGCTATTTAGTGTAAAAAAGAAAAATGAGAAGCCATCTTTTCTGACCTCAAAACGGGTCGTGGCCAGAAAAATGACAATATGCAATTAACGAATGGGTAATTTTTTAATGGGCTGGATATGCAGGGTAAGAAAAGACAAGGCCGAACAGACCAAATGATGTGTTTCACTTCACAGCCATTAGGGGGCAGCTGAAACATGAGAGAATTCTTCAAGAAGCAATTCTGCGCTATGCTTAGTAAAAACAGGAAGTGGGAAGTGTACAGGAATGAGAAATTTAAAATCATCTGATTACTTTCTCATATCCTCATGCTTTCACAATTACCTGAATCATCTTAAAATAGTTGACCTACTTACTCTTAAAAACAGCAAACATGCTTTATTTGCCATTTGCACAAGTACAGGTACATTGGGCTGCTTCTCTTTGCTGATCCCATCTTCCTCTCCTTAGCCGGTGGGGGGGGGCACAGCACAGAGTCAGCTAACCCCCCCCCCCTGGAGCTGGGGGGGGTTAAGGCCCACAGACATGTGACTGTTCCACCAAGGCCAGGGCCTGAACTGGCAATCTTTTGATCATAGGCACAGAGACTTAACCCCCCAAGCCACTCCCTATTCCCCCTGTCAGCCGGGTTCCCCGCTTGCTAATGTAAACAGCCTGCCCCCATAAGTCATGTGACTGTAACTGCATACAGCACGCAGCCAGGACCTAAGGTGATTTTAAGCATGGTGTGATTGTTGGTATCAGACATAGCGGTTCCAGCATCTCAGAAACAACCATCATCATGGGATTTTCATGTCCAGTGTCTAGAGCTTACAAATAACGGTGCAACCAACAATTAACGTCAGGTCAGAGGCAGTTATGTAACAAACAAAAAAAACATCTTGTTACGGGCAGAAGTAGAATAGAATAGTACAATAGTCACATGTGTTAAACCAACAGGAAGACCACAGTCGCAGAAATCACAGTGCTGTGCAGATAGGCTTCTCTGAACAACAAACACATTTACTATAAGATCAATTCTGGAAGGAAAAGTTAAGTCCTATCCAGTACAAGCTAGGTCTACATAAAAGTATCCACTGAGTGTAAGTCCCCAATTAAGTGATTACACAACAAAGGTGATTAACCCCTGCAAGATAACAAGTGTTAAGCTATATCACAATATTAACGATATTCAGATTGGTGACAATGCGAATGTTCATAATAACGATACAATATGTTGTTTGTATATTCATATATAAATATCATATATACAATATTTTATAATCGCCCAGCCCTAACAATATCATGATATTGACAGAATATGTGTATGGTGAAAGTTACTCATCTAAAAGGAAGAAGCGTATGATTTTCTGGTCTCAGGAATAACCCTCTGAGGTCAGAAATCTGACACATCACATCATTCCTGTAATACAGGCAAGTGATCAGGCATATAAGCAGATGACTACACAACGATTTACTCAAACTTTAACCTAATTATTATTAATGGGGTGTTTTTAAATGTGTTTTAATTTAATACATAGTTTAAGCAAACTGAGAATAGTGACTATGTCTCAATGAGCAGTTATAAAAAAAAAAAAACCAGCAGCGCTTAAAATATCAATGGCTGGACTCAAAGACGAACTTTCAATCGCTCATCTGAATTTCCGCACATACACAGACACATTAAGAGAAAAATACCATATACAACACGCATAAGTTGGACTCCTTAACAAATTTACTTTTAAATTAAAGACATACATCAAACACTTATTGGACGTTGCCAAAATATATTATTAAATGCCAGAAAAATCGTTTTATAAAGTAAACCAAACTGTTAATTGCACTAATTTCACACATAGTCGCCTGTGAGCGGCACACGTTCTTCCTGAATAAATCCTGCGGCAGGAGTAACGCACGTAAACATGAGAGCCGACAGCGAACCATCCCTGTAAAGTCCGACGCTTCTTCACGTCGACTTGCCCAGCTACCTCTTTCATCTGAATTAGCGTAGGCTCAGTATCATTTAAAGTTTTGCGTATTTCCATACAAAATGTGCGTATTCTGCGTTCTAACCTTTACGGGCTGATTTAACCCGACTGAACTGTTTGTAATGTGAACAATACTGCCCACTTGCGGCCACTTGCAGAAACTGCAGACGCTCCTCCGTCAGGCACTGCAGCTCCATTACCCCCCCCACCTCCCCCCAAACTTCAGGTAATACTCCATACAAATGGTTGTAACAAGTATAAAAATAGTCATTTGGCTTCTTAGAAAAACCTTAAAATTGAAACCTATAACAAATATTTTTTATAGAAATTACTACAAAAGTTTTTTTTTCTTCACAGAAATTACAATACTGCTGGTTTTGCTCTGCTACTCGATGGCACAGTATTTACCAAATAAGGACGGTGGAGACATGAATTTTCCTTGAGAGAATTACATTCTGTAGCCGTTTGGCCACACTGGATCCAATCACAGGACAGGTCCTGGGGGACAAGGCAGGGGAACAAGGCAAGGAACAAGGCAGGGGAACAAGGCAGGGGACAAGGCAGGGGAACAAGGCAGGGGAACAAGGCAGGGGAACAAGGCAGGGGACCAGGCAGGGGACAAGGCAGGGGACAAGGCAGGGAACAAGGCAGGGGACAAGGCAGGGGAACAAGGCAGGGGAACAAGGCAGGGGAACAAGGCAGGGGAACAAGGCAGGGGAACAAGGCAGGGGACAAGGCAGGGGAACAAGGCAGGGGACAAGGCAGGGGAACAAGGCAGGGGAGACCCAGGACAGGTTTTCAGTAGAGTCCAGACTATCCATCACAGTAGAGACATGCTCTAGAGGGAATCTGAACACCAAATCAACGTATGTCTCTGGACAGTGAGGACATGCAAACTGCACACACACACACACACACACACACATGTAGGGTAAACATATCCTTATGGGGACCGCTCATTCATTTCAATGGGAAAAATGCTAACGCTAACTATGACAACCTTAACCCCCACCCTGCCCTAACCATAACCATAAGTAACCAAACAAAATGCAAGAGTTTCTGCATTTTTAGTTTTTTCATAGCAGTCAACAGGGACCAGGAAACCGGTCCCCATAAGGGAAAAAACGGATATTTATCAAGTTATGGGGACATTGTGTCCCCATAAGGATAGGTAAACCCGCTCGCACGCACGTGCACACACACACACACGCGCGCACACACACAGGTTTGTAATTATATCTTTGTAGGGACTCCATTCATTTCTATGGGGAAAACTAATACCAACTTGATGAGTTTAACCCCTACCCAGCCCTAACCTTAACCATTAGTAGCCAAATAACATACAAGACTTTTGGCATTTTTACTTTTTTGATTGCATTAACAGATCTTTGTGGGGACCTGAAAAATGGTCCCCGCAACTTCAAAATAACAGGTTTTTATTACATTGAGGGGAACATTTATACCCCAGCCTCCCATCTCCAACATTGTGCTTTGTTGTCCCTTGAGATCACTGCCAAGTCCCCCCCCCTCATTCCGGAATCCCCACCGGGGGCCACTCAGCCGAGCCATGGGCGTGAGGACCTTGCAAAGCCCCCCAGGGGCAGGTCAGGGTACAGGGCGCTCATGCGGGGAAGCTGGTGCAGCGGCCCCCCCTGCTGGTGGAAGGAGGACAGCGTGCAGGAGTCCTGGGAAAACGCGTCCATGTCACCGGTGCCACTCTGAAACGTAGATAAACATGAAAATTAACAAGCAAGAGAGCAAAAGCACACACACTCCATACACACACTCCATAGACACACTCCATACACACACTCCATACACACACTCCATAGACACACTCCATAGACACACTCCATAGACACACTCAATAGACACACTCCATACACACAATCCGTAGACACACTCCATACACACACTCCATAGATACACTCCATAGATACACTCCATAGATACACTCCATACACACACTCCATACACACAATCCGTAGACACACTCCATACACACACTCCATAGATACACTCCATAGACACTCCTGTGTCAGGCAAAATTTCCAGAAGAAGCATTTTAACCTAAGTAATTGCTGTCTTAAATGGTTTTCTAAGAACTCCGCTCATCAGAAATGTGCAGTTTGAATACACCCCATTAATAATATACACACACGGCCCCCCATCATCACGCTAATAATACTGCAATGATAACTAGCATAGTGTAGCAGCTTTTGGACAGATCTGCATACTGTATTAATCCACATTTGCACCCCCCCTTGTACCTGGAAGTGGGCCTGCGGGGGCACGGGACTCTCCCCCAGGCCAGGCAGCTCAGCTACAGACACACACTGAGACACGGGCGGGTGGTTGACAGTGACGCACGCTTCACCGCCCACTCCTCCCAGCTCAGGGATTCCCAGCAGCTCCTCCAGGTCCAGTGCAGGGAAGTGGTCCTCCAGAACCACCGGGAATTGGGGCAGCCGGGCTGAGAACAGGCCGTCGGGGTCCGAGACCGGCCCGTCCTGGTCGTGGAGCTCTGGGGGTGGCCCCTCCACAATGAAGCATCCATATAATGGGGGGGGCAGCATCTGCAGGTGGGGCTGATCCAACTTGAATGAGGAAGGGTGTCCATTCATAGCGTCCATGGCGACAGAAGAGGGCGGGTCCTCGCTGACCTGCACGTGGCTCAACCGGTGATGTGGCCGCTGATGTGGACAGTCGGCCAGGAGATCATCCCGATGCATTAAAAGTTGCGGTTGCTTACACACATGCGGATTCTGCTGCTCCGCCGCCCTTCCTCGTGTCCATGTTTCCAGGGACACGTCCTGCCGGTCGGGTGCCGGTGGGCACCGCGGCGGATCCGGAGGTTGCTCCTGACGGCTCTGGCACAGAAGACTGTGAGGTTTCTGGCACTGCGTTAAACACGCTGCCATCCCAGAATCGCCGGCGAGCACACAGTCAGACTGGATCGTGAGGGATTCCCCTACGTACGCCAGAATCTCATCGGCTACATCTGCGATATCGCCGTTTCCAGGCGTGTCCTCTCTGAAGAAGGTCCCGTCCTGCTGGAGGAGCTCGAGGTCCTCGCTGCACACGCCCAAGCTGCTCATCAAAGTCCACAGGTCGCCGTTTTTATCTTCTTCTGATCGGCTATCCGGCTCTGTGACAATACTTTCCGGAAATATCAAATGGTTCTGGTTCCAGTCACTGTGAAATATGGAGCCCGCGTCCCCAGCAGTGTTGGGGAGCTCGCCAGATTGGAGGGAGATCTGCTCCTGCCCTGGAAGGCAGACATAGATGGAGTCATCCTGCTTCAGCATAGCACCCAGGAGGGAGTCGGGGTCCAGGGACCCCTGCCCAGAAGGGACTCCGCCTCCCAGGCCGGCATCACTGAGGGACCTGAGGAAGCCGGAGTCATACAGGAGCGCCTCTCCCGTGGCGAAGTGAAACGGCAGCCTGAGATTGCGTTTTCTGAGGTTGTCCTCCCCCTCTTCATCCCTGAAGACCAACAACATGATGGAAAAATATTAAAAATAAGAAAACATAAGAACATAAGAACATAAGAAATTTACAAACGAGAGGAGGCCATTCGGCCCATCAAGCTCGTTTGGGGAGAACTTAGCTAATAGCTCAGAGTTGTTAAAATCTTATCTAGCTCTGATTTAAAGGAACCCATGGTTTTAGCTTCCACTACAATAGCAGGAAGACTATTCCATACTCTAACTACACGCTGTGTAAAGAAGTGCTTCCTCAAATTTGTTTTAAAATGTTCTCCCGCTAATTTCCACTTATGGCCACGAGTTCTAGTATTTAGACTAATATTGAAATAGTCATTTGGCTGAACGGCATCCAGACCCGTTAGAATCTTATAGACCTGAATCATATCCCCCCTTAGCCTCCTTTGCTCAAGGCTGAACAGATTCAGTTCCGCTAACCTCTCCTCGTAAGACATTCCTCTAAGACCAGGAATCATTCTCGTAGCTCTTCGTTGCACCTTTTCTAAGGCAGCAATGTCCTTCTTGAGGTATGGTGACCAAACCTGCACACAGTATTCTAGGTGGGGTCTTACCAAGGAATTATATAAGTGTAACATCACCTCCCTTGACTTAAACTCCACACATCTAGAGATATAACCCAACATTCTGTTCGCCTTTTTTTATTGCTTCCCCACATTGGCGAGAGTGGGACATGGAAGCATCAACATACATACCGAGATCTTTCTCGTAATCAGCTACCTTTATTTCAGTGGAACCCATAAAATATCTGTACTGTATATTTCTGCTCCCTGCATGGATTACCTTACATTTATCTGTGTTAAATTTCATCTGCCAAGTATCAGCCCATTCGCTAATTAAATCCAGATCCCGTTGGAGCCTCTCTGCTGCTAGATTAGTATCTGCTACCCCGCCCACCTTAGTGTCGTCTGCAAATTTAACCAGTTTACTGTATGTATTCGTGTCAATATCATTAATGTAAATTAGGAACAATAGTGGTCCTAAAATTGAACCCTGCGGTACCCCACTATAAACGGAGGCCCACTGTGACATAGTGCCTCTAATAACTACTCGCTGCTTCCTATCAGTTAGCCAGTTTTTGATCCAAGCTGCCACAGTTCCTAAAATTCCTGCAGCTTTAAGCTTTAACAAGAGCCGTTTGTGGGGGACAACATCAAAGGCTTTCTGGAAATCTAAGTAAATCACATCATAGGCCTTTTTGTGATCAATTTCACTTGTAGCTTCCTCAAAGAACTCAAGCAGATTCGTTAAGCAGGATCTACCTCTCCTAAATCCATGTTGGCTATCCTTTATAATGTTATTTGCATCTAGGTAATCTACCACTTTCACTTGAATTATAGCTTCCATTATTTTTCCAGTAATGCTAGTTAAACTGATTGGCCTATAGTTTGCCGGATTACTTCTATCCCCTTTTTTGAATATGGGTGTTATATTAGCATGCTTCCAATCTGATGGTACCACACCCGCAGATAACGATTTCTGGAATATTAAAGTCAAAGGTTGGCTAATAATATCCCTCATCTCTCTTAAGACTATAGGTAAGATGCCATCAGGCCCCTGCGATTTATTTATTTTGAGTTTAGCTAGGCTTAGTATCACATCAACCTCAGTTATACATATATTAGTCAATGACGATGCTGTATTCGTATTAATTGGTGGTAAGTTACTTGTGTTCTCTATTGTGAACACCCTTGAAAAATAATCATTAAACTCATTTACCATATCAATTTCGTTATCAATTATAAGGCCCTTACTATCCTGTAAATTAGTGATTTCAGCTTTTAGTGCTCTCTTGGAGTTAAAATATTGGAAGAAACCTTTACTGTCATGCTTAGCCTCCAATGCAATTTTTCTTTCTACATCCCTCTTTGATAGCCTAATGTCATTTTTTAACTCTGCCTGTAGACTTAGATACTCCTGCTTGATTTTGAAATCATTAGTTATTTTCCAGTTGTGGAACAGAGCCCTTTTCCTCCTGACTTTATTCTTAAAACGTTTGCTTAATATGGATCCCCAAATACAGGAGAGAGATATTCCCTATTTCACTAACATTGCAACATGAAGGGAAAAAAAACTTGGCGGTTAGTTGCAGGACTGGCACTCCAGACACTGGAAAAAACTGACACTGGTCCATTCGGACTGGTGTGGTGCCGAGGTATCGCCCGCCGCAAGGCTGCACTCAGGTTCTCATCCCTGAGGTGGTTTGTTGTGTGGTGAATGTGGCAACGTGCTGTAATCAGTGCACGCTCCTTACGCGCTGTGATCAGTGCACGCTCCCTACGCGCTGTGATCAGTGCACGCTCTTTACGCGCTGTAATCAGTGCACGCTCCTTACGCGCTGTGATCAGTGCACGCTCCTTACGCGCTGTAATCAGTGCATGCTCCCTACGCGCTGTGATCAGTGCACGCTCCCTACGCGCTGTGATCAGTGCACGCTCCCTACGCGCTGTGATCAGTGCACGCTCCCTACGCGCTGTGATCAGTGCACGCTCCTTACGCGCTGTGATCAGTGCACGCTCCCTACACGCTGTGATCAGTGCACGCTCCTTACCTACCCACCTACCTACCTCAGCTAACATTTAAACAGCATGATTGTCGCTGCAGGTGCGAGACCAAACATGAACCTACGTGAGGACCTTCTGAGAAGCAATGATGTAGTCGGGTTTGCCGTTCTTGTAGATCAGCCGGGCGTTGGCCTGGACCCACAACCATCGGCTCTGCTTGCTGAGCAGCCTGAAGACGGTCATCCCGCTGTCTCCGGTCTTCATCACTGCAGAAGAGACAGTCAACAGCCACTGACAGTCACCTGAATGGCTGGAAGCGTGGCAGGTCTCAGCATCGACATCTGCGTCTTTCTGTCAGGTTATATGGTCACACATCGACCACGCAGGTGCAGTTTGTCACCCTCCCCGAGGCTCGATGTCAGCAGGGACCCCAGCACTCACTGCGAATGTGATTCTCAGCGCAGTACAGCATGTCTGCCGCGTGGATGAACTGGTAACCTGTCCCTCGGTCACAAAGCTCAGCCTCTGTGTAGCCCAGAACAAGCTTCCCTCTGAATATGGGGTAAAAAAAAATGAAGAGAGAAGCAAATAAATAAGAGTAACTGAAAAGAGGACTATTCCCCTAAACAACAATCATCCTATAAAAACACTTCTCTGCAGCTATTTAGACTACTGCTCTGTAACATAACCAAGGGTACTTTGGATGGATGGATGGATGGATGGATGGTCGGATGGATGGATGGATGGTTGGATGGATGGATGGATGGATGGAGGACATAAGATTATCTACCTATTACATCTCAAACTGTATTAGCCTGTTATCATCCCCCAAAACACACACACACACACACACACACACACACAAACACACATAGTGAACTTCCCAGTGTGCCCAGGAGCCCAGCCATCTGACCTGGCATCACAGGCCGTGGGGGTGAAGTCCAGCTTGTGTTTGGTCCTGAAGAGGAAGTTCCTCGTCCGGATCTCCACGATGGAGGGTGGCTGAAGGGGCGTGGCCAAGGCAAAGAGGGCCAGCTGAGGCAGCACCAAGCAGCCATCTGGGGACCTGCGCTTCTGCCCGTGCAGGACCTTTAGGCGGCCTTGAACATTCATGGCCTGGAAGAGCCACGGAGAAACATCCTTCAGTCAAACTGGGGCAGGGAGACACACGGGAAGCGATAAAGATGCATTCTGATATTTACCCCGTTATTTTACAGCCCTGTAATCAGCATACGCTCCTCACCTCTCGTTAAAGCCGATCCGCTCAATTTGGATACAGAAAGTCAACTGTTTGTCTTCTAACTGAATTTCACATGAGTGCCGTCAGCTATATACTCTGGGCTCCCTGAAATCACGTCACATTCCGTACAATTTTATTTATAATTTTTCTTATTCAAAGGCCCCTGGAAAGTCCCGGCCCTCCCGGATCTGCAGGGTATCCATGCCCCTATTGCGAGCCTGATTGTTGTCAGTCTCTGAACTCTGAGACACAAACTTGTCATTTCACGCAACATGTGACAGTTTGGACACATAGTCATGGAACAACAGTGGCCCCACATCAGGTACACCTGCTCATTAACACCTATAACCCCCAGCAGCGAATTACGGGGCTGCGACTCTGTATGTGTAGCATGACAGAGGTTAAAAGGTTCATTCGCCGTCCCACTAAATATGAGAACAAGCATGGCGCGTGATCTTAGTGATGTTGGTGTCAGACGTGGTGCTTCCTGCATCTCAGAAACTTTCCATCATCTTTGGATAGACACACAATGTCTAGAGTTTACAGGGCATGGTGGGATAAACAAACAAAGCATCCAATCAGAGGCAGCTGTGTGGGAGAAAACACCTTGTTGATGCAAGTCATTAAAGGAGAATGACCAGACTTGTTTTACCCACAATGGAAGATCACAAATGCGTAGATAACAGCTCAATACAACAGTGTACACAGTTTGTGCAAGCAGCGAATGTACACCATCCCGGGGGGGTCCATACTGGTATGGGGCAGTTGTAGATAGTGAGTATGATACTGACATTGGGTGTCAGATGACCATAATAACGGAACCATTCGCTTGGGGCTAAGAAAATGATAAAACTCACATGGAGTTCAAAAGTTCACCAGGAAATCAATGCTTGTGCACACACCAACCGTTTTACTTCGTGTTTTCATTTCCCGTTTTACATTTGTGTAATAATTCGGCTTCTAACAGCTCCTTGCAAACCACAGCTGCACCAGCGGCGCGACGACGCAGCTTGTCCGTACCAACCACGCTCCCTTTAGCTTCAGCTTAACCAGCAACGACGGCTAATAACGGCACGAGAGAAGCGGACGCTGGCGGGTGGAACTCGGCAACGCCTCCGTATGCAGACTGTGAGAGCAATGCAGCCCCAGCGGGCCCCCGACTCGCGTGTTAAACTAGCGGTACGATCGTTTCCTGTTCTAAATAAGCAGCCGGTGACCCTTACGTGAACCCACATGGAGGGATGGGAAACGAAAGAAACCTTGGCGTGAACTTTAGTCGACCGGCCCTCAGCCGTAACGCAGAGACATACTTAACCCTTCGCTCTCCGTCAGAGTTACGGAAATCAACGTCTCATTCGCAGGCAAGGCAGCAATCGCCTGACCGCACCTAGACCATCTCCCTCAGACACCCAGGGCTTCACTGTCTACCGCACCTAGACCATCTCCCTCAGACACCCAGGGCTTCACTGTCTACCGCACCTAGACCATCTCCCTCAGACACCTAGGGCTTCACTGTCTACCGCACCTAGACCATCTCCCTCAGACACCCAGGGCTTCACTGTCTACCGCACCTAGACCATCTCGTCAGACACCCAGGGCTTCACTGTCTACCGCACCTAGACCATCTCCCTCAGACACCTAGGGCTTCACTGTCTACCGCACCTAGACCATCTCCCTCAGACACCCAGGGCTTCACTGTCTACCGCACCTAGACCATCTCCCTCAGACACCCAGGGCTTCACTGTCTACCGCACCTAGACAATCTCCCTCAGACACCCAGGGCTTCACTGTCTAGCAACGCAGGCTTTTTTGCCTCTCAGCATAAACCCATTTCTCTCTGACTTACCAGAAATCCGGAGGAGTTGTCCAGAAAAGATCTCAACCTGCACACGAAATTCCTCTTGAGGAAGGCTGAGTTCTCAGGAGGAAGATTTTCTGGATTGCAAGCTGGAAGAGGGTCGGCATTTCTCTGTCAGATCACCAGTATGACATCTATCTTCTGGCAACGTGACAGGCAGTTAAAAATATAATGCATTGTTAAAGTGTAAGATAAATTGCAATAACATTGGGGGTATCACAGGCCACAGATTTGACACACTCACTTCCTTTCTAAAAGTAAATAGGCCCCTCTTAATAAGCAGGTCAAGTAACCACTTAGAAAATAAACTCAAAGGATAGAAAATAAACTTCAACTCATTGCAGCTAATCAGACAGGTTATCGTTAGCCCTTAGCTATTTATTCATAAATGCATACCCACAACCTTTTCTGAAGACCAGGGGATGAAGATCAGAACGCCATATACTATTGTATACGCTTCATATCTTAGAGCGTCGTAAATCTTCATTCTTCCCGAGTTAATCAGATGAAAGAAAATTCTGAACAGGGCTGACCATAAAGTTATGAATGGAGGATCCGTTATCGCAATGCGTATTGTCACAACAGCTTCATCTCAGTCTCGATCTCAAGGTGAAGAGAATCGAGAGGTCTAATCACCGCTGTAGAGTTAATAAGTACCATCGACGTCCCTGTGAAGTTCAGGCAGCGAGTGGACAGCCACAACCTGAGAGAGTAACACGGCAAAAGAAGAGGAGCCCCTTCCCAAACTGAACCGGATCTCAATGGATCTCAATGGATCTCAGTGGATCTCAGTGTCGAATATGATGATCCTGAGCAGGCCCAGGCTACTCTGTGGAGATATTTGTCCACAGTACTCAGGGAATTTTCTTTCCAGATACCCCCGTGTGGTGGGGCCACGTGGGATCGTTGCCAGCAGAAGAAGCGGCTTGTCCACACGACACTCAGACATCCACACTTTTCCTTTACAGGGTCCTACCCTCTCGGTGATTCCTTGGAGGATCTTAAAGGTCTTAGAAGGTACAGGTGAGACACCAATGGGCCTGGTTACTCAAAGGTGTCAGTAATGCATTAGCAGCTGAGGTCCAGCAAAATGCCTAGTAAACGAAGAGCAAACAAGCTGTTCCCCACACACAACGTATTAAAACGTTCTCAACGTTGGTTACTGTCACATACAGCTCTTACTTTGAAATGTTATTTTGGGCAGAAACCAGAGGAAGGGAGATTAAATCAGAGCTGCGAAAACAAAAAAAGCAAACATGGTGTGAAACGCGGGTCACAGCAGAAGCCGGCATGGCACAAAAGCGAAAGCGAACTGAAAGAGATGCTGCGTCTTTCCCGTAAATCAGCGGGGGGGGGGGGGTGACTCCCATAAATCAGTCTATGGAGGGAACAGTGAGTCAGGAGGATTTACAAACTTGATTTTCCTTTGAAAAGTTTTGTAAAAGTTTGGCACCTCCTGAACTCCCCATATCTATCTATCTATCTATCTATCATATTATCCATAGGTAATGTATCATTCTGGACCTGGCTCATGGTTCAGGGGTCGGGTCTTACAGGAGTCCCCTGGGCTGCCTTGAGGGCTGGGGGGCGGCTTGAACGCCCAGTGGAGCTGCTTCCGGAACTCGGACCGGTCCTCCGTGTGGATGAGCTCGTAGGCGCTCTGGTGGATGACGTCAGACTATTGGGGAGAGGTGTTGCATCAACAGGAGGACGGATATGCCAAAATGCACACGGCTGTCATCTTTTGAGGTTCCCTTTCTACCTTAAATCCATGGTCATTACTGTCCAGTAGGGTGGACATTTGGTCATTTGACACGTTATCCAATAAAATTTTGTTGGTATTTCGTTTTGGAAGAGAAATTCATTTCCCTCCCAAAAGTAGGACATTCCAGCAGTTTCCCACAGGCCACTAAAATAACATAGTATGTTCCCAGCTTGCTCGTTTAACACTCTATCCAGGAGTAATTTGGTTCCAAATTCATTACACGGCCATATTTAACAAAATAAAGTAATGCTTTAATGGTAGCTGATAACTGCCATTATTCAAAACGTATAAACCGATATCACTGCTTGACAGACGCTGCTCCTTCCTCCTCAGTTAAGGCCTAAATGACACAGAATTTCCACCACGGCAGCCATGGCAACAGCCATTTTGTTGTGTGAGTCGGTTTGCATGTGCTGCGGCCCCCCTCCCCACCCCCATTAACCTCTGCGGGACGCCGACGCCTGCCTGACACTAACCCCAACCTTAGGGTAACCGCAATGGTAGATAATGGTGTAGTGCTGGTGGAGGACTGGAAATGCTGTGCGGCATCCAGCAGCTATCAAGGAAATGTCCAAAACAAGCATTCAGTTCAGTCTAGTTCGTGATTTTGAGACCGCTGTTTATCAAGATCGATCAACAGATGACAAATATCTTAGTTATAAATATTAACAGTTTCTTCGCCCCTTTCCATTAATCTAACATAAACCAGGTAAAGTAAAACTAGTGTTTTGGTTTTCCAAAAGTTAAGAAAATCTGTCCCCATGTAAAACGGCAAGATGGAGATGAAATCAGACGAGCAGGAAACGGATGTCATGCGTTCGTCAACTTTCAGAGCAAACAGTCACCTGATGGAAGCCGAGGTAGTCCTTTATGGAAGGAGAGACGTAGAAGATCATTCCATCGGCGCTGACCACCAGCAGGAAACCATTTAGCACCTGATGGAGGTTGTGAAGAATTTGTTCAGCAACAAATATAACTGCAAACATAAAGCCACTTCTATTTAGAGTAGAAGTGAATATGCATTTTAAAGTAACAATGCCAATTTTAAGTACGTTTAAAATAATCCAGTGTCATTGAAATGTAGCTTAAGAGGAGAAACAGCCTCTTAAATGAGGTCATGTTTTCAGGTCTGGGTGTTTTTAAAAGCAAAAACTGAACATGACCGTCTCAGAGAGCTTGGCATGGCACTTCCGCACATGGGATCTCCGCATGCAGACCCCCCAGCACGCACCTTCAGCAGGAGCTCCGCTTCCAGAAGCTCCTCCCCCTGCAGACTGGGGCCTCTGGCGTCCGAGGATCCGAAGACCACTGGAGCGCACAGACATTGACACAACGTAAGACTGGTGCCCACGTAAGCAACTGAGGTACGATTTAAGTGACCGACGCAACGTTTCATCAACATCACGCACTCGGCCTCCGCATCAGCTGACACCACTATCAGAGGTCAGAGGTCACGTTCATGCGACAGCCCAGTGCACACAGGAGACAAGGTGCACAGCCTGTGACGGGGATCGGTCACCGTGCAGCACGTATGTGAGCGCTGCTGTGGTCACGAGCCAAACTCCAAACGTAATCATCTTCCAAAGAAGGCTCTTCAAATCTGTCATCGAAAATACTGCTGATCCAGAGGCAGACAAAACAAACCAGGTTTAACGTGGCAACAAAGACAGATCTGCACTTGAAAACCTACAGGGACTTAAAAAACATCTACACAGTGCCAGCACCTAGCTGAAGACTCAGGAGAGAGAGCAGCTACAGTACGTAAATTAAACTGTATTACATAAGTGAAAGTGACTATGTGATGACGGTTTTGCCAGAAGGATGACATCTAATCAAATCACGTAGAGAATGTCTGGGGTCCATTTGACCTGAATCACACAGTGTTTGTAGAAAAACCACAAAAATGGCCTTGACTGAAGCCCCATGTTCACAGAAGCTCTGGAAATGAACTTACAGGCAGAGACAAGAGCGTGACAGATTTGCAACAGCACTTATATTAGGCACTAGATCAGACTGACTGAGAAATGATACATCCTGTTATTCTTGGCCATAGTCCAGCACAGGAAACGCAGGCTTATTCACTTCCTATAGAGTTCTCTCACCTAAGAGAGCAGGCTGAGCCTGGAGGAGGCACTTCATTACCCAAAAATGGGCGTCGCCAGGGGGACAAGCAGCTGTGATTGGGGCCAGGGCTCTGATTATCGCCTTTGCAACTCATTAATTGGCCATTTATAAAATACAATTCTACTTAACTGACTGCACTATCAGCCACTAAAGAGGAGGACTATCTGATACGAGAACAGGAGTACAACTGCACCTAAGGTTTTAAGTGTTCGATGAACGTTAGGAAAGTCAGAGTATGTATGAACCGGCCTAATCGTTTGAGGTCCCATCGTAAAGCACAAAATAAGCAAGCATTAATTCTAATTCAGGTATAAACACAGCTTATGACCTGTGTAAGATAACAGAACTATGAACACCTCCACAGCCCCGAAGGTTGCAGGGAGTGTAAATAAGGAATCTGGACTTTGCGGGGGGGGGGGGGGGGGGGTTAGTGACGTACACCAGCAGACACCATAAGACTTTCCATTTAAGAATCTACTGCAGATATTCCTCAAAATCATCTCTACGGTGATTGTGAACACGACGCATGGTGTCATGAAACTGGACTAAATTTGACGTGTGTCCCAAACTCTTCTGGCCACAAACTGCCCCCATTTTGGCTACCATGGATCCTCATTGCTTACTTACCTCCGAAACCCCTGGCCAGCAAACCGCATTTCATCATTTCCTCATTGTGAGCTACTAGATGACCAGACTTTCAAATCAGTGCAGAGAAATTCCTCTTGCAAGTCAAATGTTTTTATGTAGACTGTAAATACATAACTATCAGGCACACTTTGAACTTCTATCTGAGACTTCTGCAGTCAGAAAGTCACCAGTTCAAATCTATGGTCAGCACAGTGTCCACACCACTGTCGGCTCCTTCAGCAAAGCCTTTAACCCCAAATGACTGTACCCTAACCCCCACGCTTTGCACTCAGCTCTGCGTGTCTTATAAGCACACAAAATGGAACATGTGAAAGCAAACGAACTGCTATGTCCTTGCGCAAGCCACAAAATAAAGTATTGTTTTTTTTAAACACAACATGCATTTCTCGTGACATCAGCAGGACATGATTGCATTCCTTGCATTCCTGCATGATACAAACTGCACACATGGAGCAACAGCATGTTCATTAAAGCCATTTTAGACACCCGAAGCACCAATGAAGGCGAGACAATGTAACACAACAAACACACGCAGCATTTATGCTCTCTGAAATATAACTCTGTGCCCTTTTAGTTAGACATTGTTCACAGTGCAACTTCAGTTCAGGATGTTCTCACACAAATATTTAGTAACAACAAAAACAGACCAAGAACAAATCAATTTCTTTGTAGCTTTTGGGTCTGGCCTCTTATTACATTCCCTGCCTGAACATTTGGTTGTTTTCTCATGCCTGGTTTTAAGCAGTGATCTGCTACAGCTACATTGCAGTTGTCCTTCATAATATGTAGCTAATATACATTAGGGCTGGGTGACAGTGATAAAATATCGCATTGTGATTATGAATATTCATATCGTCGTTATGATATAGCCTAAACACTTGTTTTCTTGCATAATTAACAGTTAAAATGCACAATTTTTACAGAAATTCCATCAAGGGATGAGTCTGTTGTTGGCATAATTCATTATTATACCATGTCACTATTATTATTAGTGATTATTAGTAAAATAATTTGGTCATGATGATCAGAAAAATTCAAAACCACCTGTCATATTTTACTGGTTTTCTACATATGAATTTTAGAATATCGTGATAAATATAGATATTGTGAAAATATGGTGCAGCCATGTGATACCACAGCACCACACCAGTTCAAGTGGAATAGAACAGTGTAAGGTTGTTTTTCCAATGGAGTAGGATCACTCCTGGCATTGATGAGATTTGAACCAGCAACCTTCAGATTGCTAGCACAGACCCCTAGCCATACAGCCACCACTCTGCACAAAGCCTATAAAACACAGAGTTAAAAGAAAATAGGACATACACACGCTTTAATCAGGAAACCCCTATTTAAAGCACTTTTCCACTGACATACAGGAGCTGAGCCATACGTAGTTACAGCGCGGTTCCAGCGCGGTTCCAGCGCAGTTTGGTTTTCCACTGCTCTTATCTTTAGATAATCAATGTGCAGAACACTGGCATCTCCATGCATTTCAGCATTTCAACCAATCAGCTGCTGGTGACCAAACCAGCTGGGTTTGACTTTGCAATGGAAAACGGGCAGTTTGTGGTAGGACTCGGGTACAGCTTGGTTCTTGGTGGCAGTGGAAAAGCACCATTAGAGCACATGCTGAGGTAGTTGCTGGAAGTATTTCTAATTATGCACTTTTCATATGAGTAATTCGGCTGACCTGTTTATTAAGACTGTAAAGATGAGAGTACACATCACATTTACCTAAATTTCTTTGAAAAGATTCAAGGAAAATACTCCAATTTAAGTGTTTATTTTTAAATAAAATCTTTAAAATATTCCAAAACACAAGCTCTGAGATATGAAACCCAGGCATTCTTCTGCAGCCTTGTTACTGTAGTATAGGGGCCCTCAGCCCCCGCCAACAGGAAAACCTTCCATGAGCAGCTGATTCTAATGCCTTAAATAAACAGTCCCTCAGGCTTAAACAATCTGTGCAAGCAAAACATTAAGATATTATCACAGGCAGGATCTCAGAGTTGCTCACATGCAAGCCCCCTTTGACCATGGAGACACCCCCCCCCACACACACACACACACACACACACACACACACACACGTACTACAGAGTCACATCAGTGCTTCAAATCCCTGGTATTCAGCTACACAGGTCAAGGTTTGCGGTCTGAGCCGAGAGCTATCTAAGTGTTTCGCAACCCGTGTCTGCAGAGTCAAGAGTTCAACAAAACTATTCCAGATTACTCACGCAAGCCCCCACGGCCCCCCTCCCCCGGGAGTCTGTCTAAACAGCGGCACAGTGGGGAATGTTCATAACGCAGCAACCGTCGAAACAAAACAAGCCCCGACAGAAGGAAAAAGCCACACAGCTCATGCAACCTTAAGGACAAACGTAGTGCCGAAACATTCCCAGAGACAATAAGCGCGGAACAATATCCCTGTCAGCGCCTCACTGCTGCTACACGTCAGCCACTCCAGCCACTTAGCTCATCGTATGTTTCCCTTTTTAATTTATTATCTATCCATTCATTCATTTTTTATCTGCTTATCCTGGAACTTATCCCAGACAACATAGGGCTGGGGTACACCCTGGGTGGATGCCAGTCCCGGCCAAGGCATGTTTATTTATTATTGATTATTATATTACATATTTATGACTTAGCAGATGGGGTGGCATGGTGATACAGTGGTTTGTACTATAGCCTCACAGCCCTGATGACCAGGGTTCTAGCCCTCCCATCTCCTATGTGTGTGAAGCTTGCATGTTCTCCCCAAGTCGTCGTGGGGTTCTCTCCGATTTCCAAAGACATGCTAAGGTGAACTGGAGTTGCCAGATCATTCCCTGATTGCATAGAACAAGTGGGTATGGAAAATCACGGCCTCACCGGTGACATCGCTCAGATCAGCTGTGGGATTTGAACCCGAAATGTAACTGTAGGAGTCGTGACCCACAGAGACAAACACTCCCACTGGTGCAGGAACAACAAATGTTACCTAGAAGCTGCTTCGGTGTGTGATAACCATGAATGGAGAGCCAAACCCACGACGCCCTCGCAGACGGGCCCAGCGTCCTCCAGCGCATGCGGAAGGACGGATGTCTGCACAACTGCGGCTGCAAACCGCCCCAGGATGGTAAAGGAACAGGAAAAAGGAGGGAAGCTCAAGTAGAGGACACAAGTCCATGAATGACATTATGCTCTGTGTGAGATCACTAACACCTTTAAATTAGCCCTTAAAATCCATCCCAGAGCCTTGGATGGAATGACAGCATAGCAGAGAACCATATTTCCCATAATCCAATGCAGTGCAGATGATGTGCTGAGACATTCGCTCAAGACGACAATGATGGTATACGAGTGGCTGGTCAGGGGAAATTGTCATTCTCACTCTGTCCATGGACCCCCTTCGGGTTCATGTCAAGGCCAAAATCAATCCTGACACGGAAAAACAGGCTGATAAAAACGTGCACAGTCATGGCAAATGTTTGCTGTTACGGAGGGCGCCTGCCCACCTACCCAGAAAAGGCCACGGACCACCTGCCACAGGACAAACACGCCTCATCTGATCCTGCTGCCATTTAACACTCAGCCTGAGTTATTCAATCTCATTTAAACTTCCGCAGAACTAAATGACTCAGTAACCACTGCTTTGGCCAACACTTCATTTATTTTGATTTAAAGTTTTAAAGCAACATCAGTGTCTCGTCATTAAATGTCCGCTAGTTAAATAAATGTACCCTAGTGGCCAAAATTGTGGAAATGCTTCCAATTTTTAGAGATTGCAGAACTTTATTTAACTGTTGCTCCAGTTGCCTATTTAATCGTCCAATGTATGATATTAGTAACATTCTTTGATTGTTTACAGACATTATCGCCAATATTTGTGTAATAATTTTTAAATCATAATGCCAAAAATGCCAGGTGTTGCCACAATTTTGACAATTAGTCTAAATGTCCTGTACACAGCAAAATCATCGATAAGGCATGGATTACACGAGCTTTGAATGTTTAAGTGAAATCCTCGGTTCTTACCACGGAAAAAGGTACTGGGAGGTTAATTAACAGTTACCAGCTTCACTTGGTAACATAGCATTTGGTGGATTATCAACCAAACCGCTGATAGCTACTAAGATATCGACATTTTTACAGAGCAGCGTAACAGAATTAAGACAGGAACAATTCAAAGTATTGCGTGTAATATCTGGGTCTCTTTTGAAGGTTTCTAAAAACAAAGCATGTACGTGTTTATTTTTCTTCAAAAAAGTATCCATTGTTACAGCACAGTGCAGACTTCCTCAGAGGAGATTATACGATTACGCATTTTTTATTTCACTTTCCGCAGGATCTCACACACCCTAATAGCATCCTGTTATTTACTGGAGAGCTTCCCCTGGCCCCACTGAGCGGGTCGGCTTCGTGAATCAGGCTCCCCCAGTGCCCCTTTCTGAGTTAATAGCTAGGAAATATTACTTTTTACAACTACCTTTGAGAAACTGCTGGGGAGTGGCTGGGTTAAGGGGCACAGATAAAACAATAAACACGACAGGAACCACTCATCACTTTCACTTATCTGGGCAAAACCAAGTCCTGTACAAAAGAGTTCAAAACAGATTTATCATCTTTAGAGCGCAGGATAATAGACAATTGCAAGAGGGAGCTACGTCTATAATCCCACAAGAGGCAGCACCGCAGACAGGGTACCATCTACCTGTCATCTCTGCCTAAAAGTTTGGCCGGTCCACACTGAAAAAAGGGACCTATTCAGTACTGCAGTCAACCATGCGGAGGATGTCACAATCTACTGAAAAAGGTACTGCCTCAGCAGAAATTTCACTCATTGGCTCTTTAACGAGCAACACTATAGTCATATAATTAAAATACTACAGATGTATTCCCTTTTGCTGGGAATAGTTAGCCCGCATGCAGTGAAATTTACCCAGCTGCACCCGAGAAATAGACTTCACTGGAGAAAGCACAGTGATGCCCAGCACACAGTACAGCCCGATGTTTCTCAGAAACAAAATAGACGGTGTTTTAAATAATCCAGGGCCCTTTCATGCATTGTCACTGATGATTATTGCACCTGTTCACAGAGTCTCTTTCATGCAAATGAAATATTTCTGTGGCGAATGATGCATGCTCCCCCGCTGTCAGGTCTTACCGCTGAAGAAGCTCTTGGCCCGGAGGTAGCTGACACAGAGTCTCAGCACAGTTAGCTTGTCCAGTTTGGAGACGACATCCTGCGGAAACGGGAGCAGGCTGGCCAGGCTCTCCAGCTCCCCATTCAGGCGGTCCCGGTGCCTCTTGGAAGGGTTTGATTTGACACCAACAGGGCTGGACTTTGCACTACAAGGAATATATATATAGGTGACATTTATCAGATTCAGATTCAAATTGATCTCTGAGTAAATTATGTGAAACTCTTTCAACCCACATGTTTGAGAAAACACTGTTTAAACAAACTAAGTAAATAACTAAAAGATGAAAAAGTATGAAAATCATATAAGCTCTTTATATGACACTGAAAATAAATATACAATCCATATTAACTTAGTGTCTTTAGAAATATGTCTCCTTTATTGATTGAAATACATATGAAATGAATGTACCGTCAAACATATAAGTCCTACATTCTTGTACAATCCATACTAAATGTGTGTGTGTGTGTGTGTGTGTGTCATTACAGTCTCAGAAAAAGGGTACCAGTTTGCACCTTTACTTGTCACTGGGGCTGTACCTTACTGTACATGTTTGTACTTTTTAAGGTACAGAAATGGACTGCCCAATGTACAAACAGCATTAATGTAGCCCAATGGTACAAAATAATCCTCATAGTCCATTTCTGTATCTTAAAAGGTGCAATGACCTACAGCTAAGTGTACAATTGGCAGACAAACTGTGTACTCAAATGTGTCATTTATTCATGTAAAATACATATTAAAATGATGTTTTCGTTTTTATGCATGTTTCTTTCAATGAACTCGATCATGCACATCGGTTCCACACAACTAGAATGAGCATTTCGAACAGGAAACATTCTGTTTCGGTTCATGCATTTTGTGTTCTGATAACAAAACATTAATTTTCAAACGTATAATTAAACCAACTGGGTGTGGAGGGATCATACGTGCCTTTCATTAGAATAATATAAAAGCAATATTTTTTTTTTATTAAGAAACAACAAGCAATAAACATGCATTTCCCGCTAAAGCTATATGTTATCATGTATGGTATAATATAAAGTTCATATAAAGCTTTTATATTATTCCTATTATCTTTTCCCAGGGGTGCCTCACATGTCAAGTGTGGTTTTGGTATGAAAGTGGCCATAACCAAACAAGAAAAACACTGACTTGTAGTGAACAAATAAGAAACATCATGTTTTGATATA